>NW_027223772.1:17666717-18143556 GCF_028538775.1 Myotis yumanensis
CAGCCGGCCCTGTGCTCCCCGCAGGCCCCGGGCTCCCCGCTGGCCCTGTGTTCCCGGCCGGTCCTGTGCTCCCGGCGGGTCCTGTGTTCCCAACCGGCCCTGTGCTCCCTGCAGGCCCTGGGCACCCCGCTGGCCCTGTGTTCCCGGCCGGTCCTGTGCTCCCGGCGGGTCCTGTGTTCCCAGCCGGCCCTGTGCTCGCTGCAGGCCCTGGGCTCCCCGCTGGCCCTGTTTTCCCAGCTGGTTCTGTGCTCCCGGCGGGTCCTTTGCTCCCGGCCGGCTTTGTGCTCCTCGCTGGCCCTGTGCTCCCCACCAGCCCTGCACTCCCTGCCACCTCCGTACACCAAGGGGGCCTTGGTTTCGGCAGCCTACCTCCGCGCAGGCCCTTGCATGTCTTCCCGGCAGCAGATCCCAGCGCCTCCAGCTACAGCCAGGCCTGCTCCGACACTGCGCAAGGCGTCCAGGGCACGGTCACCGCTGCACCCGCTCCAGCTCCAGCTCCAGCTCCAGCTCCAGCTGCAGCCCCAGATCCAGACCCAGCTCCAACTCCAGATGCAGCTCCAGATCTAGATCCAACTCCTTCTTCAGCTCCAGCTCCAACTCCAGCTCTAGATCCAGCTCCAAGTCCAGCTCCAAGTCCAACTCCAAGTCCAACTCGAGCTCCATCCGTGGCCACACTCTCGCCTCAGGGCCCCGACAACGCCAGGAATTTCTCTTCAGTCCCTGATTTCACAGACCTGCTCTCAGCCGATTGCTTCTTGGAGGAGCCCTTCTCCTCCCGCAGGCCCTGGTACGACTTTGTGGGTGACAGCGACGTGGACCTCTTCCAGTTACTGGATCTCCCAGGGAGTGTGTCCCCGCCAAGTCCTGCAGATGCCGCGGGACCAGAGGGGACCAGGGTGTGCGCCCACGCGGGTTCGAGGAGCGCCAGTCAGTGCGTCTCCGCCGCCAGTTGCTCGCCTGCAGAGTCGGCGAACCTCTAAGCATCCACCCTGGGGAGGTGGCCTGGGCTCTGCACCCCGCCCCGCTCCCGCCAACACCCTTCGGTGGCCACTGCGCATGCGCGTGGCGGCGGGCGGGCCTGGGCTGCTGCGTCCCTGGTCCAGGCCGAGCCCATTAGGGCGCACGTGACCTCGCTGCGGGTTCACAGCGCTGGGAGCGCAATAGCTGCTGCTGGTGCGGGACCCACTGGAGAGCTGCTGCCCACAACCTTCCCAAGGACCCAGGCCAGCCTCCACGCTCCTCCTGGCAGCGTGCTCTGGCGCCCGCAGGGCTGGGCGAACTTTCAGAGTGTGCCCATCTGCGACTCGCGGCTTCCTGGTGCTTTTCCCAGCGCATTCCCTGGACTCGGAGGATTCACCCCCTTCTCGCGGCGGCATCACTGAACACCGGGAAGACGCATCACGTCTCGTTGGGGAGGGGGGTGGTTATTTTACTTATTTTATTTTATGTACTATGCTGTATGAAATGATTTATTAAATTCCGCTGCATATACTTTTTATCCCATACTAATAAAATTCTGCACAATATGTCGTGCTTGTGATTGGGTGTCATTTCTGATCATGTCAGATCATGTTTGGCATCATGGTTGTGCCACAAAGCTCAGGTCCCCGAGAGGAGAGTGGAGTCTGATGTTCCTTGAAATGACTGTAGTTTGGGCTCCACCTGTAGGTTCCTGCCTAATCCCTCTCTCACAGGCAAGGCCATCCCCACCCTAAGGGGCACTAAAAGCCCTTAGGAACTCACCCTCCAAAGGTGCCCCTCCCTTGTGGTCCTTCGGCAGCCTCAGTGCCCCTCTCAGAATCCCTCAGTCCATGCCCAAACCCGACCCCACCCGAGGAGCCCGCCCTGACCTGGACGACTTCAGAACATGTCCAGAACCCTACCCCTGCCCCCGCCATGCCGTGAGAATTCGAGCTCTCCACAGCTTCTAGAAGAAGGGTGCCAAGGGCTGATAGGAGTGATGAAGTTACTCATAGATCAGCCGGGTCTCCACATTCCTCAGTTCACGTAAGAAAGAAACCAGATGTCAGCCAACAGTGCGGAAAGTCACCTGGACTAGAGGAATGCCCCGGTAGACACAATGACATGCACACCACAGTGTGACCGTGGGATGCCCTTCAGGAATGTTTTCAAACTCAGAAGGCAGAACGTGACGCACCCTAGAGAGAAACCATGTGAATGTCATCTACGAGGGAAAGGCTTTCTGCGACGATCTGGGCTTAGAAACAACAATGCGATGCACAATGGAGAGAAGCCTTATGAGTGCGCTGAGTGTGGGAAAGCCTTCAGTCAGAGTTCTTTCCTTCGACAGCATGAGGCCATCCACACAGGAGATTAACCACATGAATGTCCCCTATGTGACAGAGCTCTCAATCAAAGATCTCACCCCAGAAAAGCAGGATTGAGTCCATCCTGGCAAGCAATGCTATGAATGCCACTAGTCAAAGCTCTGGCCTGGACCAGCACCGGAGAATGCACACGGGGCACAAACCACATGCATGTCCCATGAGTGGGAAGGCTTTCCGTCCAAAGTCTGAGCTGACGACACGTTCCCACGTAACACACAGCAGAGAGAATCCATGCGAATGCCGTCAGTGTGGGACCGCCTTCAGTCAACATGCGAATCTCATCAGACACCAGAGTTCCTACACGGGAGAAGAGCCCTAGGCATGTCGGCTATGTGGAAAATCCTCCAGTCATGGTCCTTCCCTTAGAAAACATGACGGAACTCAATGAAGGAGAGGGAATCATGAAAGACCGAGACTGCTTTACACATTATTCGCTCAAGTGAAATGATGCAGGGTAAAATCAGGTGAAACCTTTTATTCATCAAACAACACTGGTCATGTACGGAATCATTCACGGTGTAAAAACCACTGTGTCTGAAAGGGAGGCATTCGCCAATCACTTCTTACACAACCTAAAATATCCCACACCAAGGATACAGCAATCCCAAATGGAAACACACATACTTAGTTGTTTTTATATTAGAAAATATGAGGGCATGTGTGCTGTGTGCTGTGTGCTCTGTGTGTGTGTGTGTGTGTGTGTGTGTGTGTGTGTGTTTGTGCATCTGCCTGTGTGAACGCTTGTAAAGAGCCCTTCAACACACAGCTCAGCAAGTAATGAAATGTCTGTGGAAAAGAAAGTTGATTATAGAACTGTGACATCCATTGCGGGAAGCTAGGGTGATCTGGCAACTTTGAATGTAGAATTTTGTAAGAAATTCATCTTTCAGAACAGCAATGCTTGCAGATACTTGAACAACAAAATGTGTTGCGAAAGAAGCAAAGTGTTGGTGTGTTAGTTTTCCTTATGCGGTTTTGAACACATACGTTCAGGTTCACACAGCCCTTTCCCCAATGGCTGCTAGGAAAGATGGCAGCTCCCTCTGTCTATGTTTTCTTCAACACAATCCAGTGATGACGCAGCCAAGATCTTCTACCTCAGGTGCTAGATGCCACTGCAGAGCACGACCCTGCTCAGGCAAGGTCATCCGGGCATATCAAGGGCTCTCACGGGAAAATCTTGGTGGGACATCATTCTATGTCTGTGCTATGTGGGGCCAGGAGACAGAGTTCTAGACACTTTTTTTTTTTTTTTTTTGGTTCGTTACACACCCTGTTTTTCTTTTAGACATCATGGAGCAGGGGGCCTCCAGTCCCAATTTACAAACCAAGGAATCGGTTGGGTTATCCCTTGTGGACGTCAAGGCCGTCAACTTCTGTGGAGACCAACGTGCTCCCAGGAAGCAGAAATCATGTCCAGTTAGGGGAGAAGCCACCCTGACACGGGAAGAGGCGGTTCAGATGGCGAGCTGAATCTAGCAAGGAGATCTCACAGTGTGGTTTCCTTTGGCCTTCCATCAGGCAGGTCATCGTCTCTCACATGGATTCTAATCAAAGCCCCCCTCGGGAACAGCACACTCCCGAGTCCTCTTGAGGGCAGGGCCACGGCTGTGTGGCCACCTATGTCTGCCAGGCCCTAGGACAGGCACGTGGTGCGGGCAGCTGCTCGGTCAAAGGACTAACCAATGATTGCGGCTCCCTGATGGCCCCGCCGGCCCCACCCCCCACCCCACCCCACCCCACCCCGCCCCTACGCACCGGCGCGCGAAAAAGCAGGCATGCACGCACGCACGCACGCACGCACGCACACACCTGCACAAGGGGCGGGGCCTGAGGGCAGCGCTGCCTCGAGCCCCATTGGTTGGGACAGCTGGGTGGCGAGTGGCTCCCAGGTATTTAAGGCGACACTCGCAGGGCTGTTTGCCAGAGCTTCAAGCGCAGAGGGCCCAGGAGCACCCAGGATGCAAGACCCCGGGTTTCCCACCGGCTCCCGGTTGTCCCCAAGCCCCCCGAGGAAGATGACGCGGCTGTGGCGCCAGCGGCGGCCTCGCACGGTGTTCAGCGCACAACAGCTGCGGGTTCTGGAGGGATTCTTTGAGGGGAAACCCTACGGGACCTATGAGGAACGCGAGACCCTGGCGGCCAGGCTGAACCTGCAGGACTCCCAAGTGAGGGTGTGGCTCAAGAACCGCAGGGCCAAAGAGCAAAGGTTGCAGCGACTGCGCAAGCAGCAAGGCCAGGGAGCCCAGGCTGCTCCCCAGCAACTGGCAGTCTGCGCCCCTCAGCCCGCGCCTGTGCCCTCGCCTGCAGGCCCTGCGTCCCACGAGGGCCCTCTGCTCCCTGCCAGCCCTGTGCTGCCCACCATTCCTGTGCGCCCTGAGGAGCCAGTGTTCCCCGCTGGCCCTGTGTTCCCAGCCGGCACCATGCTCCCCGCAGGCCCTGGGCTCCCCGCTGGCCCCGTGTTCCCGGCCGGATCCTGTGCTCCCCGCGGGTCCTGTGTTCCCAGCCGGCCCTGTGCTCCCCGCAGGCCCCGGGCTCCCCGCTGGCCCTGTGTTCCCGGCCGGTCCTGTGCTCCCGGCGGGTCCTGTGTTCCCAACCGGCCCTGTGCTCCCTGCAGGCCCTGGGCACCCCGCTGGCCCTGTGTTCCCGGCCGGTCCTGTGCTCCCGGCGGGTCCTGTGTTCCCAGCCGGCCCTGTGCTCGCTGCAGGCCCTGGGCTCCCCGCTGGCCCTGTTTTCCCAGCTGGTTCTGTGCTCCCGGCGGGTCCTTTGCTCCCGGCCGGCTTTGTGCTCCTCGCTGGCCCTGTGCTCCCCACCAGCCCTGCACTCCCTGCCACCTCCGTACACCAAGGGGGCCTTGGTTTCGGCAGCCTACCTCCGCGCAGGCCCTTGCATGTCTTCCCGGCAGCAGATCCCAGCGCCTCCAGCTACAGCCAGGCCTGCTCCGACACTGCGCAAGGCGTCCAGGGCACGGTCACCGCTGCACCCGCTCCAGCTCCAGCTCCAGCTCCAGCTCCAGCTGCAGCCCCAGATCCAGACCCAGCTCCAACTCCAGATGCAGCTCCAGATCTAGATCCAACTCCTTCTTCAGCTCCAGCTCCAACTCCAGCTCTAGATCCAGCTCCAAGTCCAGCTCCAAGTCCAACTCCAAGTCCAACTCGAGCTCCATCCGTGGCCACACTCTCGCCTCAGGGCCCCGACAACGCCAGGAATTTCTCTTCAGTCCCTGATTTCACAGACCTGCTCTCAGCCGATTGCTTCTTGGAGGAGCCCTTCTCCTCCCGCAGGCCCTGGTACGACTTTGTGGGTGACAGCGACGTGGACCTCTTCCAGTTACTGGATCTCCCAGGGAGTGTGTCCCCGCCAAGTCCTGCAGATGCCGCGGGACCAGAGGGGACCAGGGTGTGCGCCCACGCGGGTTCGAGGAGCGCCAGTCAGTGCGTCTCCGCCGCCAGTTGCTCGCCTGCAGAGTCGGCGAACCTCTAAGCATCCACCCTGGGGAGGTGGCCTGGGCTCTGCACCCCGCCCCGCTCCCGCCAACACCCTTCGGTGGCCACTGCGCATGCGCGTGGCGGCGGGCGGGCCTGGGCTGCTGCGTCCCTGGTCCAGGCCGAGCCCATTAGGGCGCACGTGACCTCGCTGCGGGTTCACAGCGCTGGGAGCGCAATAGCTGCTGCTGGTGCGGGACCCACTGGAGAGCTGCTGCCCACAACCTTCCCAAGGACCCAGGCCAGCCTCCACGCTCCTCCTGGCAGCGTGCTCTGGCGCCCGCAGGGCTGGGCGAACTTTCAGAGTGTGCCCATCTGCGACTCGCGGCTTCCTGGTGCTTTTCCCAGCGCATTCCCTGGACTCGGAGGATTCACCCCCTTCTCGCGGCGGCATCACTGAACACCGGGAAGACGCATCACGTCTCGTTGGGGAGGGGGGTGGTTATTTTACTTATTTTATTTTATGTACTATGCTGTATGAAATGATTTATTAAATTCCGCTGCATATACTTTTTATCCCATACTAATAAAATTCTGCACAATATGTCGTGCTTGTGATTGGGTGTCATTTCTGATCATGTCAGATCATGTTTGGCATCATGGTTGTGCCACAAAGCTCAGGTCCCCGAGAGGAGAGTGGAGTCTGATGTTCCTTGAAATGACTGTAGTTTGGGCTCCACCTGTAGGTTCCTGCCTAATCCCTCTCTCACAGGCAAGGCCATCCCCACCCTAAGGGGCACTAAAAGCCCTTAGGAACTCACCCTCCAAAGGTGCCCCTCCCTTGTGGTCCTTCGGCAGCCTCAGTGCCCCTCTCAGAATCCCTCAGTCCATGCCCAAACCCGACCCCACCCGAGGAGCCCGCCCTGACCTGGACGACTTCAGAACATGTCCAGAACCCTACCCCTGCCCCCGCCATGCCGTGAGAATTCGAGCTCTCCACAGCTTCTAGAAGAAGGGTGCCAAGGGCTGATAGGAGTGATGAAGTTACTCATAGATCAGCCGGGTCTCCACATTCCTCAGTTCACGTAAGAAAGAAACCAGATGTCAGCCAACAGTGCGGAAAGTCACCTGGACTAGAGGAATGCCCCGGTAGACACAATGACATGCACACCACAGTGTGACCGTGGGATGCCCTTCAGGAATGTTTTCAAACTCAGAAGGCAGAACGTGACGCACCCTAGAGAGAAACCATGTGAATGTCATCTACGAGGGAAAGGCTTTCTGCGACGATCTGGGCTTAGAAACAACAATGCGATGCACAATGGAGAGAAGCCTTATGAGTGCGCTGAGTGTGGGAAAGCCTTCAGTCAGAGTTCTTTCCTTCGACAGCATGAGGCCATCCACACAGGAGATTAACCACATGAATGTCCCCTATGTGACAGAGCTCTCAATCAAAGATCTCACCCCAGAAAAGCAGGATTGAGTCCATCCTGGCAAGCAATGCTATGAATGCCACTAGTCAAAGCTCTGGCCTGGACCAGCACCGGAGAATGCACACGGGGCACAAACCACATGCATGTCCCATGAGTGGGAAGGCTTTCCGTCCAAAGTCTGAGCTGACGACACGTTCCCACGTAACACACAGCAGAGAGAATCCATGCGAATGCCGTCAGTGTGGGACCGCCTTCAGTCAACATGCGAATCTCATCAGACACCAGAGTTCCTACACGGGAGAAGAGCCCTAGGCATGTCGGCTATGTGGAAAATCCTCCAGTCATGGTCCTTCCCTTAGAAAACATGACGGAACTCAATGAAGGAGAGGGAATCATGAAAGACCGAGACTGCTTTACACATTATTCGCTCAAGTGAAATGATGCAGGGTAAAATCAGGTGAAACCTTTTATTCATCAAACAACACTGGTCATGTACGGAATCATTCACGGTGTAAAAACCACTGTGTCTGAAAGGGAGGCATTCGCCAATCACTTCTTACACAACCTAAAATATCCCACACCAAGGATACCGCAATCCCAAATGGAAACACACATACTTAGTTGTTTTTATATTAGAAAATATGAGGGCATGTGTGCTGTGTGCTGTGTGCTCTGTGTGTGTGTGTGTGTGTGTGTGTGTGTGTGTGTGTTTGTGCATCTGCCTGTGTGAACGCTTGTAAAGAGCCCTTCAACACACAGCTCAGCAAGTAATGAAATGTCTGTGGAAAAGAAAGTTGATTATAGAACTGTGACATCCATTGCGGGAAGCTAGGGTGATCTGGCAACTTTGAATGTAGAATTTTGTAAGAAATTCATCTTTCAGAACAGCAATGCTTGCAGATACTTGAACAACAAAATGTGTTGCGAAAGAAGCAAAGTGTTGGTGTGTTAGTTTTCCTTATGCGGTTTTGAACACATACGTTCAGGTTCACACAGCCCTTTCCCCAATGGCTGCTAGGAAAGATGGCAGCTCCCTCTGTCTATGTTTTCTTCAACACAATCCAGTGATGACGCAGCCAAGATCTTCTACCTCAGGTGCTAGATGCCACTGCAGAGCACGACCCTGCTCAGGCAAGGTCATCCGGGCATATCAAGGGCTCTCACGGGAAAATCTTGGTGGGACATCATTCTATGTCTGTGCTATGTGGGGCCAGGAGACAGAGTTCTAGACACTTTTTTTTTTTTTTTTTTGGTTCGTTACACACCCTGTTTTTCTTTTAGACATCATGGAGCAGGGGGCCTCCAGTCCCAATTTACAAACCAAGGAATCGGTTGGGTTATCCCTTGTGGACGTCAAGGCCGTCAACTTCTGTGGAGACCAACGTGCTCCCAGGAAGCAGAAATCATGTCCAGTTAGGGGAGAAGCCACCCTGACACGGGAAGAGGCGGTTCAGATGGCGAGCTGAATCTAGCAAGGAGATCTCACAGTGTGGTTTCCTTTGGCCTTCCATCAGGCAGGTCATCGTCTCTCACATGGATTCTAATCAAAGCCCCCCTCGGGAACAGCACACTCCCGAGTCCTCTTGAGGGCAGGGCCACGGCTGTGTGGCCACCTATGTCTGCCAGGCCCTAGGACAGGCACGTGGTGCGGGCAGCTGCTCGGTCAAAGGACTAACCAATGATTGCGGCTCCCTGATGGCCCCGCCGGCCCCACCCCCACCCCACCCCACCCCACCCCGCCCCTACGCACCGGCGCGCGAAAAAGCAGGCATGCACGCACGCACGCACGCACGCACGCACACACCTGCACAAGGGGCGGGGCCTGAGGGCAGCGCTGCCTCGAGCCCCATTGGTTGGGACAGCTGGGTGGCGAGTGGCTCCCAGGTATTTAAGGCGACACTCGCAGGGCTGTTTGCCAGAGCTTCAAGCGCAGAGGGCCCAGGAGCACCCAGGATGCAAGACCCCGGGTTTCCCACCGGCTCCCGGTTGTCCCCAAGCCCCCCGAGGAAGATGACGCGGCTGTGGCGCCAGCGGCGGCCTCGCACGGTGTTCAGCGCACAACAGCTGCGGGTTCTGGAGGGATTCTTTGAGGGGAAACCCTACGGGACCTATGAGGAACGCGAGACCCTGGCGGCCAGGCTGAACCTGCAGGACTCCCAAGTGAGGGTGTGGCTCAAGAACCGCAGGGCCAAAGAGCAAAGGTTGCAGCGACTGCGCAAGCAGCAAGGCCAGGGAGCCCAGGCTGCTCCCCAGCAACTGGCAGTCTGCGCCCCTCAGCCCGCGCCTGTGCCCTCGCCTGCAGGCCCTGCGTCCCACGAGGGCCCTCTGCTCCCTGCCAGCCCTGTGCTGCCCACCATTCCTGTGCGCCCTGAGGAGCCAGTGTTCCCCGCTGGCCCTGTGTTCCCAGCCGGCACCATGCTCCCCGCAGGCCCTGGGCTCCCCGCTGGCCCCGTGTTCCCGGCCGGTCCTGTGCTCCCCGCGGGTCCTGTGTTCCCAGCCGGCCCTGTGCTCCCCGCAGGCCCCGGGCTCCCCGCTGGCCCTGTGTTCCCGGCCGGTCCTGTGCTCCCGGCGGGTCCTGTGTTCCCAACCGGCCCTGTGCTCCCTGCAGGCCCTGGGCACCCCGCTGGCCCTGTGTTCCCGGCCGGTCCTGTGCTCCCGGCGGGTCCTGTGTTCCCAGCCGGCCCTGTGCTCGCTGCAGGCCCTGGGCTCCCCGCTGGCCCTGTTTTCCCAGCTGGTTCTGTGCTCCCGGCGGGTCCTTTGCTCCCGGCCGGCTTTGTGCTCCTCGCTGGCCCTGTGCTCCCCACCAGCCCTGCACTCCCTGCCACCTCCGTACACCAAGGGGGCCTTGGTTTCGGCAGCCTACCTCCGCGCAGGCCCTTGCATGTCTTCCCGGCAGCAGATCCCAGCGCCTCCAGCTACAGCCAGGCCTGCTCCGACACTGCGCAAGGCGTCCAGGGCACGGTCACCGCTGCACCCGCTCCAGCTCCAGCTCCAGCTCCAGCTCCAGCTGCAGCCCCAGATCCAGACCCAGCTCCAACTCCAGATGCAGCTCCAGATCTAGATCCAACTCCTTCTTCAGCTCCAGCTCCAACTCCAGCTCTAGATCCAGCTCCAAGTCCAGCTCCAAGTCCAACTCCAAGTCCAACTCGAGCTCCATCCGTGGCCACACTCTCGCCTCAGGGCCCCGACAACGCCAGGAATTTCTCTTCAGTCCCTGATTTCACAGACCTGCTCTCAGCCGATTGCTTCTTGGAGGAGCCCTTCTCCTCCCGCAGGCCCTGGTACGACTTTGTGGGTGACAGCGACGTGGACCTCTTCCAGTTACTGGATCTCCCAGGGAGTGTGTCCCCGCCAAGTCCTGCAGATGCCGCGGGACCAGAGGGGACCAGGGTGTGCGCCCACGCGGGTTCGAGGAGCGCCAGTCAGTGCGTCTCCGCCGCCAGTTGCTCGCCTGCAGAGTCGGCGAACCTCTAAGCATCCACCCTGGGGAGGTGGCCTGGGCTCTGCACCCCGCCCCGCTCCCGCCAACACCCTTCGGTGGCCACTGCGCATGCGCGTGGCGGCGGGCGGGCCTGGGCTGCTGCGTCCCTGGTCCAGGCCGAGCCCATTAGGGCGCACGTGACCTCGCTGCGGGTTCACAGCGCTGGGAGCGCAATAGCTGCTGCTGGTGCGGGACCCACTGGAGAGCTGCTGCCCACAACCTTCCCAAGGACCCAGGCCAGCCTCCACGCTCCTCCTGGCAGCGTGCTCTGGCGCCCGCAGGGCTGGGCGAACTTTCAGAGTGTGCCCATCTGCGACTCGCGGCTTCCTGGTGCTTTTCCCAGCGCATTCCCTGGACTCGGAGGATTCACCCCCTTCTCGCGGCGGCATCACTGAACACCGGGAAGACGCATCACGTCTCGTTGGGGAGGGGGGTGGTTATTTTACTTATTTTATTTTATGTACTATGCTGTATGAAATGATTTATTAAATTCCGCTGCATATACTTTTTATCCCATACTAATAAAATTCTGCACAATATGTCGTGCTTGTGATTGGGTGTCATTTCTGATCATGTCAGATCATGTTTGGCATCATGGTTGTGCCACAAAGCTCAGGTCCCCGAGAGGAGAGTGGAGTCTGATGTTCCTTGAAATGACTGTAGTTTGGGCTCCACCTGTAGGTTCCTGCCTAATCCCTCTCTCACAGGCAAGGCCATCCCCACCCTAAGGGGCACTAAAAGCCCTTAGGAACTCACCCTCCAAAGGTGCCCCTCCCTTGTGGTCCTTCGGCAGCCTCAGTGCCCCTCTCAGAATCCCTCAGTCCATGCCCAAACCCGACCCCACCCGAGGAGCCCGCCCTGACCTGGACGACTTCAGAACATGTCCAGAACCCTACCCCTGCCCCCGCCATGCCGTGAGAATTCGAGCTCTCCACAGCTTCTAGAAGAAGGGTGCCAAGGGCTGATAGGAGTGATGAAGTTACTCATAGATCAGCCGGGTCTCCACATTCCTCAGTTCACGTAAGAAAGAAACCAGATGTCAGCCAACAGTGCGGAAAGTCACCTGGACTAGAGGAATGCCCCGGTAGACACAATGACATGCACACCACAGTGTGACCGTGGGATGCCCTTCAGGAATGTTTTCAAACTCAGAAGGCAGAACGTGACGCACCCTAGAGAGAAACCATGTGAATGTCATCTACGAGGGAAAGGCTTTCTGCGACGATCTGGGCTTAGAAACAACAATGCGATGCACAATGGAGAGAAGCCTTATGAGTGCGCTGAGTGTGGGAAAGCCTTCAGTCAGAGTTCTTTCCTTCGACAGCATGAGGCCATCCACACAGGAGATTAACCACATGAATGTCCCCTATGTGACAGAGCTCTCAATCAAAGATCTCACCCCAGAAAAGCAGGATTGAGTCCATCCTGGCAAGCAATGCTATGAATGCCACTAGTCAAAGCTCTGGCCTGGACCAGCACCGGAGAATGCACACGGGGCACAAACCACATGCATGTCCCATGAGTGGGAAGGCTTTCCGTCCAAAGTCTGAGCTGACGACACGTTCCCACGTAACACACAGCAGAGAGAATCCATGCGAATGCCGTCAGTGTGGGACCGCCTTCAGTCAACATGCGAATCTCATCAGACACCAGAGTTCCTACACGGGAGAAGAGCCCTAGGCATGTCGGCTATGTGGAAAATCCTCCAGTCATGGTCCTTCCCTTAGAAAACATGACGGAACTCAATGAAGGAGAGGGAATCATGAAAGACCGAGACTGCTTTACACATTATTCGCTCAAGTGAAATGATGCAGGGTAAAATCAGGTGAAACCTTTTATTCATCAAACAACACTGGTCATGTACGGAATCATTCACGGTGTAAAAACCACTGTGTCTGAAAGGGAGGCATTCGCCAATCACTTCTTACACAACCTAAAATATCCCACACCAAGGATACCGCAATCCCAAATGGAAACACACATACTTAGTTGTTTTTATATTAGAAAATATGAGGGCATGTGTGCTGTGTGCTGTGTGCTCTGTGTGTGTGTGTGTGTGTGTGTGTGTGTGTGTGTGTTTGTGCATCTGCCTGTGTGAACGCTTGTAAAGAGCCCTTCAACACACAGCTCAGCAAGTAATGAAATGTCTGTGGAAAAGAAAGTTGATTATAGAACTGTGACATCCATTGCGGGAAGCTAGGGTGATCTGGCAACTTTGAATGTAGAATTTTGTAAGAAATTCATCTTTCAGAACAGCAATGCTTGCAGATACTTGAACAACAAAATGTGTTGCGAAAGAAGCAAAGTGTTGGTGTGTTAGTTTTCCTTATGCGGTTTTGAACACATACGTTCAGGTTCACACAGCCCTTTCCCCAATGGCTGCTAGGAAAGATGGCAGCTCCCTCTGTCTATGTTTTCTTCAACACAATCCAGTGATGACGCAGCCAAGATCTTCTACCTCAGGTGCTAGATGCCACTGCAGAGCACGACCCTGCTCAGGCAAGGTCATCCGGGCATATCAAGGGCTCTCACGGGAAAATCTTGGTGGGACATCATTCTATGTCTGTGCTATGTGGGGCCAGGAGACAGAGTTCTAGACACTTTTTTTTTTTTTTTTTTGGTTCGTTACACACCCTGTTTTTCTTTTAGACATCATGGAGCAGGGGGCCTCCAGTCCCAATTTACAAACCAAGGAATCGGTTGGGTTATCCCTTGTGGACGTCAAGGCCGTCAACTTCTGTGGAGACCAACGTGCTCCCAGGAAGCAGAAATCATGTCCAGTTAGGGGAGAAGCCACCCTGACACGGGAAGAGGCGGTTCAGATGGCGAGCTGAATCTAGCAAGGAGATCTCACAGTGTGGTTTCCTTTGGCCTTCCATCAGGCAGGTCATCGTCTCTCACATGGATTCTAATCAAAGCCCCCCTCGGGAACAGCACACTCCCGAGTCCTCTTGAGGGCAGGGCCACGGCTGTGTGGCCACCTATGTCTGCCAGGCCCTAGGACAGGCACGTGGTGCGGGCAGCTGCTCGGTCAAAGGACTAACCAATGATTGCGGCTCCCTGATGGCCCCGCCGGCCCCACCCCCACCCCACCCCACCCCACCCCGCCCCTACGCACCGGCGCGCGAAAAAGCAGGCATGCACGCACGCACGCACGCACGCACGCACACACCTGCACAAGGGGCGGGGCCTGAGGGCAGCGCTGCCTCGAGCCCCATTGGTTGGGACAGCTGGGTGGCGAGTGGCTCCCAGGTATTTAAGGCGACACTCGCAGGGCTGTTTGCCAGAGCTTCAAGCGCAGAGGGCCCAGGAGCACCCAGGATGCAAGACCCCGGGTTTCCCACCGGCTCCCGGTTGTCCCCAAGCCCCCCGAGGAAGATGACGCGGCTGTGGCGCCAGCGGCGGCCTCGCACGGTGTTCAGCGCACAACAGCTGCGGGTTCTGGAGGGATTCTTTGAGGGGAAACCCTACGGGACCTATGAGGAACGCGAGACCCTGGCGGCCAGGCTGAACCTGCAGGACTCCCAAGTGAGGGTGTGGCTCAAGAACCGCAGGGCCAAAGAGCAAAGGTTGCAGCGACTGCGCAAGCAGCAAGGCCAGGGAGCCCAGGCTGCTCCCCAGCAACTGGCAGTCTGCGCCCCTCAGCCCGCGCCTGTGCCCTCGCCTGCAGGCCCTGCGTCCCACGAGGGCCCTCTGCTCCCTGCCAGCCCTGTGCTGCCCACCATTCCTGTGCGCCCTGAGGAGCCAGTGTTCCCCGCTGGCCCTGTGTTCCCAGCCGGCACCATGCTCCCCGCAGGCCCTGGGCTCCCCGCTGGCCCCGTGTTCCCGGCCGGTCCTGTGCTCCCGGCGGGTCCTGTGTTCCCAACCGGCCCTGTGCTCCCTGCAGGCCCTGGGCACCCCGCGGGTCCTGTGTTCCCAGCCGGCCCTGTGCTCCCCGCAGGCCCCGGGCTCCCCGCTGGCCCTGTGTTCCCGGCCGGTCCTGTGCTCCCGGCGGGTCCTGTGTTCCCAACCGGCCCTGTGCTCCCTGCAGGCCCTGGGCACCCCGCTGGCCCTGTGTTCCCGGCCGGTCCTGTGCTCCCGGCGGGTCCTGTGTTCCCAGCCGGCCCTGTGCTCGCTGCAGGCCCTGGGCTCCCCGCTGGCCCTGTTTTCCCAGCTGGTTCTGTGCTCCCGGCGGGTCCTTTGCTCCCGGCCGGCTTTGTGCTCCTCGCTGGCCCTGTGCTCCCCACCAGCCCTGCACTCCCTGCCACCTCCGTACACCAAGGGGGCCTTGGTTTCGGCAGCCTACCTCCGCGCAGGCCCTTGCATGTCTTCCCGGCAGCAGATCCCAGCGCCTCCAGCTACAGCCAGGCCTGCTCCGACACTGCGCAAGGCGTCCAGGGCACGGTCACCGCTGCACCCGCTCCAGCTCCAGCTCCAGCTCCAGCTCCAGCTGCAGCCCCAGATCCAGACCCAGCTCCAACTCCAGATGCAGCTCCAGATCTAGATCCAACTCCTTCTTCAGCTCCAGCTCCAACTCCAGCTCTAGATCCAGCTCCAAGTCCAGCTCCAAGTCCAACTCCAAGTCCAACTCGAGCTCCATCCGTGGCCACACTCTCGCCTCAGGGCCCCGACAACGCCAGGAATTTCTCTTCAGTCCCTGATTTCACAGACCTGCTCTCAGCCGATTGCTTCTTGGAGGAGCCCTTCTCCTCCCGCAGGCCCTGGTACGACTTTGTGGGTGACAGCGACGTGGACCTCTTCCAGTTACTGGATCTCCCAGGGAGTGTGTCCCCGCCAAGTCCTGCAGATGCCGCGGGACCAGAGGGGACCAGGGTGTGCGCCCACGCGGGTTCGAGGAGCGCCAGTCAGTGCGTCTCCGCCGCCAGTTGCTCGCCTGCAGAGTCGGCGAACCTCTAAGCATCCACCCTGGGGAGGTGGCCTGGGCTCTGCACCCCGCCCCGCTCCCGCCAACACCCTTCGGTGGCCACTGCGCATGCGCGTGGCGGCGGGCGGGCCTGGGCTGCTGCGTCCCTGGTCCAGGCCGAGCCCATTAGGGCGCACGTGACCTCGCTGCGGGTTCACAGCGCTGGGAGCGCAATAGCTGCTGCTGGTGCGGGACCCACTGGAGAGCTGCTGCCCACAACCTTCCCAAGGACCCAGGCCAGCCTCCACGCTCCTCCTGGCAGCGTGCTCTGGCGCCCGCAGGGCTGGGCGAACTTTCAGAGTGTGCCCATCTGCGACTCGCGGCTTCCTGGTGCTTTTCCCAGCGCATTCCCTGGACTCGGAGGATTCACCCCCTTCTCGCGGCGGCATCACTGAACACCGGGAAGACGCATCACGTCTCGTTGGGGAGGGGGGTGGTTATTTTACTTATTTTATTTTATGTACTATGCTGTATGAAATGATTTATTAAATTCCGCTGCATATACTTTTTATCCCATACTAATAAAATTCTGCACAATATGTCGTGCTTGTGATTGGGTGTCATTTCTGATCATGTCAGATCATGTTTGGCATCATGGTTGTGCCACAAAGCTCAGGTCCCCGAGAGGAGAGTGGAGTCTGATGTTCCTTGAAATGACTGTAGTTTGGGCTCCACCTGTAGGTTCCTGCCTAATCCCTCTCTCACAGGCAAGGCCATCCCCACCCTAAGGGGCACTAAAAGCCCTTAGGAACTCACCCTCCAAAGGTGCCCCTCCCTTGTGGTCCTTCGGCAGCCTCAGTGCCCCTCTCAGAATCCCTCAGTCCATGCCCAAACCCGACCCCACCCGAGGAGCCCGCCCTGACCTGGACGACTTCAGAACATGTCCAGAACCCTACCCCTGCCCCCGCCATGCCGTGAGAATTCGAGCTCTCCACAGCTTCTAGAAGAAGGGTGCCAAGGGCTGATAGGAGTGATGAAGTTACTCATAGATCAGCCGGGTCTCCACATTCCTCAGTTCACGTAAGAAAGAAACCAGATGTCAGCCAACAGTGCGGAAAGTCACCTGGACTAGAGGAATGCCCCGGTAGACACAATGACATGCACACCACAGTGTGACCGTGGGATGCCCTTCAGGAATGTTTTCAAACTCAGAAGGCAGAACGTGACGCACCCTAGAGAGAAACCATGTGAATGTCATCTACGAGGGAAAGGCTTTCTGCGACGATCTGGGCTTAGAAACAACAATGCGATGCACAATGGAGAGAAGCCTTATGAGTGCGCTGAGTGTGGGAAAGCCTTCAGTCAGAGTTCTTTCCTTCGACAGCATGAGGCCATCCACACAGGAGATTAACCACATGAATGTCCCCTATGTGACAGAGCTCTCAATCAAAGATCTCACCCCAGAAAAGCAGGATTGAGTCCATCCTGGCAAGCAATGCTATGAATGCCACTAGTCAAAGCTCTGGCCTGGACCAGCACCGGAGAATGCACACGGGGCACAAACCACATGCATGTCCCATGAGTGGGAAGGCTTTCCGTCCAAAGTCTGAGCTGACGACACGTTCCCACGTAACACACAGCAGAGAGAATCCATGCGAATGCCGTCAGTGTGGGACCGCCTTCAGTCAACATGCGAATCTCATCAGACACCAGAGTTCCTACACGGGAGAAGAGCCCTAGGCATGTCGGCTATGTGGAAAATCCTCCAGTCATGGTCCTTCCCTTAGAAAACATGACGGAACTCAATGAAGGAGAGGGAATCATGAAAGACCGAGACTGCTTTACACATTATTCGCTCAAGTGAAATGATGCAGGGTAAAATCAGGTGAAACCTTTTATTCATCAAACAACACTGGTCATGTACGGAATCATTCACGGTGTAAAAACCACTGTGTCTGAAAGGGAGGCATTCGCCAATCACTTCTTACACAACCTAAAATATCCCACACCAAGGATACAGCAATCCCAAATGGAAACACACATACTTAGTTGTTTTTATATTAGAAAATATGAGGGCATGTGTGCTGTGTGCTGTGTGCTCTGTGTGTGTGTGTGTGTGTGTGTGTGTTTGTGCATCTGCCTGTGTGAACGCTTGTAAAGAGCCCTTCAACACACAGCTCAGCAAGTAATGAAATGTCTGTGGAAAAGAAAGTTGATTATAGAACTGTGACATCCATTGCGGGAAGCTAGGGTGATCTGGCAACTTTGAATGTAGAATTTTGTAAGAAATTCATCTTTCAGAACAGCAATGCTTGCAGATACTTGAACAACAAAATGTGTTGCGAAAGAAGCAAAGTGTTGGTGTGTTAGTTTTCCTTATGCGGTTTTGAACACATACGTTCAGGTTCACACAGCCCTTTCCCCAATGGCTGCTAGGAAAGATGGCAGCTCCCTCTGTCTATGTTTTCTTCAACACAATCCAGTGATGACGCAGCCAAGATCTTCTACCTCAGGTGCTAGATGCCACTGCAGAGCACGACCCTGCTCAGGCAAGGTCATCCGGGCATATCAAGGGCTCTCACGGGAAAATCTTGGTGGGACATCATTCTATGTCTGTGCTATGTGGGGCCAGGAGACAGAGTTCTAGACACTTTTTTTTTTTTTTTTTGGTTCGTTACACACCCTGTTTTTCTTTTAGACATCATGGAGCAGGGGGCCTCCAGTCCCAATTTACAAACCAAGGAATCGGTTGGGTTATCCCTTGTGGACGTCAAGGCCGTCAACTTCTGTGGAGACCAACGTGCTCCCAGGAAGCAGAAATCATGTCCAGTTAGGGGAGAAGCCACCCTGACACGGGAAGAGGCGGTTCAGATGGCGAGCTGAATCTAGCAAGGAGATCTCACAGTGTGGTTTCCTTTGGCCTTCCATCAGGCAGGTCATCGTCTCTCACATGGATTCTAATCAAAGCCCCCCTCGGGAACAGCACACTCCCGAGTCCTCTTGAGGGCAGGGCCACGGCTGTGTGGCCACCTATGTCTGCCAGGCCCTAGGACAGGCACGTGGTGCGGGCAGCTGCTCGGTCAAAGGACTAACCAATGATTGCGGCTCCCTGATGGCCCCGCCGGCCCCACCCCCACCCCACCCCACCCCACCCCGCCCCTACGCACCGGCGCGCGAAAAAGCAGGCATGCACGCACGCACGCACGCACGCACGCACACACCTGCACAAGGGGCGGGGCCTGAGGGCAGCGCTGCCTCGAGCCCCATTGGTTGGGACAGCTGGGTGGCGAGTGGCTCCCAGGTATTTAAGGCGACACTCGCAGGGCTGTTTGCCAGAGCTTCAAGCGCAGAGGGCCCAGGAGCACCCAGGATGCAAGACCCCGGGTTTCCCACCGGCTCCCGGTTGTCCCCAAGCCCCCCGAGGAAGATGACGCGGCTGTGGCGCCAGCGGCGGCCTCGCACGGTGTTCAGCGCACAACAGCTGCGGGTTCTGGAGGGATTCTTTGAGGGGAAACCCTACGGGACCTATGAGGAACGCGAGACCCTGGCGGCCAGGCTGAACCTGCAGGACTCCCAAGTGAGGGTGTGGCTCAAGAACCGCAGGGCCAAAGAGCAAAGGTTGCAGCGACTGCGCAAGCAGCAAGGCCAGGGAGCCCAGGCTGCTCCCCAGCAACTGGCAGTCTGCGCCCCTCAGCCCGCGCCTGTGCCCTCGCCTGCAGGCCCTGCGTCCCACGAGGGCCCTCTGCTCCCTGCCAGCCCTGTGCTGCCCACCATTCCTGTGCGCCCTGAGGAGCCAGTGTTCCCCGCTGGCCCTGTGTTCCCAGCCGGCACCATGCTCCCCGCAGGCCCTGGGCTCCCCGCTGGCCCCGTGTTCCCGGCCGGTCCTGTGCTCCCCGCGGGTCCTGTGTTCCCAGCCGGCCCTGTGCTCCCCGCAGGCCCCGGGCTCCCCGCTGGCCCTGTGTTCCCGGCCGGTCCTGTGCTCCCGGCGGGTCCTGTGTTCCCAACCGGCCCTGTGCTCCCTGCAGGCCCTGGGCACCCCGCTGGCCCTGTGTTCCCGGCCGGTCCTGTGCTCCCGGCGGGTCCTGTGTTCCCAGCCGGCCCTGTGCTCGCTGCAGGCCCTGGGCTCCCCGCTGGCCCTGTTTTCCCAGCTGGTTCTGTGCTCCCGGCGGGTCCTTTGCTCCCGGCCGGCTTTGTGCTCCTCGCTGGCCCTGTGCTCCCCACCAGCCCTGCACTCCCTGCCACCTCCGTACACCAAGGGGGCCTTGGTTTCGGCAGCCTACCTCCGCGCAGGCCCTTGCATGTCTTCCCGGCAGCAGATCCCAGCGCCTCCAGCTACAGCCAGGCCTGCTCCGACACTGCGCAAGGCGTCCAGGGCACGGTCACCGCTGCACCCGCTCCAGCTCCAGCTCCAGCTCCAGCTCCAGCTGCAGCCCCAGATCCAGACCCAGCTCCAACTCCAGATGCAGCTCCAGATCTAGATCCAACTCCTTCTTCAGCTCCAGCTCCAACTCCAGCTCTAGATCCAGCTCCAAGTCCAGCTCCAAGTCCAACTCCAAGTCCAACTCGAGCTCCATCCGTGGCCACACTCTCGCCTCAGGGCCCCGACAACGCCAGGAATTTCTCTTCAGTCCCTGATTTCACAGACCTGCTCTCAGCCGATTGCTTCTTGGAGGAGCCCTTCTCCTCCCGCAGGCCCTGGTACGACTTTGTGGGTGACAGCGACGTGGACCTCTTCCAGTTACTGGATCTCCCAGGGAGTGTGTCCCCGCCAAGTCCTGCAGATGCCGCGGGACCAGAGGGGACCAGGGTGTGCGCCCACGCGGGTTCGAGGAGCGCCAGTCAGTGCGTCTCCGCCGCCAGTTGCTCGCCTGCAGAGTCGGCGAACCTCTAAGCATCCACCCTGGGGAGGTGGCCTGGGCTCTGCACCCCGCCCCGCTCCCGCCAACACCCTTCGGTGGCCACTGCGCATGCGCGTGGCGGCGGGCGGGCCTGGGCTGCTGCGTCCCTGGTCCAGGCCGAGCCCATTAGGGCGCACGTGACCTCGCTGCGGGTTCACAGCGCTGGGAGCGCAATAGCTGCTGCTGGTGCGGGACCCACTGGAGAGCTGCTGCCCACAACCTTCCCAAGGACCCAGGCCAGCCTCCACGCTCCTCCTGGCAGCGTGCTCTGGCGCCCGCAGGGCTGGGCGAACTTTCAGAGTGTGCCCATCTGCGACTCGCGGCTTCCTGGTGCTTTTCCCAGCGCATTCCCTGGACTCGGAGGATTCACCCCCTTCTCGCGGCGGCATCACTGAACACCGGGAAGACGCATCACGTCTCGTTGGGGAGGGGGGTGGTTATTTTACTTATTTTATTTTATGTACTATGCTGTATGAAATGATTTATTAAATTCCGCTGCATATACTTTTTATCCCATACTAATAAAATTCTGCACAATATGTCGTGCTTGTGATTGGGTGTCATTTCTGATCATGTCAGATCATGTTTGGCATCATGGTTGTGCCACAAAGCTCAGGTCCCCGAGAGGAGAGTGGAGTCTGATGTTCCTTGAAATGACTGTAGTTTGGGCTCCACCTGTAGGTTCCTGCCTAATCCCTCTCTCACAGGCAAGGCCATCCCCACCCTAAGGGGCACTAAAAGCCCTTAGGAACTCACCCTCCAAAGGTGCCCCTCCCTTGTGGTCCTTCGGCAGCCTCAGTGCCCCTCTCAGAATCCCTCAGTCCATGCCCAAACCCGACCCCACCCGAGGAGCCCGCCCTGACCTGGACGACTTCAGAACATGTCCAGAACCCTACCCCTGCCCCCGCCATGCCGTGAGAATTCGAGCTCTCCACAGCTTCTAGAAGAAGGGTGCCAAGGGCTGATAGGAGTGATGAAGTTACTCATAGATCAGCCGGGTCTCCACATTCCTCAGTTCACGTAAGAAAGAAACCAGATGTCAGCCAACAGTGCGGAAAGTCACCTGGACTAGAGGAATGCCCCGGTAGACACAATGACATGCACACCACAGTGTGACCGTGGGATGCCCTTCAGGAATGTTTTCAAACTCAGAAGGCAGAACGTGACGCACCCTAGAGAGAAACCATGTGAATGTCATCTACGAGGGAAAGGCTTTCTGCGACGATCTGGGCTTAGAAACAACAATGCGATGCACAATGGAGAGAAGCCTTATGAGTGCGCTGAGTGTGGGAAAGCCTTCAGTCAGAGTTCTTTCCTTCGACAGCATGAGGCCATCCACACAGGAGATTAACCACATGAATGTCCCCTATGTGACAGAGCTCTCAATCAAAGATCTCACCCCAGAAAAGCAGGATTGAGTCCATCCTGGCAAGCAATGCTATGAATGCCACTAGTCAAAGCTCTGGCCTGGACCAGCACCGGAGAATGCACACGGGGCACAAACCACATGCATGTCCCATGAGTGGGAAGGCTTTCCGTCCAAAGTCTGAGCTGACGACACGTTCCCACGTAACACACAGCAGAGAGAATCCATGCGAATGCCGTCAGTGTGGGACCGCCTTCAGTCAACATGCGAATCTCATCAGACACCAGAGTTCCTACACGGGAGAAGAGCCCTAGGCATGTCGGCTATGTGGAAAATCCTCCAGTCATGGTCCTTCCCTTAGAAAACATGACGGAACTCAATGAAGGAGAGGGAATCATGAAAGACCGAGACTGCTTTACACATTATTCGCTCAAGTGAAATGATGCAGGGTAAAATCAGGTGAAACCTTTTATTCATCAAACAACACTGGTCATGTACGGAATCATTCACGGTGTAAAAACCACTGTGTCTGAAAGGGAGGCATTCGCCAATCACTTCTTACACAACCTAAAATATCCCACACCAAGGATACAGCAATCCCAAATGGAAACACACATACTTAGTTGTTTTTATATTAGAAAATATGAGGGCATGTGTGCTGTGTGCTGTGTGCTCTGTGTGTGTGTGTGTGTGTGTGTGTGTGTGTGTGTGTTTGTGCATCTGCCTGTGTGAACGCTTGTAAAGAGCCCTTCAACACACAGCTCAGCAAGTAATGAAATGTCTGTGGAAAAGAAAGTTGATTATAGAACTGTGACATCCATTGCGGGAAGCTAGGGTGATCTGGCAACTTTGAATGTAGAATTTTGTAAGAAATTCATCTTTCAGAACAGCAATGCTTGCAGATACTTGAACAACAAAATGTGTTGCGAAAGAAGCAAAGTGTTGGTGTGTTAGTTTTCCTTATGCGGTTTTGAACACATACGTTCAGGTTCACACAGCCCTTTCCCCAATGGCTGCTAGGAAAGATGGCAGCTCCCTCTGTCTATGTTTTCTTCAACACAATCCAGTGATGACGCAGCCAAGATCTTCTACCTCAGGTGCTAGATGCCACTGCAGAGCACGACCCTGCTCAGGCAAGGTCATCCGGGCATATCAAGGGCTCTCACGGGAAAATCTTGGTGGGACATCATTCTATGTCTGTGCTATGTGGGGCCAGGAGACAGAGTTCTAGACACTTTTTTTTTTTTTTTTTTTGGTTCGTTACACACCCTGTTTTTCTTTTAGACATCATGGAGCAGGGGGCCTCCAGTCCCCATTTACAAACCAAGGAATCGATCGGTTGGGTTATCCCTTGTGGACGTCAAGGCCGTCAACTTCTGTGGAGACCAACGTGCTCCCAGGAAGCAGAAATCATGTCCAGTTAGGGGAGAAGCCACCCTGACACAGGAAGAGGCGGTTCAGATGGCGAGCTGAATCTAGCAAGGAGATCTCACAGTGTGGTTTCCTTTGGCCTTCCATCAGGCAGGTCATCGTCTCTCACATGGATTCTAATCAAAACCCCCCTCGGGAACAGCACACTCCCCAGTCCTCTTGAGGGCAGGGCCACGGCTGTGTGGCCACCTATGTCTGCCAGGCCCTAGGACAGGCACGTGGTGCGGGCAGCTGCTCGGTCAAAGGACTAACCAATGATTGCGGCTCCCTGATGGCCCCGCCGGCCCCACCCCCACCCCACCCCACCCCACCCCGCCCCTACGCACCAGCGCGCGAAAAAGCAGGCATGCACGCACGCACGCACGCACGCACGCACACACCTGCACAAGGGGCGGGGCCTGAGGGCAGCGCTGCCTCGAGCCCCATTGGTTGGGACAGCTGGGTGGCGAGTGGCTCCCAGGTATTTAAGGCGACACTCGCAGGGCTGTTTGCCAGAGCTTCAAGCGCAGAGGGCCCAGGAGCACCCAGGATGCAAGACCCCGGGTTTCCCACCGGCTCCCGGTTGTCCCCAAGCCCCCCGAGGAAGATGACGCGGCTGTGGCGCCAGCGGCGGCCTCGCACGGTGTTCAGCGCACAACAGCTGCGGGTTCTGGAGGGATTCTTTGAGGGGAAACCCTACGGGACCTATGAGGAACGCGAGACCCTGGCGGCCAGGCTGAACCTGCAGGACTCCCAAGTGAGGGTGTGGCTCAAGAACCGCAGGGCCAAAGAGCAAAGGTTGCAGCGACTGCGCAAGCAGCAAGGCCAGGGAGCCCAGGCTGCTCCCCAGCAACTGGCAGTCTGCGCCCCTCAGCCCGCGCCTGTGCCCTCGCCTGCAGGCCCTGCGTCCCACGAGGGCCCTCTGCTCCCTGCCAGCCCTGTGCTGCCCACCATTCCTGTGCGCCCTGAGGAGCCAGTGTTCCCCGCTGGCCCTGTGTTCCCAGCCGGCACCATGCTCCCCGCAGGCCCTGGGCTCCCCGCTGGCCCTGTTTTCCCAGCTGGTTCTGTGCTCCCGGCGGGTCCTTTGCTCCCGGCCGGCTTTGTGCTCCTCGCTGGCCCTGTGCTCCCCACCAGCCCTGCACTCCCTGCAACCTCCGTACACCAAGGGGGCCTTGGTTTCGGCAGCCTACCTCCGCGCAGGCCCTTGCATGTCTTCCCAGCAGCAGATCCCAGCGCCTCCAGCTACAGCCAGGCCTGCTCCGACACTGCGCAAGGCGTCCAGGGCACGGTCACCGCTGCACCCGCTCCAGCTCCAGCTCCAGCTCCAGCTCCAGCTCCAGCTGCAGCCCCAGATCCAGACCCAGCTCCAACTCCAGATGCAGCTCCAGATCTAGATCCAGCTCCAGCTCCAAATCCAGCTCTAGATCCAGCTCCAAGTCCAGCTCCAAGTCCAACTCCAAGTCCAACTCGAGCTCCATCCGTGGCCACACTCTCGCCTCAGGGCCCCGACAACGCCAGGAATTTCTCTTCAGTCCCTGATTTCACAGACCTGCTCTCAGCCGATTGCTTCTTGGAGGAGCCCTTCTCCTCCCGCAGGCCCTGGTACGACTTTGTGGGTGACAGCGACGTGGACCTCTTCCAGTTACTGGATCTCCCAGGGAGTGTGTCCCCGCCAAGTCCTGCAGATGCCGCGGGACCAGAGGGGACCAGGGTGTGCGCCCACGCGGGTTCGAGGAGCGCCAGTCAGTGCGTCTCCGCCGCCAGTTGCTCGCCTGCAGAGTCGGCGAACCTCTAAGCATCCACCCTGGGGAGGTGGCCTGGGCTCTGCAACCCGCCCCGCTCCCGCCAACACCCTTCGGTGGCCACTGCGCATGCGCGTGGCGGCGGGCGGGCCTGGGCTGCTGCGTCCCTGGTCCAGGCCGAGCCCATTAGGGCGCACGTGACCTCGCTGCGGGTTCACAGCGCTGGGAGCGCAATAGCTGCTGCTGGTGCGGGACCCACTGGAGAGCTGCTGCCCACAACCTTCCCAAGGACCCAGGCCAGCCTCCACGCTCCTCCTGGCAGCGTGCTCTGGCGCCCGCAGGGCTGGGCGAACTTTCAGAGTGTGCCCATCTGCGACTCGCGGCTTCCTGGTGCTTTTCCCAGCGCATTCCCTGGACTCGGAGGATTCACCCCCTTCTCGCGGCGGCATCACTGAACACCGGGAAGACGCATCACGTCTCGTTGGGGAGGGGGGTGGTTATTTTACTTATTTTATTTTATGTACTATGCTGTATGAAATGATTTATTAAATTCCGCTGCATATACTTTTTATCCCATACTAATAAAATTCTGCACAATATGTCGTGCTTGTGATTGGGTGTCATTTCTGATCATGTCAGATCATGTTTGGCATCATGGTTGTGCCACAAAGCTCAGGTCCCCGAGAGGAGAGTGGAGTCTGATGTTCCTTGAAATGACTGTAGTTTGGGCTCCACCTGTAGGTTCCTGCCTAATCCCTCTCTCACAGGCAAGGCCATCCCCACCCTAAGGGGCACTAAAAGCCCTTAGGAACTCACCCTCCAAAGGTGCCCCTCCCTTGTGGTCCTTCGGCAGCCTCAGTGCCCCTCTCAGAATCCCTCAGTCCATGCCCAAACCCGACCCCACCCGAGGAGCCCGCCCTGACCTGGACGACTTCAGAACATGTCCAGAACCCTACCCCTGCCCCCGCCATGCCGTGAGAATTCGAGCTCTCCACAGCTCCTAGAAGAAGGGTGCCAAGGGCTGATAGGAGTGATGAAGTTACTCATAGATCAGCCGGGTCTCCACATTCCTCAGTTCACGTAAGAAAGAAACCAGATGTCAGCCAACAGTGCGGAAAGTCACCTGGACTAGAGGAATGCCCCGGTAGACACAATGACATGCACACCACAGTGTGACCGTGGGATGCCCTTCAGGAATGTTTTCAAACTCAGAAGGAAGAACGTGACGCACCCTAGAGAGAAACCATGTGAATGTCATCTACGAGGGAAAGGCTTTCTGCGACGATCTGGGCTTAGAAACAACAATGCGATGCACAATGGAGAGAAGCCTTATGAGTGCGCTGAGTGTGGGAAAGCCTTCAGTCAGAGTTCTTTCCTTCGACAGCATGAGGCCATCCACACAGGAGATTAACCACATGAATGTCCCCTATGTGACAGAGCTCTCAATCAAAGATCTCACCCCAGAAAAGCAGGATTGAGTCCATCCTGGCAAGCAATGCTATGAATGCCACTAGTCAAAGCTCTGGCCTGGACCAGCACCGGAGAATGCACACGGGGCACAAACCACATGCATGTCCCATGAGTGGGAAGGCTTTCCGTCCAAAGTCTGAGCTGACGACACGTTCCCACGTAACACACAGCAGAGAGAATCCATGCGAATGCCGTCAGTGTGGGACCGCCTTCAGTCAACATGCGAATCTCATCAGACACCAGAGTTCCTACACGGGAGAAGAGCCCTAGGCATGTCGGCTATGTGGAAAATCCTCCAGTCATGGTCCTTCCCTTAGAAAACATGACGGAACTCAATGAAGGAGAGGGAATCATGAAAGACCGAGACTGCTTTACACATTATTCGCTCAAGTGAAATGATGCAGGGTAAAATCAGGTGAAACCTTTTATTCATCAAACAACACTGGTCATGTACGGAATCATTCACGGTGTAAAAACCACTGTGTCTGAAAGGGAGGCATTCGCCAATCACTTCTTACACAACCTAAAATATCCCACACCAAGGATACCGCAATCCCAAATGGAAACACACATACTTAGTTGTTTTTATATTAGAAAATATGAGGGCATGTGTGCTGTGTGCTGTGTGCTCTGTGTGTGTGTGTGTGTGTGTGTGTGTGTGTGTGTTTGTGCATCTGCCTGTGTGAACGCTTGTAAAGAGCCCTTCAACACACAGCTCAGCAAGTAATGAAATGTCTGTGGAAAAGAAAGTTGATTATAGAACTGTGACATCCATTGCGGGAAGCTAGGGTGATCTGGCAACTTTGAATGTAGAATTTTGTAAGAAATTCATCTTTCAGAACAGCAATGCTTGCAGATACTTGAACAACAAAATGTGTTGCGAAAGAAGCAAAGTGTTGGTGTGTTAGTTTTCCTTATGCGGTTTTGAACACATACGTTCAGGTTCACACAGCCCTTTCCCCAATGGCTGCTTGGAAAGATGGCAGCTCCCTCTGTCTATGTTTTCTTCAACACAATCCAGTGATGACGCAGCCAAGATCTTCTACCTCAGGTGCTAGATGCCACTGCAGAGCACGACCCTGCTCAGGCAAGGTCATCCGGGCATATCAAGGGCTCTCACGGGAAAATCTTGGTGGGACATCATTCTATGTCTGTGCTATGTGGGGCCAGGAGACAGAGTTCTAGACACTTTTTTTTTTTTTTTTTGGTTCGTTACACACCCTGTTTTTCTTTTAGACATCATGGAGCAGGGGGCCTCCAGTCCCAATTTACAAACCAAGGAATCGATCGGTTGGGTTATCCCTTGTGGACGTCAAGGCCGTCAACTTCTGTGGAGACCAACGTGCTCCCAGGAAGCAGAAATCATGTCCAGTTAGGGGAGAAGCCACCCTGACACGGGAAGAGGCGGTTCAGATGGCGAGCTGAATCTAGCAAGGAGATCTCACAGTGTGGTTTCCTTTGGCCTTCCATCAGGCAGGTCATCGTCTCTCACATGGATTCTAATCAAAGCCCCCTCGGGAACAGCACACTCCCGAGTCCTCTTGAGGGCAGGGCCACGGCTGTGTGGCCACCTATGTCTGCCAGGCCCTAGGACAGGCACGTGGTGCGGGCAGCTGCTCGGTCAAAGGACTAACCAATGATTGCGGCTCCCTGATGGCCCCGCCGGCCCCACCCCCACCCCACCCCACCCCACCCCGCCCCTACGCACCGGCGCGCGAAAAAGCAGGCATGCACGCACGCACGCACGCACGCACGCACACACCTGCACAAGGGGCGGGGCCTGAGGGCAGCGCTGCCTCGAGCCCCATTGGTTGGGACAGCTGGGTGGCGAGTGGCTCCCAGGTATTTAAGGCGACACTCGCAGGGCTGTTTGCCAGAGCTTCAAGCGCAGAGGGCCCAGGAGCACCCAGGATGCAAGACCCCGGGTTTCCCACCGGCTCCCGGTTGTCCCCAAGCCCCCCGAGGAAGAGGACGCGGCTGTGGCGCCAGCGGCGGCCTCGCACGGTGTTCAGCGCACAACAGCTGCGGGTTCTGGAGGGATTCTTTGAGGGGAAACCCTACGGGACCTATGAGGAACGCGAGACCCTGGCGGCCAGGCTGAACCTGCAGGACTCCCAAGTGAGGGTGTGGCTCAAGAACCGCAGGGCCAAAGAGCAAAGGTTGCAGCGACTGCGCAAGCAGCAAGGCCAGGGAGCCCAGGCTGCTCCCCAGCAACTGGCAGTCTGCGCCCCTCAGCCCGCGCCTGTGCCCTCGCCTGCAGGCCCTGCGTCCCACGAGGGCCCTCTGCTCCCTGCCAGCCCTGTGCTGCCCACCATTCCTGTGCGCCCTGAGGAGCCAGTGTTCCCCGCTGGCCCTGTGTTCCCAGCCGGCACCATGCTCCCCGCAGGCCCTGGGCTCCCCGCTGGCCCCGTGTTCCCGGCCGGTCCTGTGCTCCCCGCGGGTCCTGTGTTCCCAGCCGGCCCTGTGCTCCCCGCAGGCCCCGGGCTCCCCGCTGGCCCTGTGTTCCCGGCCGGTCCTGTGCTCCCGGCGGGTCCTGTGTTCCCAACCGGCCCTGTGCTCCCTGCAGGCCCTGGGCACCCCGCTGGCCCTGTGTTCCCGGCCGGTCCTGTGCTCCCGGCGGGTCCTGTGTTCCCAGCCGGCCCTGTGCTCGCTGCAGGCCCTGGGCTCCCCGCTGGCCCTGTTTTCCCAGCTGGTTCTGTGCTCCCGGCGGGTCCTTTGCTCCCGGCCGGCTTTGTGCTCCTCGCTGGCCCTGTGCTCCCCACCAGCCCTGCACTCCCTGCCACCTCCGTACACCAAGGGGGCCTTGGTTTCGGCAGCCTACCTCCGCGCAGGCCCTTGCATGTCTTCCCGGCAGCAGATCCCAGCGCCTCCAGCTACAGCCAGGCCTGCTCCGACCCTGCGCAAGGCGTCCAGGGCACGGTCACCGCTGCACCCGCTCCAGCTCCAGCTCCAGCTCCAGCTCCAGCTGCAGCCCCAGATCCAGACCCAGCTCCAACTCCAGATGCAGCTCCAGATCTAGATCCAACTCCTTCTTCAGCTCCAGCTCCAACTCCAGCTCTAGATCCAGCTCCAAGTCCAGCTCCAAGTCCAACTCCAAGTCCAACTCGAGCTCCATCCGTGGCCACACTCTCGCCTCAGGGCCCCGACAACGCCAGGAATTTCTCTTCAGTCCCTGATTTCACAGACCTGCTCTCAGCCGATTGCTTCTTGGAGGAGCCCTTCTCCTCCCGCAGGCCCTGGTACGACTTTGTGGGTGACAGCGACGTGGACCTCTTCCAGTTACTGGATCTCCCAGGGAGTGTGTCCCCGCCAAGTCCTGCAGATGCCGCGGGACCAGAGGGGACCAGGGTGTGCGCCCACGCGGGTTCGAGGAGCGCCAGTCAGTGCGTCTCCGCCGCCAGTTGCTCGCCTGCAGAGTCGGCGAACCTCTAAGCATCCACCCTGGGGAGGTGGCCTGGGCTCTGCACCCCGCCCCGCTCCCGCCAACACCCTTCGGTGGCCACTGCGCATGCGCGTGGCGGCGGGCGGGCCTGGGCTGCTGCGTCCCTGGTCCAGGCCGAGCCCATTAGGGCGCACGTGACCTCGCTGCGGGTTCACAGCGCTGGGAGCGCAATAGCTGCTGCTGGTGCGGGACCCACTGGAGAGCTGCTGCCCACAACCTTCCCAAGGACCCAGGCCAGCCTCCACGCTCCTCCTGGCAGCGTGCTCTGGCGCCCGCAGGGCTGGGCGAACTTTCAGAGTGTGCCCATCTGCGACTCGCGGCTTCCTGGTGCTTTTCCCAGCGCATTCCCTGGACTCGGAGGATTCACCCCCTTCTCGCGGCGGCATCACTGAACACCGGGAAGACGCATCACGTCTCGTTGGGGAGGGGGGTGGTTATTTTACTTATTTTATTTTATGTACTATGCTGTATGAAATGATTTATTAAATTCCGCTGCATATACTTTTTATCCCATACTAATAAAATTCTGCACAATATGTCGTGCTTGTGATTGGGTGTCATTTCTGATCATGTCAGATCATGTTTGGCATCATGGTTGTGCCACAAAGCTCAGGTCCCCGAGAGGAGAGTGGAGTCTGATGTTCCTTGAAATGACTGTAGTTTGGGCTCCACCTGTAGGTTCCTGCCTAATCCCTCTCTCACAGGCAAGGCCATCCCCACCCTAAGGGGCACTAAAAGCCCTTAGGAACTCACCCTCCAAAGGTGCCCCTCCCTTGTGGTCCTTCGGCAGCCTCAGTGCCCCTCTCAGAATCCCTCAGTCCATGCCCAAACCCGACCCCACCCGAGGAGCCCGCCCTGACCTGGACGACTTCAGAACATGTCCAGAACCCTACCCCTGCCCCCGCCATGCCGTGAGAATTCGAGCTCTCCACAGCTCCTAGAAGAAGGGTGCCAAGGGCTGATAGGAGTGATGAAGTTACTCATAGATCAGCCGGGTCTCCACATTCCTCAGTTCACGTAAGAAAGAAACCAGATGTCAGCCAACAGTGCGGAAAGTCACCTGGACTAGAGGAATGCCCCGGTAGACACAATGACATGCACACCACAGTGTGACCGTGGGATGCCCTTCAGGAATGTTTTCAAACTCAGAAGGCAGAACGTGACGCACCCTAGAGAGAAACCATGTGAATGTCATCTACGAGGGAAAGGCTTTCTGCGACGATCTGGGCTTAGAAACAACAATGCGATGCACAATGGAGAGAAGCCTTATGAGTGCGCTGAGTGTGGGAAAGCCTTCAGTCAGAGTTCTTTCCTTCGACAGCATGAGGCCATCCACACAGGAGATTAACCACATGAATGTCCCCTATGTGACAGAGCTCTCAATCAAAGATCTCACCCCAGAAAAGCAGGATTGAGTCCATCCTGGCAAGCAATGCTATGAATGCCACTAGTCAAAGCTCTGGCCTGGACCAGCACCGGAGAATGCACACGGGGCACAAACCACATGCATGTCCCATGAGTGGGAAGGCTTTCCGTCCAAAGTCTGAGCTGACGACACGTTCCCACGTAACACACAGCAGAGAGAATCCATGCGAATGCCGTCAGTGTGGGACCGCCTTCAGTCAACATGCGAATCTCATCAGACACCAGAGTTCCTACACGGGAGAAGAGCCCTAGGCATGTCGGCTATGTGGAAAATCCTCCAGTCATGGTCCTTCCCTTAGAAAACATGACGGAACTCAATGAAGGAGAGGGAATCATGAAAGACCGAGACTGCTTTACACATTATTCGCTCAAGTGAAATGATGCAGGGTAAAATCAGGTGAAACCTTTTATTCATCAAACAACACTGGTCATGTACGGAATCATTCACGGTGTAAAAACCACTGTGTCTGAAAGGGAGGCATTCGCCAATCACTTCTTACACAACCTAAAATATCCCACACCAAGGATACCGCAATCCCAAATGGAAACACACATACTTAGTTGTTTTTATATTAGAAAATATGAGGGCATGTGTGCTGTGTGCTGTGTGCTCTGTGTGTGTGTGTGTGTGTGTGTGTGTTTGTGCATCTGCCTGTGTGAACGCTTGTAAAGAGCCCTTCAACACACAGCTCAGCAAGTAATGAAATGTCTGTGGAAAAGAAAGTTGATTATAGAACTGTGACATCCATTGCGGGAAGCTAGGGTGATCTGGCAACTTTGAATGTAGAATTTTGTAAGAAATTCATCTTTCAGAACAGCAATGCTTGCAGATACTTGAACAACAAAATGTGTTGCGAAAGAAGCAAAGTGTTGGTGTGTTAGTTTTCCTTATGCGGTTTTGAACACATACGTTCAGGTTCACACAGCCCTTTCCCCAATGGCTGCTAGGAAAGATGGCAGCTCCCTCTGTCTATGTTTTCTTCAACACAATCCAGTGATGACGCAGCCAAGATCTTCTACCTCAGGTGCTAGATGCCACTGCAGAGCACGACCCTGCTCAGGCAAGGTCATCCGGGCATATCAAGGGCTCTCACGGGAAAATCTTGGTGGGACATCATTCTATGTCTGTGCTATGTGGGGCCAGGAGACAGAGTTCTAGACACTTTTTTTTTTTTTTTTGGTTCGTTACACACCCTGTTTTTCTTTTAGACATCATGGAGCAGGGGGCCTCCAGTCCCAATTTACAAACCAAGGAATCGGTTGGGTTATCCCTTGTGGACGTCAAGGCCGTCAACTTCTGTGGAGACCAACGTGCTCCCAGGAAGCAGAAATCATGTCCAGTTAGGGGAGAAGCCACCCTGACACGGGAAGAGGCGGTTCAGATGGCGAGCTGAATCTAGCAAGGAGATCTCACAGTGTGGTTTCCTTTGGCCTTCCATCAGGCAGGTCATCGCCTCTCACATGGATTCTAATCAAAGCCCCCCTCGGGAACAGCACACTCCCGAGTCCTCTTGAGGGCAGGGCCACGGCTGTGTGGCCACCTATGTCTGCCAGGCCCTAGGACAGGCACGTGGTGCGGGCAGCTGCTCGGTCAAAGGACTAACCAATGATTGCGGCTCCCTGATGGCCCCGCCGGCCCCACCCCCACCCCACCCCACCCCACCCCGCCCCTACGCACCGGCGCGCGAAAAAGCAGGCATGCACGCACGCACGCACGCACGCACGCACACACCTGCACAAGGGGCGGGGCCTGAGGGCAGCGCTGCCTCGAGCCCCATTGGTTGGGACAGCTGGGTGGCGAGTGGCTCCCAGGTATTTAAGGCGACACTCGCAGGGCTGTTTGCCAGAGCTTCAAGCGCAGAGGGCCCAGGAGCACCCAGGATGCAAGACCCCGGGTTTCCCACCGGCTCCCGGTTGTCCCCAAGCCCCCCGAGGAAGATGACGCGGCTGTGGCGCCAGCGGCGGCCTCGCACGGTGTTCAGCGCACAACAGCTGCGGGTTCTGGAGGGATTCTTTGAGGGGAAACCCTACGGGACCTATGAGGAACGCGAGACCCTGGCGGCCAGGCTGAACCTGCAGGACTCCCAAGTGAGGGTGTGGCTCAAGAACCGCAGGGCCAAAGAGCAAAGGTTGCAGCGACTGCGCAAGCAGCAAGGCCAGGGAGCCCAGGCTGCTCCCCAGCAACTGGCAGTCTGCGCCCCTCAGCCCGCGCCTGTGCCCTCGCCTGCAGGCCCTGCGTCCCACGAGGGCCCTCTGCTCCCTGCCAGCCCTGTGCTGCCCACCATTCCTGTGCGCCCTGAGGAGCCAGTGTTCCCCGCTGGCCCTGTGTTCCCAGCCGGCACCATGCTCCCCGCAGGCCCTGGGCTCCCCGCTGGCCCCGTGTTCCCGGCCGGTCCTGTGCTCCCCGCGGGTCCTGTGTTCCCAGCCGGCCCTGTGCTCCCCGCAGGCCCCGGGCTCCCCGCTGGCCCTGTGTTCCCGGCCGGTCCTGTGCTCCCGGCGGGTCCTGTGTTCCCAACCGGCCCTGTGCTCCCTGCAGGCCCTGGGCACCCCGCTGGCCCTGTGTTCCCGGCCGGTCCTGTGCTCCCGGCGGGTCCTGTGTTCCCAGCCGGCCCTGTGCTCGCTGCAGGCCCTGGGCTCCCCGCTGGCCCTGTTTTCCCAGCTGGTTCTGTGCTCCCGGCGGGTCCTTTGCTCCCGGCCGGCTTTGTGCTCCTCGCTGGCCCTGTGCTCCCCACCAGCCCTGCACTCCCTGCCACCTCCGTACACCAAGGGGGCCTTGGTTTCGGCAGCCTACCTCCGCGCAGGCCCTTGCATGTCTTCCCGGCAGCAGATCCCAGCGCCTCCAGCTACAGCCAGGCCTGCTCCGACACTGCGCAAGGCGTCCAGGGCACGGTCACCGCTGCACCCGCTCCAGCTCCAGCTCCAGCTCCAGCTCCAGCTGCAGCCCCAGATCCAGACCCAGCTCCAACTCCAGATGCAGCTCCAGATCTAGATCCAACTCCTTCTTCAGCTCCAGCTCCAACTCCAGCTCTAGATCCAGCTCCAAGTCCAGCTCCAAGTCCAACTCCAAGTCCAACTCGAGCTCCATCCGTGGCCACACTCTCGCCTCAGGGCCCCGACAACGCCAGGAATTTCTCTTCAGTCCCTGATTTCACAGACCTGCTCTCAGCCGATTGCTTCTTGGAGGAGCCCTTCTCCTCCCGCAGGCCCTGGTACGACTTTGTGGGTGACAGCGACGTGGACCTCTTCCAGTTACTGGATCTCCCAGGGAGTGTGTCCCCGCCAAGTCCTGCAGATGCCGCGGGACCAGAGGGGACCAGGGTGTGCGCCCACGCGGGTTCGAGGAGCGCCAGTCAGTGCGTCTCCGCCGCCAGTTGCTCGCCTGCAGAGTCGGCGAACCTCTAAGCATCCACCCTGGGGAGGTGGCCTGGGCTCTGCACCCCGCCCCGCTCCCGCCAACACCCTTCGGTGGCCACTGCGCATGCGCGTGGCGGCGGGCGGGCCTGGGCTGCTGCGTCCCTGGTCCAGGCCGAGCCCATTAGGGCGCACGTGACCTCGCTGCGGGTTCACAGCGCTGGGAGCGCAATAGCTGCTGCTGGTGCGGGACCCACTGGAGAGCTGCTGCCCACAACCTTCCCAAGGACCCAGGCCAGCCTCCACGCTCCTCCTGGCAGCGTGCTCTGGCGCCCGCAGGGCTGGGCGAACTTTCAGAGTGTGCCCATCTGCGACTCGCGGCTTCCTGGTGCTTTTCCCAGCGCATTCCCTGGACTCGGAGGATTCACCCCCTTCTCGCGGCGGCATCACTGAACACCGGGAAGACGCATCACGTCTCGTTGGGGAGGGGGGTGGTTATTTTACTTATTTTATTTTATGTACTATGCTGTATGAAATGATTTATTAAATTCCGCTGCATATACTTTTTATCCCATACTAATAAAATTCTGCACAATATGTCGTGCTTGTGATTGGGTGTCATTTCTGATCATGTCAGATCATGTTTGGCATCATGGTTGTGCCACAAAGCTCAGGTCCCCGAGAGGAGAGTGGAGTCTGATGTTCCTTGAAATGACTGTAGTTTGGGCTCCACCTGTAGGTTCCTGCCTAATCCCTCTCTCACAGGCAAGGCCATCCCCACCCTAAGGGGCACTAAAAGCCCTTAGGAACTCACCCTCCAAAGGTGCCCCTCCCTTGTGGTCCTTCGGCAGCCTCAGTGCCCCTCTCAGAATCCCTCAGTCCATGCCCAAACCCGACCCCACCCGAGGAGCCCGCCCTGACCTGGACGACTTCAGAACATGTCCAGAACCCTACCCCTGCCCCCGCCATGCCGTGAGAATTCGAGCTCTCCACAGCTCCTAGAAGAAGGGTGCCAAGGGCTGATAGGAGTGATGAAGTTACTCATAGATCAGCCGGGTCTCCACATTCCTCAGTTCACGTAAGAAAGAAACCAGATGTCAGCCAACAGTGCGGAAAGTCACCTGGACTAGAGGAATGCCCCGGTAGACACAATGACATGCACACCACAGTGTGACCGTGGGATGCCCTTCAGGAATGTTTTCAAACTCAGAAGGCAGAACGTGACGCACCCTAGAGAGAAACCATGTGAATGTCATCTACGAGGGAAAGGCTTTCTGCGACGATCTGGGCTTAGAAACAACAATGCGATGCACAATGGAGAGAAGCCTTATGAGTGCGCTGAGTGTGGGAAAGCCTTCAGTCAGAGTTCTTTCCTTCGACAGCATGAGGCCATCCACACAGGAGATTAACCACATGAATGTCCCCTATGTGACAGAGCTCTCAATCAAAGATCTCACCCCAGAAAAGCAGGATTGAGTCCATCCTGGCAAGCAATGCTATGAATGCCACTAGTCAAAGCTCTGGCCTGGACCAGCACCGGAGAATGCACACGGGGCACAAACCACATGCATGTCCCATGAGTGGGAAGGCTTTCCGTCCAAAGTCTGAGCTGACGACACGTTCCCACGTAACACACAGCAGAGAGAATCCATGCGAATGCCGTCAGTGTGGGACCGCCTTCAGTCAACATGCGAATCTCATCAGACACCAGAGTTCCTACACGGGAGAAGAGCCCTAGGCATGTCGGCTATGTGGAAAATCCTCCAGTCATGGTCCTTCCCTTAGAAAACATGACGGAACTCAATGAAGGAGAGGGAATCATGAAAGACCGAGACTGCTTTACACATTATTCGCTCAAGTGAAATGATGCAGGGTAAAATCAGGTGAAACCTTTTATTCATCAAACAACACTGGTCATGTACGGAATCATTCACGGTGTAAAAACCACTGTGTCTGAAAGGGAGGCATTCGCCAATCACTTCTTACACAACCTAAAATATCCCACACCAAGGATACCGCAATCCCAAATGGAAACACACATACTTAGTTGTTTTTATATTAGAAAATATGAGGGCATGTGTGCTGTGTGCTGTGTGCTGTGTGTGTGTGTGTGTGTGTGTGTGTGTTTGTGCATCTGCCTGTGTGAACGCTTGTAAAGAGCCCTTCAACACACAGCTCAGCAAGTAATGAAATGTCTGTGGAAAAGAAAGTTGATTATAGAACTGTGACATCCATTGCGGGAAGCTAGGGTGATCTGGCAACTTTGAATGTAGAATTTTGTAAGAAATTCATCTTTCAGAACAGCAATGCTTGCAGATACTTGAACAACAAAATGTGTTGCGAAAGAAGCAAAGTGTTGGTGTGTTAGTTTTCCTTATGCGGTTTTGAACACATACGTTCAGGTTCACACAGCCCTTTCCCCAATGGCTGCTAGGAAAGATGGCAGCTCCCTCTGTCTATGTTTTCTTCAACACAATCCAGTGATGACGCAGCCAAGATCTTCTACCTCAGGTGCTAGATGCCACTGCAGAGCACGACCCTGCTCAGGCAAGGTCATCCGGGCATATCAAGGGCTCTCACGGGAAAATCTTGGTGGGACATCATTCTATGTCTGTGCTATGTGGGGCCAGGAGACAGAGTTCTAGACACTTTTTTTTTTTTTTTTGGTTCGTTACACACCCTGTTTTTCTTTTAGACATCATGGAGCAGGGGGCCTCCAGTCCCAATTTACAAACCAAGGAATCGGTTGGGTTATCCCTTGTGGACGTCAAGGCCGTCAACTTCTGTGGAGACCAACGTGCTCCCAGGAAGCAGAAATCATGTCCAGTTAGGGGAGAAGCCACCCTGACACGGGAAGAGGCGGTTCAGATGGCGAGCTGAATCTAGCAAGGAGATCTCACAGTGTGGTTTCCTTTGGCCTTCCATCAGGCAGGTCATCGCCTCTCACATGGATTCTAATCAAAGCCCCCCTCGGGAACAGCACACTCCCGAGTCCTCTTGAGGGCAGGGCCACGGCTGTGTGGCCACCTATGTCTGCCAGGCCCTAGGACAGGCACGTGGTGCGGGCAGCTGCTCGGTCAAAGGACTAACCAATGATTGCGGCTCCCTGATGGCCCCGCCGGCCCCACCCCCACCCCACCCCACCCCACCCCGCCCCTACGCACCGGCGCGCGAAAAAGCAGGCATGCACGCACGCACGCACGCACGCACGCACACACCTGCACAAGGGGCGGGGCCTGAGGGCAGCGCTGCCTCGAGCCCCATTGGTTGGGACAGCTGGGTGGCGAGTGGCTCCCAGGTATTTAAGGCGACACTCGCAGGGCTGTTTGCCAGAGCTTCAAGCGCAGAGGGCCCAGGAGCACCCAGGATGCAAGACCCCGGGTTTCCCACCGGCTCCCGGTTGTCCCCAAGCCCCCCGAGGAAGATGACGCGGCTGTGGCGCCAGCGGCGGCCTCGCACGGTGTTCAGCGCACAACAGCTGCGGGTTCTGGAGGGATTCTTTGAGGGGAAACCCTACGGGACCTATGAGGAACGCGAGACCCTGGCGGCCAGGCTGAACCTGCAGGACTCCCAAGTGAGGGTGTGGCTCAAGAACCGCAGGGCCAAAGAGCAAAGGTTGCAGCGACTGCGCAAGCAGCAAGGCCAGGGAGCCCAGGCTGCTCCCCAGCAACTGGCAGTCTGCGCCCCTCAGCCCGCGCCTGTGCCCTCGCCTGCAGGCCCTGCGTCCCACGAGGGCCCTCTGCTCCCTGCCAGCCCTGTGCTGCCCACCATTCCTGTGCGCCCTGAGGAGCCAGTGTTCCCCGCTGGCCCTGTGTTCCCAGCCGGCACCATGCTCCCCGCAGGCCCTGGGCTCCCCGCTGGCCCCGTGTTCCCGGCCGGTCCTGTGCTCCCCGCGGGTCCTGTGTTCCCAGCCGGCCCTGTGCTCCCCGCAGGCCCCGGGCTCCCCGCTGGCCCTGTGTTCCCGGCCGGTCCTGTGCTCCCGGCGGGTCCTGTGTTCCCAACCGGCCCTGTGCTCCCTGCAGGCCCTGGGCACCCCGCTGGCCCTGTGTTCCCGGCCGGTCCTGTGCTCCCGGCGGGTCCTGTGTTCCCAGCCGGCCCTGTGCTCGCTGCAGGCCCTGGGCTCCCCGCTGGCCCTGTTTTCCCAGCTGGTTCTGTGCTCCCGGCGGGTCCTTTGCTCCCGGCCGGCTTTGTGCTCCTCGCTGGCCCTGTGCTCCCCACCAGCCCTGCACTCCCTGCCACCTCCGTACACCAAGGGGGCCTTGGTTTCGGCAGCCTACCTCCGCGCAGGCCCTTGCATGTCTTCCCGGCAGCAGATCCCAGCGCCTCCAGCTACAGCCAGGCCTGCTCCGACACTGCGCAAGGCGTCCAGGGCACGGTCACCGCTGCACCCGCTCCAGCTCCAGCTCCAGCTCCAGCTCCAGCTGCAGCCCCAGATCCAGACCCAGCTCCAACTCCAGATGCAGCTCCAGATCTAGATCCAACTCCTTCTTCAGCTCCAGCTCCAACTCCAGCTCTAGATCCAGCTCCAAGTCCAGCTCCAAGTCCAACTCCAAGTCCAACTCGAGCTCCATCCGTGGCCACACTCTCGCCTCAGGGCCCCGACAACGCCAGGAATTTCTCTTCAGTCCCTGATTTCACAGACCTGCTCTCAGCCGATTGCTTCTTGGAGGAGCCCTTCTCCTCCCGCAGGCCCTGGTACGACTTTGTGGGTGACAGCGACGTGGACCTCTTCCAGTTACTGGATCTCCCAGGGAGTGTGTCCCCGCCAAGTCCTGCAGATGCCGCGGGACCAGAGGGGACCAGGGTGTGCGCCCACGCGGGTTCGAGGAGCGCCAGTCAGTGCGTCTCCGCCGCCAGTTGCTCGCCTGCAGAGTCGGCGAACCTCTAAGCATCCACCCTGGGGAGGTGGCCTGGGCTCTGCACCCCGCCCCGCTCCCGCCAACACCCTTCGGTGGCCACTGCGCATGCGCGTGGCGGCGGGCGGGCCTGGGCTGCTGCGTCCCTGGTCCAGGCCGAGCCCATTAGGGCGCACGTGACCTCGCTGCGGGTTCACAGCGCTGGGAGCGCAATAGCTGCTGCTGGTGCGGGACCCACTGGAGAGCTGCTGCCCACAACCTTCCCAAGGACCCAGGCCAGCCTCCACGCTCCTCCTGGCAGCGTGCTCTGGCGCCCGCAGGGCTGGGCGAACTTTCAGAGTGTGCCCATCTGCGACTCGCGGCTTCCTGGTGCTTTTCCCAGCGCATTCCCTGGACTCGGAGGATTCACCCCCTTCTCGCGGCGGCATCACTGAACACCGGGAAGACGCATCACGTCTCGTTGGGGAGGGGGGTGGTTATTTTACTTATTTTATTTTATGTACTATGCTGTATGAAATGATTTATTAAATTCCGCTGCATATACTTTTTATCCCATACTAATAAAATTCTGCACAATATGTCGTGCTTGTGATTGGGTGTCATTTCTGATCATGTCAGATCATGTTTGGCATCATGGTTGTGCCACAAAGCTCAGGTCCCCGAGAGGAGAGTGGAGTCTGATGTTCCTTGAAATGACTGTAGTTTGGGCTCCACCTGTAGGTTCCTGCCTAATCCCTCTCTCACAGGCAAGGCCATCCCCACCCTAAGGGGCACTAAAAGCCCTTAGGAACTCACCCTCCAAAGGTGCCCCTCCCTTGTGGTCCTTCGGCAGCCTCAGTGCCCCTCTCAGAATCCCTCAGTCCATGCCCAAACCCGACCCCACCCGAGGAGCCCGCCCTGACCTGGACGACTTCAGAACATGTCCAGAACCCTACCCCTGCCCCCGCCATGCCGTGAGAATTCGAGCTCTCCACAGCTTCTAGAAGAAGGGTGCCAAGGGCTGATAGGAGTGATGAAGTTACTCATAGATCAGCCGGGTCTCCACATTCCTCAGTTCACGTAAGAAAGAAACCAGATGTCAGCCAACAGTGCGGAAAGTCACCTGGACTAGAGGAATGCCCCGGTAGACACAATGACATGCACACCACAGTGTGACCGTGGGATGCCCTTCAGGAATGTTTTCAAACTCAGAAGGCAGAACGTGACGCACCCTAGAGAGAAACCATGTGAATGTCATCTACGAGGGAAAGGCTTTCTGCGACGATCTGGGCTTAGAAACAACAATGCGATGCACAATGGAGAGAAGCCTTATGAGTGCGCTGAGTGTGGGAAAGCCTTCAGTCAGAGTTCTTTCCTTCGACAGCATGAGGCCATCCACACAGGAGATTAACCACATGAATGTCCCCTATGTGACAGAGCTCTCAATCAAAGATCTCACCCCAGAAAAGCAGGATTGAGTCCATCCTGGCAAGCAATGCTATGAATGCCACTAGTCAAAGCTCTGGCCTGGACCAGCACCGGAGAATGCACACGGGGCACAAACCACATGCATGTCCCATGAGTGGGAAGGCTTTCCGTCCAAAGTCTGAGCTGACGACACGTTCCCACGTAACACACAGCAGAGAGAATCCATGCGAATGCCGTCAGTGTGGGACCGCCTTCAGTCAACATGCGAATCTCATCAGACACCAGAGTTCCTACACGGGAGAAGAGCCCTAGGCATGTCGGCTATGTGGAAAATCCTCCAGTCATGGTCCTTCCCTTAGAAAACATGACGGAACTCAATGAAGGAGAGGGAATCATGAAAGACCGAGACTGCTTTACACATTATTCGCTCAAGTGAAATGATGCAGGGTAAAATCAGGTGAAACCTTTTATTCATCAAACAACACTGGTCATGTACGGAATCATTCACGGTGTAAAAACCACTGTGTCTGAAAGGGAGGCATTCGCCAATCACTTCTTACACAACCTAAAATATCCCACACCAAGGATACAGCAATCCCAAATGGAAACACACATACTTAGTTGTTTTTATATTAGAAAATATGAGGGCATGTGTGCTGTGTGCTGTGTGCTCTGTGTGTGTGTGTGTGTGTGTGTGTGTGTGTGTGTGTTTGTGCATCTGCCTGTGTGAACGCTTGTAAAGAGCCCTTCAACACACAGCTCAGCAAGTAATGAAATGTCTGTGGAAAAGAAAGTTGATTATAGAACTGTGACATCCATTGCGGGAAGCTAGGGTGATCTGGCAACTTTGAATGTAGAATTTTGTAAGAAATTCATCTTTCAGAACAGCAATGCTTGCAGATACTTGAACAACAAAATGTGTTGCGAAAGAAGCAAAGTGTTGGTGTGTTAGTTTTCCTTATGCGGTTTTGAACACATACGTTCAGGTTCACACAGCCCTTTCCCCAATGGCTGCTAGGAAAGATGGCAGCTCCCTCTGTCTATGTTTTCTTCAACACAATCCAGTGATGACGCAGCCAAGATCTTCTACCTCAGGTGCTAGATGCCACTGCAGAGCACGACCCTGCTCAGGCAAGGTCATCCGGGCATATCAAGGGCTCTCACGGGAAAATCTTGGTGGGACATCATTCTATGTCTGTGCTATGTGGGGCCAGGAGACAGAGTTCTAGACACTTTTTTTTTTTTTTTTTGGTTCGTTACACACCCTGTTTTTCTTTTAGACATCATGGAGCAGGGGGCCTCCAGTCCCAATTTACAAACCAAGGAATCGGTTGGGTTATCCCTTGTGGACGTCAAGGCCGTCAACTTCTGTGGAGACCAACGTGCTCCCAGGAAGCAGAAATCATGTCCAGTTAGGGGAGAAGCCACCCTGACACGGGAAGAGGCGGTTCAGATGGCGAGCTGAATCTAGCAAGGAGATCTCACAGTGTGGTTTCCTTTGGCCTTCCATCAGGCAGGTCATCGTCTCTCACATGGATTCTAATCAAAGCCCCCCTCGGGAACAGCACACTCCCGAGTCCTCTTGAGGGCAGGGCCACGGCTGTGTGGCCACCTATGTCTGCCAGGCCCTAGGACAGGCACGTGGTGCGGGCAGCTGCTCGGTCAAAGGACTAACCAATGATTGCGGCTCCCTGATGGCCCCGCCGGCCCCACCCCCACCCCACCCCACCCCACCCCGCCCCTACGCACCGGCGCGCGAAAAAGCAGGCATGCACGCACGCACGCACGCACGCACGCACACACCTGCACAAGGGGCGGGGCCTGAGGGCAGCGCTGCCTCGAGCCCCATTGGTTGGGACAGCTGGGTGGCGAGTGGCTCCCAGGTATTTAAGGCGACACTCGCAGGGCTGTTTGCCAGAGCTTCAAGCGCAGAGGGCCCAGGAGCACCCAGGATGCAAGACCCCGGGTTTCCCACCGGCTCCCGGTTGTCCCCAAGCCCCCTGAGGAAGATGACGCGGCTGTGGCGCCAGCGGCGGCCTCGCACGGTGTTAAGCGCACAACAGCTGCGGGTTCTGGAGGGATTCTTTGAGGGGAAACCCTACGGGACCTATGAGGAACGCGAGACCCTGGCGGCCAGGCTGAACCTGCAGGACTCCCAAGTGAGGGTGTGGCTCAAGAACCGCAGGGCCAAAGAGCAAAGGTTGCAGCGACTGCGCAAGCAGCAAGGCCAGGGAGCCCAGGCTGCTCCCCAGCAACTGGCAGTCTGCGCCCCTCAGCCCGCGCCTGTGCCCTCGCCTGCAGGCCCTGCGTCCCACGAGGGCCCTCTGCTCCCTGCCAGCCCTGTGCTGCCCACCATTCCTGTGCGCCCTGAGGAGCCAGTGTTCCCCGCTGGCCCTGTGTTCCCAGCCGGCACCATGCTCCCCGCAGGCCCTGGGCTCCCCGCTGGCCCCGTGTTCCCGGCCGGTCCTGTGCTCCCCGCGGGTCCTGTGTTCCCAGCCGGCCCTGTGCTCCCCGCAGGCCCCGGGCTCCCCGCTGGCCCTGTGTTCCCGGCCGGTCCTGTGCTCCCGGCGGGTCCTGTGTTCCCAACCGGCCCTGTGCTCCCTGCAGGCCCTGGGCACCCCGCTGGCCCTGTGTTCCCGGCCGGTCCTGTGCTCCCGGCGGGTCCTGTGTTCCCAGCCGGCCCTGTGCTCGCTGCAGGCCCTGGGCTCCCCGCTGGCCCTGTTTTCCCAGCTGGTTCTGTGCTCCCGGCGGGTCCTTTGCTCCCGGCCGGCTTTGTGCTCCTCGCTGGCCCTGTGCTCCCCACCAGCCCTGCACTCCCTGCCACCTCCGTACACCAAGGGGGCCTTGGTTTCGGCAGCCTACCTCCGCGCAGGCCCTTGCATGTCTTCCCGGCAGCAGATCCCAGCGCCTCCAGCTACAGCCAGGCCTGCTCCGACACTGCGCAAGGCGTCCAGGGCACGGTCACCGCTGCACCCGCTCCAGCTCCAGCTCCAGCTCCAGCTCCAGCTGCAGCCCCAGATCCAGACCCAGCTCCAACTCCAGATGCAGCTCCAGATCTAGATCCAACTCCTTCTTCAGCTCCAGCTCCAACTCCAGCTCTAGATCCAGCTCCAAGTCCAGCTCCAAGTCCAACTCCAAGTCCAACTCGAGCTCCATCCGTGGCCACACTCTCGCCTCAGGGCCCCGACAACGCCAGGAATTTCTCTTCAGTCCCTGATTTCACAGACCTGCTCTCAGCCGATTGCTTCTTGGAGGAGCCCTTCTCCTCCCGCAGGCCCTGGTACGACTTTGTGGGTGACAGCGACGTGGACCTCTTCCAGTTACTGGATCTCCCAGGGAGTGTGTCCCCGCCAAGTCCTGCAGATGCCGCGGGACCAGAGGGGACCAGGGTGTGCGCCCACGCGGGTTCGAGGAGCGCCAGTCAGTGCGTCTCCGCCGCCAGTTGCTCGCCTGCAGAGTCGGCGAACCTCTAAGCATCCACCCTGGGGAGGTGGCCTGGGCTCTGCACCCCGCCCCGCTCCCGCCAACACCCTTCGGTGGCCACTGCGCATGCGCGTGGCGGCGGGCGGGCCTGGGCTGCTGCGTCCCTGGTCCAGGCCGAGCCCATTAGGGCGCACGTGACCTCGCTGCGGGTTCACAGCGCTGGGAGCGCAATAGCTGCTGCTGGTGCGGGACCCACTGGAGAGCTGCTGCCCACAACCTTCCCAAGGACCCAGGCCAGCCTCCACGCTCCTCCTGGCAGCGTGCTCTGGCGCCCGCAGGGCTGGGCGAACTTTCAGAGTGTGCCCATCTGCGACTCGCGGCTTCCTGGTGCTTTTCCCAGCGCATTCCCTGGACTCGGAGGATTCACCCCCTTCTCGCGGCGGCATCACTGAACACCGGGAAGACGCATCACGTCTCGTTGGGGAGGGGGGTGGTTATTTTACTTATTTTATTTTATGTACTATGCTGTATGAAATGATTTATTAAATTCCGCTGCATATACTTTTTATCCCATACTAATAAAATTCTGCACAATATGTCGTGCTTGTGATTGGGTGTCATTTCTGATCATGTCAGATCATGTTTGGCATCATGGTTGTGCCACAAAGCTCAGGTCCCCGAGAGGAGAGTGGAGTCTGATGTTCCTTGAAATGACTGTAGTTTGGGCTCCACCTGTAGGTTCCTGCCTAATCCCTCTCTCACAGGCAAGGCCATCCCCACCCTAAGGGGCACTAAAAGCCCTTAGGAACTCACCCTCCAAAGGTGCCCCTCCCTTGTGGTCCTTCGGCAGCCTCAGTGCCCCTCTCAGAATCCCTCAGTCCATGCCCAAACCCGACCCCACCCGAGGAGCCCGCCCTGACCTGGACGACTTCAGAACATGTCCAGAACCCTACCCCTGCCCCCGCCATGCCGTGAGAATTCGAGCTCTCCACAGCTTCTAGAAGAAGGGTGCCAAGGGCTGATAGGAGTGATGAAGTTACTCATAGATCAGCCGGGTCTCCACATTCCTCAGTTCACGTAAGAAAGAAACCAGATGTCAGCCAACAGTGCGGAAAGTCACCTGGACTAGAGGAATGCCCCGGTAGACACAATGACATGCACACCACAGTGTGACCGTGGGATGCCCTTCAGGAATGTTTTCAAACTCAGAAGGCAGAACGTGACGCACCCTAGAGAGAAACCATGTGAATGTCATCTACGAGGGAAAGGCTTTCTGCGACGATCTGGGCTTAGAAACAACAATGCGATGCACAATGGAGAGAAGCCTTATGAGTGCGCTGAGTGTGGGAAAGCCTTCAGTCAGAGTTCTTTCCTTCGACAGCATGAGGCCATCCACACAGGAGATTAACCACATGAATGTCCCCTATGTGACAGAGCTCTCAATCAAAGATCTCACCCCAGAAAAGCAGGATTGAGTCCATCCTGGCAAGCAATGCTATGAATGCCACTAGTCAAAGCTCTGGCCTGGACCAGCACCGGAGAATGCACACGGGGCACAAACCACATGCATGTCCCATGAGTGGGAAGGCTTTCCGTCCAAAGTCTGAGCTGACGACACGTTCCCACGTAACACACAGCAGAGAGAATCCATGCGAATGCCGTCAGTGTGGGACCGCCTTCAGTCAACATGCGAATCTCATCAGACACCAGAGTTCCTACACGGGAGAAGAGCCCTAGGCATGTCGGCTATGTGGAAAATCCTCCAGTCATGGTCCTTCCCTTAGAAAACATGACGGAACTCAATGAAGGAGAGGGAATCATGAAAGACCGAGACTGCTTTACACATTATTCGCTCAAGTGAAATGATGCAGGGTAAAATCAGGTGAAACCTTTTATTCATCAAACAACACTGGTCATGTACGGAATCATTCACGGTGTAAAAACCACTGTGTCTGAAAGGGAGGCATTCGCCAATCACTTCTTACACAACCTAAAATATCCCACACCAAGGATACCGCAATCCCAAATGGAAACACACATACTTAGTTGTTTTTATATTAGAAAATATGAGGGCATGTGTGCTGTGTGCTGTGTGCTCTGTGTGTGTGTGTGTGTGTGTGTGTGTGTGTTTGTGCATCTGCCTGTGTGAACGCTTGTAAAGAGCCCTTCAACACACAGCTCAGCAAGTAATGAAATGTCTGTGGAAAAGAAAGTTGATTATAGAACTGTGACATCCATTGCGGGAAGCTAGGGTGATCTGGCAACTTTGAATGTAGAATTTTGTAAGAAATTCATCTTTCAGAACAGCAATGCTTGCAGATACTTGAACAACAAAATGTGTTGCGAAAGAAGCAAAGTGTTGGTGTGTTAGTTTTCCTTATGCGGTTTTGAACACATACGTTCAGGTTCACACAGCCCTTTCCCCAATGGCTGCTAGGAAAGATGGCAGCTCCCTCTGTCTATGTTTTCTTCAACACAATCCAGTGATGACGCAGCCAAGATCTTCTACCTCAGGTGCTAGATGCCACTGCAGAGCACGACCCTGCTCAGGCAAGGTCATCCGGGCATATCAAGGGCTCTCACGGGAAAATCTTGGTGGGACATCATTCTATGTCTGTGCTATGTGGGGCCAGGAGACAGAGTTCTAGACACTTTTTTTTTTTTTTTTTTGGTTCGTTACACACCCTGTTTTTCTTTTAGACATCATGGAGCAGGGGGCCTCCAGTCCCAATTTACAAACCAAGGAATCGGTTGGGTTATCCCTTGTGGACGTCAAGGCCGTCAACTTCTGTGGAGACCAACGTGCTCCCAGGAAGCAGAAATCATGTCCAGTTAGGGGAGAAGCCACCCTGACACGGGAAGAGGCGGTTCAGATGGCGAGCTGAATCTAGCAAGGAGATCTCACAGTGTGGTTTCCTTTGGCCTTCCATCAGGCAGGTCATCGTCTCTCACATGGATTCTAATCAAAGCCCCCCTCGGGAACAGCACACTCCCGAGTCCTCTTGAGGGCAGGGCCACGGCTGTGTGGCCACCTATGTCTGCCAGGCCCTAGGACAGGCACGTGGTGCGGGCAGCTGCTCGGTCAAAGGACTAACCAATGATTGCGGCTCCCTGATGGCCCCGCCGGCCCCACCCCCACCCCACCCCACCCCACCCCGCCCCTACGCACCGGCGCGCGAAAAAGCAGGCATGCACGCACGCACGCACGCACGCACGCACACACCTGCACAAGGGGCGGGGCCTGAGGGCAGCGCTGCCTCGAGCCCCATTGGTTGGGACAGCTGGGTGGCGAGTGGCTCCCAGGTATTTAAGGCGACACTCGCAGGGCTGTTTGCCAGAGCTTCAAGCGCAGAGGGCCCAGGAGCACCCAGGATGCAAGACCCCGGGTTTCCCACCGGCTCCCGGTTGTCCCCAAGCCCCCCGAGGAAGAGGACGCGGCTGTGGCGCCAGCGGCGGCCTCGCACGGTGTTCAGCGCACAACAGCTGCGGGTTCTGGAGGGATTCTTTGAGGGGAAACCCTACGGGACCTATGAGGAACGCGAGACCCTGGCGGCCAGGCTGAACCTGCAGGACTCCCAAGTGAGGGTGTGGCTCAAGAACCGCAGGGCCAAAGAGCAAAGGTTGCAGCGACTGCGCAAGCAGCAAGGCCAGGGAGCCCAGGCTGCTCCCCAGCAACTGGCAGTCTGCGCCCCTCAGCCCGCGCCTGTGCCCTCGCCTGCAGGCCCTGCGTCCCACGAGGGCCCTCTGCTCCCTGCCAGCCCTGTGCTGCCCACCATTCCTGTGCGCCCTGAGGAGCCAGTGTTCCCCGCTGGCCCTGTGTTCCCAGCCGGCACCATGCTCCCCGCAGGCCCTGGGCTCCCCGCTGGCCCTGTGTTCCCGGCCGGTCCTGTGCTCCCCGCGGGTCCTGTGTTCCCAGCCGGCCCTGTGCTCCCGGCGGGTCCTGTGTTCCCAGCCGGCCCTGTGCTCCCCGCAGGCCCCGGGCTCCCCGCTGGCCCTGTGTTCCCGGCCGGTCCTGTGCTCCCGGTGGGTCCTGTGTTCCCAGCCGGCCCTGTGCTCGCTGCAGGCCCTGGGCTCCCCGCTGGCCCTGTTTTCCCAGCTGGTTCTGTGCTCCCGGCGGGTCCTTTGCTCCCGGCCGGCTTTGTGCTCCTCGCTGGCCCTGTGCTCCCCACCAGCCCTGCACTCCCTGCCACCTCCGTACACCAAGGGGGCCTTGGTTTCGGCAGCCTACCTCCGCGCAGGCCCTTGCATGTCTTCCCGGCAGCAGATCCCAGCGCCTCCAGCTACAGCCAGGCCTGCTCCGACCCTGCGCAAGGCGTCCAGGGCACGGTCACCGCTGCACCCGCTCCAGCTCCAGCTCCAGCTCCAGCTCCAGCTGCAGCCCCAGATCCAGACCCAGCTCCAACTCCAGATGCAGCTCCAGATCTAGATCCAACTCCTTCTTCAGCTCCAGCTCCAACTCCAGCTCTAGATCCAGCTCCAAGTCCAGCTCCAAGTCCAACTCCAAGTCCAACTCGAGCTCCATCCGTGGCCACACTCTCGCCTCAGGGCCCCGACAACGCCAGGAATTTCTCTTCAGTCCCTGATTTCACAGACCTGCTCTCAGCCGATTGCTTCTTGGAGGAGCCCTTCTCCTCCCGCAGGCCCTGGTACGACTTTGTGGGTGACAGCGACGTGGACCTCTTCCAGTTACTGGATCTCCCAGGGAGTGTGTCCCCGCCAAGTCCTGCAGATGCCGCGGGACCAGAGGGGACCAGGGTGTGCGCCCACGCGGGTTCGAGGAGCGCCAGTCAGTGCGTCTCCGCCGCCAGTTGCTCGCCTGCAGAGTCGGCGAACCTCTAAGCATCCACCCTGGGGAGGTGGCCTGGGCTCTGCACCCCGCCCCGCTCCCGCCAACACCCTTCGGTGGCCACTGCGCATGCGCGTGGCGGCGGGCGGGCCTGGGCTGCTGCGTCCCTGGTCCAGGCCGAGCCCACTAGGGCGCACGTGACCTCGCTGCGGGTTCACAGCGCTGGGAGCGCAATAGCTGCTGCTGGTGCGGGACCCACTGGAGAGCTGCTGCCCACAACCTTCCCAAGGACCCAGGCCAGCCTCCACGCTCCTCCTGGCAGCGTGCTCTGGCGCCCGCAGGGCTGGGCGAACTTTCAGAGTGTGCCCATCTGCGACTCGCGGCTTCCTGGTGCTTTTCCCAGCGCATTCCCTGGACTCGGAGGATTCACCCCCTTCTCGCGGCGGCATCACTGAACACCGGGAAGACGCATCACGTCTCGTTGGGGAGGGGGGTGGTTATTTTACTTATTTTATTTTATGTACTATGCTGTATGAAATGATTTATTAAATTCCGCTGCATATACTTTTTATCCCATACTAATAAAATTCTGCACAATATGTCGTGCTTGTGATTGGGTGTCATTTCTGATCATGTCAGATCATGTTTGGCATCATGGTTGTGCCACAAAGCTCAGGTCCCCGAGAGGAGAGTGGAGTCTGATGTTCCTTGAAATGACTGTAGTTTGGGCTCCACCTGTAGGTTCCTGCCTAATCCCTCTCTCACAGGCAAGGCCATCCCCACCCTAAGGGGCACTAAAAGCCCTTAGGAACTCACCCTCCAAAGGTGCCCCTCCCTTGTGGTCCTTCGGCAGCCTCAGTGCCCCTCTCAGAATCCCTCAGTCCATGCCCAAACCCGACCCCACCCGAGGAGCCCGCCCTGACCTGGACGACTTCAGAACATGTCCAGAACCCTACCCCTGCCCCCGCCATGCCGTGAGAATTCGAGCTCTCCACAGCTCCTAGAAGAAGGGTGCCAAGGGCTGATAGGAGTGATGAAGTTACTCATAGATCAGCCGGGTCTCCACATTCCTCAGTTCACGTAAGAAAGAAACCAGATGTCAGCCAACAGTGCGGAAAGTCACCTGGACTAGAGGAATGCCCCGGTAGACACAATGACATGCACACCACAGTGTGACCGTGGGATGCCCTTCAGGAATGTTTTCAAACTCAGAAGGCAGAACGTGACGCACCCTAGAGAGAAACCATGTGAATGTCATCTACGAGGGAAAGGCTTTCTGCGACGATCTGGGCTTAGAAACAACAATGCGATGCACAATGGAGAGAAGCCTTATGAGTGCGCTGAGTGTGGGAAAGCCTTCAGTCAGAGTTCTTTCCTTCGACAGCATGAGGCCATCCACACAGGAGATTAACCACATGAATGTCCCCTATGTGACAGAGCTCTCAATCAAAGATCTCACCCCAGAAAAGCAGGATTGAGTCCATCCTGGCAAGCAATGCTATGAATGCCACTAGTCAAAGCTCTGGCCTGGACCAGCACCGGAGAATGCACACAGGGCACAAACCACATGCATGTCCCATGAGTGGGAAGGCTTTCCGTCCAAAGTCTGAGCTGACGACACGTTCCCACGTAACACACAGCAGAGAGAATCCATGCGAATGCCGTCAGTGTGGGACCGCCTTCAGTCAACATGCGAATCTCATCAGACACCAGAGTTCCTACACGGGAGAAGAGCCCTAGGCATGTCGGCTATGTGGAAAATCCTCCAGTCATGGTCCTTCCCTTAGAAAACATGACGGAACTCAATGAAGGAGAGGGAATCATGAAAGACCGAGACTGCTTTACACATTATTCGCTCAAGTGAAATGATGCAGGGTAAAATCAGGTGAAACCTTTTATTCATCAAACAACACTGGTCATGTACGGAATCATTCACGGTGTAAAAACCACTGTGTCTGAAAGGGAGGCATTCGCCAATCACTTCTTACACAACCTAAAATATCCCACACCAAGGATACCGCAATCCCAAATGGAAACACACATACTTAGTTGTTTTTATATTAGAAAATATGAGGGCATGTGTGCTGTGTGCTGTGTGCTCTGTGTGTGTGTGTGTGTGTGTGTGTGTGTGTGTGTGTGTTTGTGCATCTGCCTGTGTGAACGCTTGTAAAGAGCCCTTCAACACACAGCTCAGCAAGTAATGAAATGTCTGTGGAAAAGAAAGTTGATTATAGAACTGTGACATCCATTGCGGGAAGCTAGGGTGATCTGGCAACTTTGAATGTAGAATTTTGTAAGAAATTCATCTTTCAGAACAGCAATGCTTGCAGATACTTGAACAACAAAATGTGTTGCGAAAGAAGCAAAGTGTTGGTGTGTTAGTTTTCCTTATGCGGTTTTGAACACATACGTTCAGGTTCACACAGCCCTTTCCCCAATGGCTGCTTGGAAAGATGGCAGCTCCCTCTGTCTATGTTTTCTTCAACACAATCCAGTGATGACGCAGCCAAGATCTTCTACCTCAGGTGCTAGATGCCACTGCAGAGCACGACCCTGCTCAGGCAAGGTCATCCGGGCATATCAAGGGCTCTCACGGGAAAATCTTGGTGGGACATCATTCTATGTCTGTGCTATGTGGGGCCAGGAGACAGAGTTCTAGACACTTTTTTTTTTTTTTTTTTGGTTCGTTACACACCCTGTTTTTCTTTTAGACATCATGGAGCAGGGGGCCTCCAGTCCCAATTTACAAACCAAGGAATCGGTTGGGTTATCCCTTGTGGACGTCAAGGCCGTCAACTTCTGTGGAGACCAACGTGCTCCCAGGAAGCAGAAATCATGTCCAGTTAGGGGAGAAGCCACCCTGACACGGGGAGAGGCGGTTCAGATGGCGAGCTGAATCTAGCAAGGAGATCTCACAGTGTGGTTTCCTTTGGCCTTCCATCAGGCAGGTCATCGTCTCTCACATGGATTCTAATCAAAGCCCCCCTCGGGAACAGCACACTCCCGAGTCCTCTTGAGGGCAGGGCCACGGCTGTGTGGCCACCTATGTCTGCCAGGCCCTAGGACAGGCACGTGGTGCGGGCAGCTGCTCGGTCAAAGGACTAACCAATGATTGCGGCTCCCTGATGGCCCCGCCGGCCCCACCTCCACCCCACCCCACCCCACCCCGCCCCTACGCACCAGCGCGCGAAAAAGCAGGCATGCACGCACGCACGCACGCACGCACGCACGCACACACCTGCACAAGGGGCGGGGCCTGAGGGCAGCGCTGCCTCGAGCCCCATTGGTTGGGACAGCTGGGTGGCGAGTGGCTCCCAGGTATTTAAGGCGACACTCGCAGGGCTGTTTGCCAGAGCTTCAAGCGCAGAGGGCCCAGGAGCACCCAGGATGCAAGACCCCGGGTTTCCCACCGGCTCCCGGTTGTCCCCAAGCCCCCCGAGGAAGAGGACGCGGCTGTGGCGCCAGCGGCGGCCTCGCACGGTGTTCAGCGCACAACAGCTGCGGGTTCTGGAGGGATTCTTTGAGGGGAAACCCTACGGGACCTATGAGGAACGCGAGACCCTGGCGGCCAGGCTGAACCTGCAGGACTCCCAAGTGAGGGTGTGGCTCAAGAACCGCAGGGCCAAAGAGCAAAGGTTGCAGCGACTGCGCAAGCAGCAAGGCCAGGGAGCCCAGGCTGCTCCCCAGCAACTGGCAGTCTGCGCCCCTCAGCCCGCGCCTGTGCCCTCGCCTGCAGGCCCTGCGTCCCACGAGGGCCCTCTGCTCCCTGCCAGCCCTGTGCTGCCCACCATTCCTGTGCGCCCTGAGGAGCCAGTGTTCCCCGCTGGCCCTGTGTTCCCAGCCGGCACCATGCTCCCCGCAGGCCCTGGGCTCCCCGCTGGCCCTGTGTTCCCGGCCGGTCCTGTGCTCGCTGCAGGCCCTGGGCTCCCCGCTGGCCCTGTTTCCCCAGCTGGTTCTGTGCTCCCGGCGGGTCCTTTGCTCCCGGCCGGCTTTGTGCTCCTCGCTGGCCCTGTGCTCCCCACCAGCCCTGCACTCCCTGCCACCTCCGTACACCAAGGGGGCCTTGGTTTCGGCAGTCTACCTCCGCGCAGGCCCTTGCATGTCTTCCCGGCAGCAGATCCCAGCGCCTCCAGCTACAGCCAGGCCTGCTCCGACCCTGCGCAAGGCGTCCAGGGCACGGTCACCGCTGCACCCGCTCCAGCTCCAGCTCCAGCTCCAGCTCCAGCTGCAGCCCCAGATCCAGACCCAGCTCCAACTCCAGATGCAGCTCCAGATCTAGATCCAACTCCTTCTTCAGCTCCAGCTCCAACTCCAGCTCTAGATCCAGCTCCAAGTCCAGCTCCAAGTCCAACTCCAAGTCCAACTCGAGCTCCATCCGTGGCCACACTCTCGCCTCAGGGCCCCGACAACGCCAGGAATTTCTCTTCAGTCCCTGATTTCACAGACCTGCTCTCAGCCGATTGCTTCTTGGAGGAGCCCTTCTCCTCCCGCAGGCCCTGGTACGACTTTGTGGGTGACAGCGACGTGGACCTCTTCCAGTTACTGGATCTCCCAGGGAGTGTGTCCCCGCCAAGTCCTGCAGATGCCGCGGGACCAGAGGGGACCAGGGTGTGCGCCCACGCGGGTTCGAGGAGCGCCAGTCAGTGCGTCTCCGCCGCCAGTTGCTCGCCTGCAGAGTCGGCGAACCTCTAAGCATCCACCCTGGGGAGGTGGCCTGGGCTCTGCACCCCGCCCCGCTCCCGCCAACACCCTTCGGTGGCCACTGAGCATGCGCGTGGCGGCGGGCGGGCCTGGGCTGCTGCGTCCCTGGTCCAGGCCGAGCCCATTAGGGCGCACGTGACCTCGCTGCGGGTTCACAGCGCTGGGAGCGCAATAGCTGCTGCTGGTGCGGGACCCACTGGAGAGCTGCTGCCCACAACCTTCCCAAGGACCCAGGCCAGCCTCCACGCTCCTCCTGGCAGCGTGCTCTGGCGCCCGCAGGGCTGGGCGAACTTTCAGAGTGTGCCCATCTGCGACTCGCGGCTTCCTGGTGCTTTTCCCAGCGCATTCCCTGGACTCGGAGGATTCACCCCCTTCTCGCGGCGGCATCACTGAACACCGGGAAGACGCATCACGTCTCGTTGGGGAGGGGGGTGGTTATTTTACTTATTTTATTTTATGTACTATGCTGTATGAAATGATTTATTAAATTCCGCTGCATATACTTTTTATCCCATACTAATAAAATTCTGCACAATATGTCGTGCTTGTGATTGGGTGTCATTTCTGATCATGTCAGATCATGTTTGGCATCATGGTTGTGCCACAAAGCTCAGGTCCCCGAGAGGAGAGTGGAGTCTGATGTTCCTTGAAATGACTGTAGTTTGGGCTCCACCTGTAGGTTCCTGCCTAATCCCTCTCTCACAGGCAAGGCCATCCCCACCCTAAGGGGCACTAAAAGCCCTTAGGAACTCACCCTCCAAAGGTGCCCCTCCCTTGTGGTCCTTCGGCAGCCTCAGTGCCCCTCTCAGAATCCCTCAGTCCATGCCCAAACCCGACCCCACCCGAGGAGCCCGCCCTGACCTGGACGACTTCAGAACATGTCCAGAACCCTACCCCTGCCCCCGCCATGCCGTGAGAATTCGAGCTCTCCACAGCTCCTAGAAGAAGGGTGCCAAGGGCTGATAGGAGTGATGAAGTTACTCATAGATCAGCCGGGTCTCCACATTCCTCAGTTCACGTAAGAAAGAAACCAGATGTCAGCCAACAGTGCGGAAAGTCACCTGGACTAGAGGAATGCCCCGGTAGACACAATGACATGCACACCACAGTGTGACCGTGGGATGCCCTTCAGGAATGTTTTCAAACTCAGAAGGCAGAACGTGACGCACCCTAGAGAGAAACCATGTGAATGTCATCTACGAGGGAAAGGCTTTCTGCGACGATCTGGGCTTAGAAACAACAATGCGATGCACAATGGAGAGAAGCCTTATGAGTGCGCTGAGTGTGGGAAAGCCTTCAGTCAGAGTTCTTTCCTTCGACAGCATGAGGCCATCCACACAGGAGATTAACCACATGAATGTCCCCTATGTGACAGAGCTCTCAATCAAAGATCTCACCCCAGAAAAGCAGGATTGAGTCCATCCTGGCAAGCAATGCTATGAATGCCACTAGTCAAAGCTCTGGCCTGGACCAGCACCGGAGAATGCACACGGGGCACAAACCACATGCATGTCCCATGAGTGGGAAGGCTTTCCGTCCAAAGTCTGAGCTGACGACACGTTCCCACGTAACACACAGCAGAGAGAATCCATGCGAATGCCGTCAGTGTGGGACCGCCTTCAGTCAACATGCGAATCTCATCAGACACCAGAGTTCCTACACGGGAGAAGAGCCCTAGGCATGTCAGCTATGTGGAAAATCCTCCAGTCATGGTCCTTCCCTTAGAAAACATGACGGAACTCAATGAAGGAGAGGGAATCATGAAAGACCGAGACTGCTTTACACATTATTCGCTCAAGTGAAATGATGCAGGGTAAAATCAGGTGAAACCTTTTATTCATCAAACAACACTGGTCATGTACGGAATCATTCACGGTGTAAAAACCACTGTGTCTGAAAGGGAGGCATTCGCCAATCACTTCTTACACAACCTAAAATATCCCACACCAAGGATACCGCAATCCCAAATGGAAACACACATACTTAGTTGTTTTTATATTAGAAAATATGAGGGCATGTGTGCTGTGTGCTGTGTGCTCTGTGTGTGTGTGTGTGTGTGTGTGTGTGTGTGTGTGTGTTTGTGCATCTGCCTGTGTGAACGCTTGTAAAAAGCCCTTCAACACACAGCTCAGCAAGTAATGAAATGTCTGTGGAAAAGAAAGTTGATTATAGAACTGTGACATCCATTGCGGGAAGCTAGGGTGATCTGGCAACTTTGAATGTAGAATTTTGTAAGAAATTCATCTTTCAGAACAGCAATGCTTGCAGATACTTGAACAACAAAATGTGTTGCGAAAGAAGCAAAGTGTTGGTGTGTTAGTTTTCCTTATGCGGTTTTGAACACATACGTTCAGGTTCACACAGCCCTTTCCCCAATGGCTGCTTGGAAAGATGGCAGCTCCCTCTGTCTATGTTTTCTTCAACACAATCCAGTGATGACGCAGCCAAGATCTTCTACCTCAGGTGCTAGATGCCACTGCAGAGCACGACCCTGCTCAGGCAAGGTCATCCGGGCATATCAAGGGCTCTCACGGGAAAATCTTGGTGGGACATCATTCTATGTCTGTGCTATGTGGGGCCAGGAGACAGAGTTCTAGACACTTTTTTTTTTTTTTTTTTGGTTCGTTACACACCCTGTTTTTCTTTTAGACATCATGGAGCAGGGGGCCTCCAGTCCCAATTTACAAACCAAGGAATCGGTTGGGTTATCCCTTGTGGACGTCAAGGCCGTCAACTTCTGTGGAGACCAACGTGCTCCCAGGAAGCAGAAATCATGTCCAGTTAGGGGAGAAGCCACCCTGACACGGGAAGAGGCGGTTCAGATGGCGAGCTGAATCTAGCAAGGAGATCTCACAGTGTGGTTTCCTTTGGCCTTCCATCAGGCAGGTCATCGTCTCTCACATGGATTCTAATCAAAGCCCCCCTCGGGAACAGCACACTCCCGAGTCCTCTTGAGGGCAGGGCCACGGCTGTGTGGCCACCTATGTCTGCCAGGCCCTAGGACAGGCACGTGGTGCGGGCAGCTGCTCGGTCAAAGGACTAACCAATGATTGCGGCTCCCTGATGGCCCCGCCGGCCCCACCCCCACCCCACCCCACCCCACCCCGCCCCTACGCACCGGCGCGCGAAAAAGCAGGCATGCACGCACGCACGCACGCACGCACGCACGCACACACCTGCACAAGGGGCGGGGCCTGAGGGCAGCGCTGCCTCGAGCCCCATTGGTTGGGACAGCTGGGTGGCGAGTGGCTCCCAGGTATTTAAGGCGACACTCGCAGGGCTGTTTGCCAGAGCTTCAAGCGCAGAGGGCCCAGGAGCACCCAGGATGCAAGACCCCGGGTTTCCCACCGGCTCCCGGTTGTCCCCAAGCCCCCCGAGGAAGAGGACGCGGCTGTGGCGCCAGCGGCGGCCTCGCACGGTGTTCAGCGCACAACAGCTGCGGGTTCTGGAGGGATTCTTTGAGGGGAAACCCTACGGGACCTATGAGGAACGCGAGACCCTGGCGGCCAGGCTGAACCTGCAGGACTCCCAAGTGAGGGTGTGGCTCAAGAACCGCAGGGCCAAAGAGCAAAGGTTGCAGCGACTGCGCAAGCAGCAAGGCCAGGGAGCCCAGGCTGCTCCCCAGCAACTGGCAGTCTGCGCCCCTCAGCCCGCGCCTGTGCCCTCGCCTGCAGGCCCTGCGTCCCACGAGGGCCCTCTGCTCCCTGCCAGCCCTGTGCTGCCCACCATTCCTGTGCGCCCTGAGGAGCCAGTGTTTCCCGCTGGCCCTGTGTTCCCAGCCGGCACCATGCTCCCCGCAGGCCCTGGGCTCCCCGCTGGCCCTGTGTTCCCGGCCGGTCCTGTGCTCCCCGCGGGTCCTGTGTTCCCAGCCGGCCCTGTGCTCCCCGCAGGCCCCGGGCTCCCCGCTGGCCCTGTGTTCCCGGCCGGTCCTGTGCTCCCTGCAGGCCCTGGGCTCCCCGCTGGCCCTGTGTTCCCGGCCGGTCCTGTGCTCCCCGCGGGTCCTGTGTTCCCAGTCGGCCCTGTGCTCCCGGCGGGTCCTGTGTTCCCAGCCGGCCCTGTGCTCGCTGCAGGCCCTGGGCTCCCCGCTGGCCCTGTGTTCCCGGCCGGTCCTGTGCTCCCGGCGGGTCCTGTGTTCCCAGCCGGCCCTGTGCTGGCTGCAGGCCCTGGGCTCCCCGCTGGCCCTGTTTTCCCAGCTGGTTCTGTGCTCCCGGCGGGTCCTTTGCTCCCGGCCGGCTTTGTGCTCCTCGCTGGCCCTGTGCTCCCCACCAGCCCTGCACTCCCTGCCACCTCCGTACACCAAGGGGGCCTTGGTTTCGGCAGCCTACCTCCGCGCAGGCCCTTGCATGTCTTCCCGGCAGCAGATCCCAGCGCCTCCAGCTACAGCCAGGCCTGCTCCGACCCTGCGCAAGGCGTCCAGGGCACGGTCACCGCTGCACCCGCTCCAGCTCCAGCTCCAGCTCCAGCTCCAGCTGCAGCCCCAGATCCAGACCCAGCTCCAACTCCAGATGCAGCTCCAGATCTAGATCCAACTCCTTCTTCAGCTCCAGCTCCAACTCCAGCTCTAGATCCAGCTCCAAGTCCAGCTCCAAGTCCAACTCCAAGTCCAACTCGAGCTCCATCCGTGGCCACACTCTCGCCTCAGGGCCCCGACAACGCCAGGAATTTCTCTTCAGTCCCTGATTTCACAGACCTGCTCTCAGCCGATTGCTTCTTGGAGGAGCCCTTCTCCTCCCGCAGGCCCTGGTACGACTTTGTGGGTGACAGCGACGTGGACCTCTTCCAGTTACTGGATCTCCCAGGGAGTGTGTCCCCGCCAAGTCCTGCAGATGCCGCGGGACCAGAGGGGACCAGGGTGTGCGCCCACGCGGGTTCGAGGAGCGCCAGTCAGTGCGTCTCCGCCGCCAGTTGCTCGCCTGCAGAGTCGGCGAACCTCTAAGCATCCACCCTGGGGAGGTGGCCTGGGCTCTGCACCCCGCCCCGCTCCCGCCAACACCCTTCGGTGGCCACTGCGCATGCGCGTGGCGGCGGGCGGGCCTGGGCTGCTGCGTCCCTGGTCCAGGCCGAGCCCATTAGGGCGCACGTGACCTCGCTGCGGGTTCACAGCGCTGGGAGCGCAATAGCTGCTGCTGGTGCGGGACCCACTGGAGAGCTGCTGCCCACAACCTTCCCAAGGACCCAGGCCAGCCTCCACGCTCCTCCTGGCAGCGTGCTCTGGCGCCCGCAGGGCTGGGCGAACTTTCAGAGTGTGCCCATCTGCGACTCGCGGCTTCCTGGTGCTTTTCCCAGCGCATTCCCTGGACTCGGAGGATTCACCCCCTTCTCGCGGCGGCATCACTGAACACCGGGAAGACGCATCACGTCTCGTTGGGGAGGGGGGTGGTTATTTTACTTATTTTATTTTATGTACTATGCTGTATGAAATGATTTATTAAATTCCGCTGCATATACTTTTTATCCCATACTAATAAAATTCTGCACAATATGTCGTGCTTGTGATTGGGTGTCATTTCTGATCATGTCAGATCATGTTTGGCATCATGGTTGTGCCACAAAGCTCAGGTCCCCGAGAGGAGAGTGGAGTCTGATGTTCCTTGAAATGACTGTAGTTTGGGCTCCACCTGTAGGTTCCTGCCTAATCCCTCTCTCACAGGCAAGGCCATCCCCACCCTAAGGGGCACTAAAAGCCCTTAGGAACTCACCCTCCAAAGGTGCCCCTCCCTTGTGGTCCTTCGGCAGCCTCAGTGCCCCTCTCAGAATCCCTCAGTCCATGCCCAAACCCGACCCCACCCGAGGAGCCCGCCCTGACCTGGACGACTTCAGAACATGTCCAGAACCCTACCCCTGCCCCCGCCATGCCGTGAGAATTCGAGCTCTCCACAGCTCCTAGAAGAAGGGTGCCAAGGGCTGATAGGAGTGATGAAGTTACTCATAGATCAGCCGGGTCTCCACATTCCTCAGTTCACGTAAGAAAGAAACCAGATGTCAGCCAACAGTGCGGAAAGTCACCTGGACTAGAGGAATGCCCCGGTAGACACAATGACATGCACACCACAGTGTGACCGTGGGATGCCCTTCAGGAATGTTTTCAAACTCAGAAGGAAGAACGTGACGCACCCTAGAGAGAAACCATGTGAATGTCATCTACGAGGGAAAGGCTTTCTGCGACGATCTGGGCTTAGAAACAACAATGCGATGCACAATGGAGAGAAGCCTTATGAGTGCGCTGAGTGTGGGAAAGCCTTCAGTCAGAGTTCTTTCCTTCGACAGCATGAGGCCATCCACACAGGAGATTAACCACATGAATGTCCCCTATGTGACAGAGCTCTCAATCAAAGATCTCACCCCAGAAAAGCAGGATTGAGTCCATCCTGGCAAGCAATGCTATGAATGCCACTAGTCAAAGCTCTGGCCTGGACCAGCACCGGAGAATGCACACGGGGCACAAACCACATGCATGTCCCATGAGTGGGAAGGCTTTCCGTCCAAAGTCTGAGCTGACGACACGTTCCCACGTAACACACAGCAGAGAGAATCCATGCGAATGCCGTCAGTGTGGGACCGCCTTCAGTCAACATGCGAATCTCATCAGACACCAGAGTTCCTACACGGGAGAAGAGCCCTAGGCATGTCGGCTATGTGGAAAATCCTCCAGTCATGGTCCTTCCCTTAGAAAACATGACGGAACTCAATGAAGGAGAGGGAATCATGAAAGACCGAGACTGCTTTACACATTATTCGCTCAAGTGAAATGATGCAGGGTAAAATCAGGTGAAACCTTTTATTCATCAAACAACACTGGTCATGTACGGAATCATTCACGGTGTAAAAACCACTGTGTCTGAAAGGGAGGCATTCGCCAATCACTTCTTACACAACCTAAAATATCCCACACCAAGGATACCGCAATCCCAAATGGAAACACACATACTTAGTTGTTTTTATATTAGAAAATATGAGGGCATGTGTGCTGTGTGCTGTGTGCTCTGTGTGTGTGTGTGTGTGTGTGTGTGTGTGTGTGTTTGTGCATCTGCCTGTGTGAACGCTTGTAAAGAGCCCTTCAACACACAGCTCAGCAAGTAATGAAATGTCTGTGGAAAAGAAAGTTGATTATAGAACTGTGACATCCATTGCGGGAAGCTAGGGTGATCTGGCAACTTTGAATGTAGAATTTTGTAAGAAATTCATCTTTCAGAACAGCAATGCTTGCAGATACTTGAACAACAAAATGTGTTGCGAAAGAAGCAAAGTGTTGGTGTGTTAGTTTTCCTTATGCGGTTTTGAACACATACGTTCAGGTTCACACAGCCCTTTCCCCAATGGCTGCTTGGAAAGATGGCAGCTCCCTCTGTCTATGTTTTCTTCAACACAATCCAGTGATGACGCAGCCAAGATCTTCTACCTCAGGTGCTAGATGCCACTGCAGAGCACGACCCTGCTCAGGCAAGGTCATCCGGGCATATCAAGGGCTCTCACGGGAAAATCTTGGTGGGACATCATTCTATGTCTGTGCTATGTGGGGCCAGGAGACAGAGTTCTAGACACTTTTTTTTTTTTTTTTGGTTCGTTACACACCCTGTTTTTCTTTTAGACATCATGGAGCAGGGGGCCTCCAGTCCCAATTTACAAACCAAGGAATCGATCGGTTGGGTTATCCCTTGTGGACGTCAAGGCCGTCAACTTCTGTGGAGACCAACGTGCTCCCAGGAAGCAGAAATCATGTCCAGTTAGGGGAGAAGCCACCCTGACACGGGAAGAGGCGGTTCAGATGGCGAGCTGAATCTAGCAAGGAGATCTCACAGTGTGGTTTCCTTTGGCCTTCCATCAGGCAGGTCATCGTCTCTCACATGGATTCTAATCAAAGCCCCCTCGGGAACAGCACACTCCCGAGTCCTCTTGAGGGCAGGGCCACGGCTGTGTGGCCACCTATGTCTGCCAGGCCCTAGGACAGGCACGTGGTGCGGGCAGCTGCTCGGTCAAAGGACTAACCAATGATTGCGGCTCCCTGATGGCCCCGCCGGCCCCACCCCCACCCCACCCCACCCCACCCCGCCCCTACGCACCGGCGCGCGAAAAAGCAGGCATGCACGCACGCACGCACGCACGCACGCACACACCTGCACAAGGGGCGGGGCCTGAGGGCAGCGCTGCCTCGAGCCCCATTGGTTGGGACAGCTGGGTGGCGAGTGGCTCCCAGGTATTTAAGGCGACACTCGCAGGGCTGTTTGCCAGAGCTTCAAGCGCAGAGGGCCCAGGAGCACCCAGGATGCAAGACCCCGGGTTTCCCACCGGCTCCCGGTTGTCCCCAAGCCCCCCGAGGAAGAGGACGCGGCTGTGGCGCCAGCGGCGGCCTCGCACGGTGTTCAGCGCACAACAGCTGCGGGTTCTGGAGGGATTCTTTGAGGGGAAACCCTACGGGACCTATGAGGAACGCGAGACCCTGGCGGCCAGGCTGAACCTGCAGGACTCCCAAGTGAGGGTGTGGCTCAAGAACCGCAGGGCCAAAGAGCAAAGGTTGCAGCGACTGCGCAAGCAGCAAGGCCAGGGAGCCCAGGCTGCTCCCCAGCAACTGGCAGTCTGCGCCCCTCAGCCCGCGCCTGTGCCCTCGCCTGCAGGCCCTGCGTCCCACGAGGGCCCTCTGCTCCCTGCCAGCCCTGTGCTGCCCACCATTCCTGTGCGCCCTGAGGAGCCAGTGTTCCCCGCTGGCCCTGTGTTCCCAGCCGGCACCATGCTCCCCGCAGGCCCTGGGCTCCCCGCTGGCCCCGTGTTCCCGGCCGGTCCTGTGCTCCCCGCGGGTCCTGTGTTCCCAGCCGGCCCTGTGCTCCCCGCAGGCCCCGGGCTCCCCGCTGGCCCTGTGTTCCCGGCCGGTCCTGTGCTCCCGGCGGGTCCTGTGTTCCCAACCGGCCCTGTGCTCCCTGCAGGCCCTGGGCACCCCGCTGGCCCTGTGTTCCCGGCCGGTCCTGTGCTCCCGGCGGGTCCTGTGTTCCCAGCCGGCCCTGTGCTCGCTGCAGGCCCTGGGCTCCCCGCTGGCCCTGTTTTCCCAGCTGGTTCTGTGCTCCCGGCGGGTCCTTTGCTCCCGGCCGGCTTTGTGCTCCTCGCTGGCCCTGTGCTCCCCACCAGCCCTGCACTCCCTGCCACCTCCGTACACCAAGGGGGCCTTGGTTTCGGCAGCCTACCTCCGCGCAGGCCCTTGCATGTCTTCCCGGCAGCAGATCCCAGCGCCTCCAGCTACAGCCAGGCCTGCTCCGACCCTGCGCAAGGCGTCCAGGGCACGGTCACCGCTGCACCCGCTCCAGCTCCAGCTCCAGCTCCAGCTCCAGCTGCAGCCCCAGATCCAGACCCAGCTCCAACTCCAGATGCAGCTCCAGATCTAGATCCAACTCCTTCTTCAGCTCCAGCTCCAACTCCAGCTCTAGATCCAGCTCCAAGTCCAGCTCCAAGTCCAACTCCAAGTCCAACTCGAGCTCCATCCGTGGCCACACTCTCGCCTCAGGGCCCCGACAACGCCAGGAATTTCTCTTCAGTCCCTGATTTCACAGACCTGCTCTCAGCCGATTGCTTCTTGGAGGAGCCCTTCTCCTCCCGCAGGCCCTGGTACGACTTTGTGGGTGACAGCGACGTGGACCTCTTCCAGTTACTGGATCTCCCAGGGAGTGTGTCCCCGCCAAGTCCTGCAGATGCCGCGGGACCAGAGGGGACCAGGGTGTGCGCCCACGCGGGTTCGAGGAGCGCCAGTCAGTGCGTCTCCGCCGCCAGTTGCTCGCCTGCAGAGTCGGCGAACCTCTAAGCATCCACCCTGGGGAGGTGGCCTGGGCTCTGCACCCCGCCCCGCTCCCGCCAACACCCTTCGGTGGCCACTGCGCATGCGCGTGGCGGCGGGCGGGCCTGGGCTGCTGCGTCCCTGGTCCAGGCCGAGCCCATTAGGGCGCACGTGACCTCGCTGCGGGTTCACAGCGCTGGGAGCGCAATAGCTGCTGCTGGTGCGGGACCCACTGGAGAGCTGCTGCCCACAACCTTCCCAAGGACCCAGGCCAGCCTCCACGCTCCTCCTGGCAGCGTGCTCTGGCGCCCGCAGGGCTGGGCGAACTTTCAGAGTGTGCCCATCTGCGACTCGCGGCTTCCTGGTGCTTTTCCCAGCGCATTCCCTGGACTCGGAGGATTCACCCCCTTCTCGCGGCGGCATCACTGAACACCGGGAAGACGCATCACGTCTCGTTGGGGAGGGGGGTGGTTATTTTACTTATTTTATTTTATGTACTATGCTGTATGAAATGATTTATTAAATTCCGCTGCATATACTTTTTATCCCATACTAATAAAATTCTGCACAATATGTCGTGCTTGTGATTGGGTGTCATTTCTGATCATGTCAGATCATGTTTGGCATCATGGTTGTGCCACAAAGCTCAGGTCCCCGAGAGGAGAGTGGAGTCTGATGTTCCTTGAAATGACTGTAGTTTGGGCTCCACCTGTAGGTTCCTGCCTAATCCCTCTCTCACAGGCAAGGCCATCCCCACCCTAAGGGGCACTAAAAGCCCTTAGGAACTCACCCTCCAAAGGTGCCCCTCCCTTGTGGTCCTTCGGCAGCCTCAGTGCCCCTCTCAGAATCCCTCAGTCCATGCCCAAACCCGACCCCACCCGAGGAGCCCGCCCTGACCTGGACGACTTCAGAACATGTCCAGAACCCTACCCCTGCCCCCGCCATGCCGTGAGAATTCGAGCTCTCCACAGCTCCTAGAAGAAGGGTGCCAAGGGCTGATAGGAGTGATGAAGTTACTCATAGATCAGCCGGGTCTCCACATTCCTCAGTTCACGTAAGAAAGAAACCAGATGTCAGCCAACAGTGCGGAAAGTCACCTGGACTAGAGGAATGCCCCGGTAGACACAATGACATGCACACCACAGTGTGACCGTGGGATGCCCTTCAGGAATGTTTTCAAACTCAGAAGGCAGAACGTGACGCACCCTAGAGAGAAACCATGTGAATGTCATCTACGAGGGAAAGGCTTTCTGCGACGATCTGGGCTTAGAAACAACAATGCGATGCACAATGGAGAGAAGCCTTATGAGTGCGCTGAGTGTGGGAAAGCCTTCAGTCAGAGTTCTTTCCTTCGACAGCATGAGGCCATCCACACAGGAGATTAACCACATGAATGTCCCCTATGTGACAGAGCTCTCAATCAAAGATCTCACCCCAGAAAAGCAGGATTGAGTCCATCCTGGCAAGCAATGCTATGAATGCCACTAGTCAAAGCTCTGGCCTGGACCAGCACCGGAGAATGCACACGGGGCACAAACCACATGCATGTCCCATGAGTGGGAAGGCTTTCCGTCCAAAGTCTGAGCTGACGACACGTTCCCACGTAACACACAGCAGAGAGAATCCATGCGAATGCCGTCAGTGTGGGACCGCCTTCAGTCAACATGCGAATCTCATCAGACACCAGAGTTCCTACACGGGAGAAGAGCCCTAGGCATGTCGGCTATGTGGAAAATCCTCCAGTCATGGTCCTTCCCTTAGAAAACATGACGGAACTCAATGAAGGAGAGGGAATCATGAAAGACCGAGACTGCTTTACACATTATTCGCTCAAGTGAAATGATGCAGGGTAAAATCAGGTGAAACCTTTTATTCATCAAACAACACTGGTCATGTACGGAATCATTCACGGTGTAAAAACCACTGTGTCTGAAAGGGAGGCATTCGCCAATCACTTCTTACACAACCTAAAATATCCCACACCAAGGATACCGCAATCCCAAATGGAAACACACATACTTAGTTGTTTTTATATTAGAAAATATGAGGGCATGTGTGCTGTGTGCTGTGTGCTCTGTGTGTGTGTGTGTGTGTGTGTGTGTGTGTGTGTGTGTGTTTGTGCATCTGCCTGTGTGAACGCTTGTAAAGAGCCCTTCAACACACAGCTCAGCAAGTAATGAAATGTCTGTGGAAAAGAAAGTTGATTATAGAACTGTGACATCCATTGCGGGAAGCTAGGGTGATCTGGCAACTTTGAATGTAGAATTTTGTAAGAAATTCATCTTTCAGAACAGCAATGCTTGCAGATACTTGAACAACAAAATGTGTTGCGAAAGAAGCAAAGTGTTGGTGTGTTAGTTTTCCTTATGCGGTTTTGAACACATACGTTCAGGTTCACACAGCCCTTTCCCCAATGGCTGCTTGGAAAGATGGCAGCTCCCTCTGTCTATGTTTTCTTCAACACAATCCAGTGATGACGCAGCCAAGATCTTCTACCTCAGGTGCTAGATGCCACTGCAGAGCACGACCCTGCTCAGGCAAGGTCATCCGGGCATATCAAGGGCTCTCACGGGAAAATCTTGGTGGGACATCATTCTATGTCTGTGCTATGTGGGGCCAGGAGACAGAGTTCTAGACACTTTTTTTTTTTTTTTTTTGGTTCGTTACACACCCTGTTTTTCTTTTAGACATCATGGAGCAGGGGGCCTCCAGTCCCAATTTACAAACCAAGGAATCGGTTGGGTTATCCCTTGTGGACGTCAAGGCCGTCAACTTCTGTGGAGACCAACGTGCTCCCAGGAAGCAGAAATCATGTCCAGTTAGGGGAGAAGCCACCCTGACACGGGAAGAGGCGGTTCAGATGGCGAGCTGAATCTAGCAAGGAGATCTCACAGTGTGGTTTCCTTTGGCCTTCCATCAGGCAGGTCATCGTCTCTCACATGGATTCTAATCAAAGCCCCCCTCGGGAACAGCACACTCCCGAGTCCTCTTGAGGGCAGGGCCACGGCTGTGTGGCCACCTATGTCTGCCAGGCCCTAGGACAGGCACGTGGTGCGGGCAGCTGCTCGGTCAAAGGACTAACCAATGATTGCGGCTCCCTGATGGCCCCGCCGGCCCCACCCCCACCCCACCCCACCCCACCCCGCCCCTACGCACCGGCGCGCGAAAAAGCAGGCATGCACGCACGCACGCACGCACGCACGCACACACCTGCACAAGGGGCGGGGCCTGAGGGCAGCGCTGCCTCGAGCCCCATTGGTTGGGACAGCTGGGTGGCGAGTGGCTCCCAGGTATTTAAGGCGACACTCGCAGGGCTGTTTGCCAGAGCTTCAAGCGCAGAGGGCCCAGGAGCACCCAGGATGCAAGACCCCGGGTTTCCCACCGGCTCCCGGTTGTCCCCAAGCCCCCCGAGGAAGAGGACGCGGCTGTGGCGCCAGCGGCGGCCTCGCACGGTGTTCAGCGCACAACAGCTGCGGGTTCTGGAGGGATTCTTTGAGGGGAAACCCTACGGGACCTATGAGGAACGCGAGACCCTGGCGGCCAGGCTGAACCTGCAGGACTCCCAAGTGAGGGTGTGGCTCAAGAACCGCAGGGCCAAAGAGCAAAGGTTGCAGCGACTGCGCAAGCAGCAAGGCCAGGGAGCCCAGGCTGCTCCCCAGCAACTGGCAGTCTGCGCCCCTCAGCCCGCGCCTGTGCCCTCGCCTGCAGGCCCTGCGTCCCACGAGGGCCCTCTGCTCCCTGCCAGCCCTGTGCTGCCCACCATTCCTGTGCGCCCTGAGGAGCCAGTGTTCCCCGCTGGCCCTGTGTTCCCAGCCGGCACCATGCTCCCCGCAGGCCCTGGGCTCCCCGCTGGCCCCGTGTTCCCGGCCGGTCCTGTGCTCCCCGCGGGTCCTGTGTTCCCAGCCGGCCCTGTGCTCCCCGCAGGCCCCGGGCTCCCCGCTGGCCCTGTGTTCCCGGCCGGTCCTGTGTTCCCAGCCGGCCCTGTGCTCCCGGCGGGTCCTGTGTTCCCAGCCGGCCCTGTGCTCGCTGCAGGCCCTGGGCTCCCCGCTGGCCCTGTGTTCCCGGCCGGTCCTGTGCTCCCGGCGGGTCCTGTGTTCCCAGCCGGCCCTGTGCTCGCTGCAGGCCCTGGGCTCCCCGCTGGCCCTGTTTTCCCAGCTGGTTCTGTGCTCCCGGCGGGTCCTTTGCTCCCGGCCGGCTTTGTGCTCCTCGCTGGCCCTGTGCTCCCCACCAGCCCTGCACTCCCTGCCACCTCCGTACACCAAGGGGGCCTTGGTTTCGGCAGCCTACCTCCGCGCAGGCCCTTGCATGTCTTCCCGGCAGCAGATCCCAGCGCCTCCAGCTACAGCCAGGCCTGCTCCGACCCTGCGCAAGGCGTCCAGGGCACGGTCACCGCTGCACCCGCTCCAGCTCCAGCTCCAGCTCCAGCTCCAGCTGCAGCCCCAGATCCAGACCCAGCTCCAACTCCAGATGCAGCTCCAGATCTAGATCCAACTCCTTCTTCAGCTCCAGCTCCAACTCCAGCTCTAGATCCAGCTCCAAGTCCAGCTCCAAGTCCAACTCCAAGTCCAACTCGAGCTCCATCCGTGGCCACACTCTCGCCTCAGGGCCCCGACAACGCCAGGAATTTCTCTTCAGTCCCTGATTTCACAGACCTGCTCTCAGCCGATTGCTTCTTGGAGGAGCCCTTCTCCTCCCGCAGGCCCTGGTACGACTTTGTGGGTGACAGCGACGTGGACCTCTTCCAGTTACTGGATCTCCCAGGGAGTGTGTCCCCGCCAAGTCCTGCAGATGCCGCGGGACCAGAGGGGACCAGGGTGTGCGCCCACGCGGGTTCGAGGAGCGCCAGTCAGTGCGTCTCCGCCGCCAGTTGCTCGCCTGCAGAGTCGGCGAACCTCTAAGCATCCACCCTGGGGAGGTGGCCTGGGCTCTGCACCCCGCCCCGCTCCCGCCAACACCCTTCGGTGGCCACTGAGCATGCGCGTGGCGGCGGGCGGGCCTGGGCTGCTGCGTCCCTGGTCCAGGCCGAGCCCATTAGGGCGCACGTGACCTCGCTGCGGGTTCACAGCGCTGGGAGCGCAATAGCTGCTGCTGGTGCGGGACCCACTGGAGAGCTGCTGCCCACAACCTTCCCAAGGACCCAGGCCAGCCTCCACGCTCCTCCTGGCAGCGTGCTCTGGCGCCCGCAGGGCTGGGCGAACTTTCAGAGTGTGCCCATCTGCGACTCGCGGCTTCCTGGTGCTTTTCCCAGCGCATTCCCTGGACTCGGAGGATTCACCCCCTTCTCGCGGCGGCATCACTGAACACCGGGAAGACGCATCACGTCTCGTTGGGGAGGGGGGTGGTTATTTTACTTATTTTATTTTATGTACTATGCTGTATGAAATGATTTATTAAATTCCGCTGCATATACTTTTTATCCCATACTAATAAAATTCTGCACAATATGTCGTGCTTGTGATTGGGTGTCATTTCTGATCATGTCAGATCATGTTTGGCATCATGGTTGTGCCACAAAGCTCAGGTCCCCGAGAGGAGAGTGGAGTCTGATGTTCCTTGAAATGACTGTAGTTTGGGCTCCACCTGTAGGTTCCTGCCTAATCCCTCTCTCACAGGCAAGGCCATCCCCACCCTAAGGGGCACTAAAAGCCCTTAGGAACTCACCCTCCAAAGGTGCCCCTCCCTTGTGGTCCTTCGGCAGCCTCAGTGCCCCTCTCAGAATCCCTCAGTCCATGCCCAAACCCGACCCCACCCGAGGAGCCCGCCCTGACCTGGACGACTTCAGAACATGTCCAGAACCCTACCCCTGCCCCCGCCATGCCGTGAGAATTCGAGCTCTCCACAGCTTCTAGAAGAAGGGTGCCAAGGGCTGATAGGAGTGATGAAGTTACTCATAGATCAGCCGGGTCTCCACATTCCTCAGTTCACGTAAGAAAGAAACCAGATGTCAGCCAACAGTGCGGAAAGTCACCTGGACTAGAGGAATGCCCCGGTAGACACAATGACATGCACACCACAGTGTGACCGTGGGATGCCCTTCAGGAATGTTTTCAAACTCAGAAGGCAGAACGTGACGCACCCTAGAGAGAAACCATGTGAATGTCATCTACGAGGGAAAGGCTTTCTGCGACGATCTGGGCTTAGAAACAACAATGCGATGCACAATGGAGAGAAGCCTTATGAGTGCGCTGAGTGTGGGAAAGCCTTCAGTCAGAGTTCTTTCCTTCGACAGCATGAGGCCATCCACACAGGAGATTAACCACATGAATGTCCCCTATGTGACAGAGCTCTCAATCAAAGATCTCACCCCAGAAAAGCAGGATTGAGTCCATCCTGGCAAGCAATGCTATGAATGCCACTAGTCAAAGCTCTGGCCTGGACCAGCACCGGAGAATGCACACGGGGCACAAACCACATGCATGTCCCATGAGTGGGAAGGCTTTCCGTCCAAAGTCTGAGCTGACGACACGTTCCCACGTAACACACAGCAGAGAGAATCCATGCGAATGCCGTCAGTGTGGGACCGCCTTCAGTCAACATGCGAATCTCATCAGACACCAGAGTTCCTACACGGGAGAAGAGCCCTAGGCATGTCGGCTATGTGGAAAATCCTCCAGTCATGGTCCTTCCCTTAGAAAACATGACGGAACTCAATGAAGGAGAGGGAATCATGAAAGACCGAGACTGCTTTACACATTATTCGCTCAAGTGAAATGATGCAGGGTAAAATCAGGTGAAACCTTTTATTCATCAAACAACACTGGTCATGTACGGAATCATTCACGGTGTAAAAACCACTGTGTCTGAAAGGGAGGCATTCGCCAATCACTTCTTACACAACCTAAAATATCCCACACCAAGGATACCGCAATCCCAAATGGAAACACACATACTTAGTTGTTTTTATATTAGAAAATATGAGGGCATGTGTGCTGTGTGCTGTGTGCTGTGTGTGTGTGTGTGTGTGTGTGTGTGTGTGTTTGTGCATCTGCCTGTGTGAACGCTTGTAAAGAGCCCTTCAACACACAGCTCAGCAAGTAATGAAATGTCTGTGGAAAAGAAAGTTGATTATAGAACTGTGACATCCATTGCGGGAAGCTAGGGTGATCTGGCAACTTTGAATGTAGAATTTTGTAAGAAATTCATCTTTCAGAACAGCAATGCTTGCAGATACTTGAACAACAAAATGTGTTGCGAAAGAAGCAAAGTGTTGGTGTGTTAGTTTTCCTTATGCGGTTTTGAACACATACGTTCAGGTTCACACAGCCCTTTCCCCAATGGCTGCTTGGAAAGATGGCAGCTCCCTCTGTCTATGTTTTCTTCAACACAATCCAGTGATGACGCAGCCAAGATCTTCTACCTCAGGTGCTAGATGCCACTGCAGAGCACGACCCTGCTCAGGCAAGGTCATCCGGGCATATCAAGGGCTCTCACGGGAAAATCTTGGTGGGACATCATTCTATGTCTGTGCTATGTGGGGCCAGGAGACAGAGTTCTAGACACTTTTTTTTTTTTTTTTTTGGTTCGTTACACACCCTGTTTTTCTTTTAGACATCATGGAGCAGGGGGCCTCCAGTCCCAATTTACAAACCAAGGAATCGATCGGTTGGGTTATCCCTTGTGGACGTCAAGGCCGTCAACTTCTGTGGAGACCAACGTGCTCCCAGGAAGCAGAAATCATGTCCAGTTAGGGGAGAAGCCACCCTGACACGGGAAGAGGCGGTTCAGATGGCGAGCTGAATCTAGCAAGGAGATCTCACAGTGTGGTTTCCTTTGGCCTTCCATCAGGCAGGTCATCGTCTCTCACATGGATTCTAATCAAAGCCCCCTCGGGAACAGCACACTCCCGAGTCCTCTTGAGGGCAGGGCCACGGCTGTGTGGCCACCTATGTCTGCCAGGCCCTAGGACAGGCACGTGGTGCGGGCAGCTGCTCGGTCAAAGGACTAACCAATGATTGCGGCTCCCTGATGGCCCCGCCGGCCCCACCCCCACCCCACCCCACCCCACCCCGCCCCTACGCACCGGCGCGCGAAAAAGCAGGCATGCACGCACGCACGCACGCACGCACGCACACACCTGCACAAGGGGCGGGGCCTGAGGGCAGCGCTGCCTCGAGCCCCATTGGTTGGGACAGCTGGGTGGCGAGTGGCTCCCAGGTATTTAAGGCGACACTCGCAGGGCTGTTTGCCAGAGCTTCAAGCGCAGAGGGCCCAGGAGCACCCAGGATGCAAGACCCCGGGTTTCCCACCGGCTCCCGGTTGTCCCCAAGCCCCCCGAGGAAGAGGACGCGGCTGTGGCGCCAGCGGCGGCCTCGCACGGTGTTCAGCGCACAACAGCTGCGGGTTCTGGAGGGATTCTTTGAGGGGAAACCCTACGGGACCTATGAGGAACGCGAGACCCTGGCGGCCAGGCTGAACCTGCAGGACTCCCAAGTGAGGGTGTGGCTCAAGAACCGCAGGGCCAAAGAGCAAAGGTTGCAGCGACTGCGCAAGCAGCAAGGCCAGGGAGCCCAGGCTGCTCCCCAGCAACTGGCAGTCTGCGCCCCTCAGCCCGCGCCTGTGCCCTCGCCTGCAGGCCCTGCGTCCCACGAGGGCCCTCTGCTCCCTGCCAGCCCTGTGCTGCCCACCATTCCTGTGCGCCCTGAGGAGCCAGTGTTCCCCGCTGGCCCTGTGTTCCCAGCCGGCACCATGCTCCCCGCAGGCCCTGGGCTCCCCGCTGGCCCCGTGTTCCCGGCCGGTCCTGTGCTCCCCGCGGGTCCTGTGTTCCCAGCCGGCCCTGTGCTCCCCGCAGGCCCCGGGCTCCCCGCTGGCCCTGTGTTCCCGGCCGGTCCTGTGCTCCCGGCGGGTCCTGTGTTCCCAACCGGCCCTGTGCTCCCTGCAGGCCCTGGGCACCCCGCTGGCCCTGTGTTCCCGGCCGGTCCTGTGCTCCCGGCGGGTCCTGTGTTCCCAGCCGGCCCTGTGCTCGCTGCAGGCCCTGGGCTCCCCGCTGGCCCTGTTTTCCCAGCTGGTTCTGTGCTCCCGGCGGGTCCTTTGCTCCCGGCCGGCTTTGTGCTCCTCGCTGGCCCTGTGCTCCCCACCAGCCCTGCACTCCCTGCCACCTCCGTACACCAAGGGGGCCTTGGTTTCGGCAGCCTACCTCCGCGCAGGCCCTTGCATGTCTTCCCGGCAGCAGATCCCAGCGCCTCCAGCTACAGCCAGGCCTGCTCCGACCCTGCGCAAGGCGTCCAGGGCACGGTCACCGCTGCACCCGCTCCAGCTCCAGCTCCAGCTCCAGCTCCAGCTGCAGCCCCAGATCCAGACCCAGCTCCAACTCCAGATGCAGCTCCAGATCTAGATCCAACTCCTTCTTCAGCTCCAGCTCCAACTCCAGCTCTAGATCCAGCTCCAAGTCCAGCTCCAAGTCCAACTCCAAGTCCAACTCGAGCTCCATCCGTGGCCACACTCTCGCCTCAGGGCCCCGACAACGCCAGGAATTTCTCTTCAGTCCCTGATTTCACAGACCTGCTCTCAGCCGATTGCTTCTTGGAGGAGCCCTTCTCCTCCCGCAGGCCCTGGTACGACTTTGTGGGTGACAGCGACGTGGACCTCTTCCAGTTACTGGATCTCCCAGGGAGTGTGTCCCCGCCAAGTCCTGCAGATGCCGCGGGACCAGAGGGGACCAGGGTGTGCGCCCACGCGGGTTCGAGGAGCGCCAGTCAGTGCGTCTCCGCCGCCAGTTGCTCGCCTGCAGAGTCGGCGAACCTCTAAGCATCCACCCTGGGGAGGTGGCCTGGGCTCTGCACCCCGCCCCGCTCCCGCCAACACCCTTCGGTGGCCACTGCGCATGCGCGTGGCGGCGGGCGGGCCTGGGCTGCTGCGTCCCTGGTCCAGGCCGAGCCCATTAGGGCGCACGTGACCTCGCTGCGGGTTCACAGCGCTGGGAGCGCAATAGCTGCTGCTGGTGCGGGACCCACTGGAGAGCTGCTGCCCACAACCTTCCCAAGGACCCAGGCCAGCCTCCACGCTCCTCCTGGCAGCGTGCTCTGGCGCCCGCAGGGCTGGGCGAACTTTCAGAGTGTGCCCATCTGCGACTCGCGGCTTCCTGGTGCTTTTCCCAGCGCATTCCCTGGACTCGGAGGATTCACCCCCTTCTCGCGGCGGCATCACTGAACACCGGGAAGACGCATCACGTCTCGTTGGGGAGGGGGGTGGTTATTTTACTTATTTTATTTTATGTACTATGCTGTATGAAATGATTTATTAAATTCCGCTGCATATACTTTTTATCCCATACTAATAAAATTCTGCACAATATGTCGTGCTTGTGATTGGGTGTCATTTCTGATCATGTCAGATCATGTTTGGCATCATGGTTGTGCCACAAAGCTCAGGTCCCCGAGAGGAGAGTGGAGTCTGATGTTCCTTGAAATGACTGTAGTTTGGGCTCCACCTGTAGGTTCCTGCCTAATCCCTCTCTCACAGGCAAGGCCATCCCCACCCTAAGGGGCACTAAAAGCCCTTAGGAACTCACCCTCCAAAGGTGCCCCTCCCTTGTGGTCCTTCGGCAGCCTCAGTGCCCCTCTCAGAATCCCTCAGTCCATGCCCAAACCCGACCCCACCCGAGGAGCCCGCCCTGACCTGGACGACTTCAGAACATGTCCAGAACCCTACCCCTGCCCCCGCCATGCCGTGAGAATTCGAGCTCTCCACAGCTCCTAGAAGAAGGGTGCCAAGGGCTGATAGGAGTGATGAAGTTACTCATAGATCAGCCGGGTCTCCACATTCCTCAGTTCACGTAAGAAAGAAACCAGATGTCAGCCAACAGTGCGGAAAGTCACCTGGACTAGAGGAATGCCCCGGTAGACACAATGACATGCACACCACAGTGTGACCGTGGGATGCCCTTCAGGAATGTTTTCAAACTCAGAAGGCAGAACGTGACGCACCCTAGAGAGAAACCATGTGAATGTCATCTACGAGGGAAAGGCTTTCTGCGACGATCTGGGCTTAGAAACAACAATGCGATGCACAATGGAGAGAAGCCTTATGAGTGCGCTGAGTGTGGGAAAGCCTTCAGTCAGAGTTCTTTCCTTCGACAGCATGAGGCCATCCACACAGGAGATTAACCACATGAATGTCCCCTATGTGACAGAGCTCTCAATCAAAGATCTCACCCCAGAAAAGCAGGATTGAGTCCATCCTGGCAAGCAATGCTATGAATGCCACTAGTCAAAGCTCTGGCCTGGACCAGCACCGGAGAATGCACACGGGGCACAAACCACATGCATGTCCCATGAGTGGGAAGGCTTTCCGTCCAAAGTCTGAGCTGACGACACGTTCCCACGTAACACACAGCAGAGAGAATCCATGCGAATGCCGTCAGTGTGGGACCGCCTTCAGTCAACATGCGAATCTCATCAGACACCAGAGTTCCTACACGGGAGAAGAGCCCTAGGCATGTCGGCTATGTGGAAAATCCTCCAGTCATGGTCCTTCCCTTAGAAAACATGACGGAACTCAATGAAGGAGAGGGAATCATGAAAGACCGAGACTGCTTTACACATTATTCGCTCAAGTGAAATGATGCAGGGTAAAATCAGGTGAAACCTTTTATTCATCAAACAACACTGGTCATGTACGGAATCATTCACGGTGTAAAAACCACTGTGTCTGAAAGGGAGGCATTCGCCAATCACTTCTTACACAACCTAAAATATCCCACACCAAGGATACCGCAATCCCAAATGGAAACACACATACTTAGTTGTTTTTATATTAGAAAATATGAGGGCATGTGTGCTGTGTGCTGTGTGCTCTGTGTGTGTGTGTGTGTGTGTGTGTGTTTGTGCATCTGCCTGTGTGAACGCTTGTAAAGAGCCCTTCAACACACAGCTCAGCAAGTAATGAAATGTCTGTGGAAAAGAAAGTTGATTATAGAACTGTGACATCCATTGCGGGAAGCTAGGGTGATCTGGCAACTTTGAATGTAGAATTTTGTAAGAAATTCATCTTTCAGAACAGCAATGCTTGCAGATACTTGAACAACAAAATGTGTTGCGAAAGAAGCAAAGTGTTGGTGTGTTAGTTTTCCTTATGCGGTTTTGAACACATACGTTCAGGTTCACACAGCCCTTTCCCCAATGGCTGCTTGGAAAGATGGCAGCTCCCTCTGTCTATGTTTTCTTCAACACAATCCAGTGATGACGCAGCCAAGATCTTCTACCTCAGGTGCTAGATGCCACTGCAGAGCACGACCCTGCTCAGGCAAGGTCATCCGGGCATATCAAGGGCTCTCACGGGAAAATCTTGGTGGGACATCATTCTATGTCTGTGCTATGTGGGGCCAGGAGACAGAGTTCTAGACACTTTTTTTTTTTTTTTTTTGGTTCGTTACACACCCTGTTTTTCTTTTAGACATCATGGAGCAGGGGGCCTCCAGTCCCAATTTACAAACCAAGGAATCGATCGGTTGGGTTATCCCTTGTGGACGTCAAGGCCGTCAACTTCTGTGGAGACCAACGTGCTCCCAGGAAGCAGAAATCATGTCCAGTTAGGGGAGAAGCCACCCTGACACGGGAAGAGGCGGTTCAGATGGCGAGCTGAATCTAGCAAGGAGATCTCACAGTGTGGTTTCCTTTGGCCTTCCATCAGGCAGGTCATCGTCTCTCACATGGATTCTAATCAAAGCCCCCTCGGGAACAGCACACTTCCGAGTCCTCTTGAGGGCAGGGCCACGGCTGTGTGGCCACCTATGTCTGCCAGGCCCTAGGACAGGCACGTGGTGCGGGCAGCTGCTCGGTCAAAGGACTAACCAATGATTGCGGCTCCCTGATGGCCCCGCCGGCCCCACCCCCACCCCACCCCACCCCACCCCGCCCCTACGCACCGGCGCGCGAAAAAGCAGGCATGCACGCACGCACGCACGCACGCACGCACACACCTGCACAAGGGGCGGGGCCTGAGGGCAGCGCTGCCTCGAGCCCCATTGGTTGGGACAGCTGGGTGGCGAGTGGCTCCCAGGTATTTAAGGCGACACTCGCAGGGCTGTTTGCCAGAGCTTCAAGCGCAGAGGGCCCAGGAGCACCCAGGATGCAAGACCCCGGGTTTCCCACCGGCTCCCGGTTGTCCCCAAGCCCCCCGAGGAAGAGGACGCGGCTGTGGCGCCAGCGGCGGCCTCGCACGGTGTTCAGCGCACAACAGCTGCGGGTTCTGGAGGGATTCTTTGAGGGGAAACCCTACGGGACCTATGAGGAACGCGAGACCCTGGCGGCCAGGCTGAACCTGCAGGACTCCCAAGTGAGGGTGTGGCTCAAGAACCGCAGGGCCAAAGAGCAAAGGTTGCAGCGACTGCGCAAGCAGCAAGGCCAGGGAGCCCAGGCTGCTCCCCAGCAACTGGCAGTCTGCGCCCCTCAGCCCGCGCCTGTGCCCTCGCCTGCAGGCCCTGCGTCCCACGAGGGCCCTCTGCTCCCTGCCAGCCCTGTGCTGCCCACCATTCCTGTGCGCCCTGAGGAGCCAGTGTTCCCCGCTGGCCCTGTGTTCCCAGCCGGCACCATGCTCCCCGCAGGCCCTGGGCTCCCCGCTGGCCCCGTGTTCCCGGCCGGTCCTGTGCTCCCCGCGGGTCCTGTGTTCCCAGCCGGCCCTGTGCTCCCCGCAGGCCCCGGGCTCCCCGCTGGCCCTGTGTTCCCGGCCGGTCCTGTGCTCCCGGCGGGTCCTGTGTTCCCAACCGGCCCTGTGCTCCCTGCAGGCCCTGGGCACCCCGCTGGCCCTGTGTTCCCGGCCGGTCCTGTGCTCCCGGCGGGTCCTGTGTTCCCAACCGGCCCTGTGCTCGCTGCAGGCCCTGGGCTCCCCGCTGGCCCTGTTTTCCCAGCTGGTTCTGTGCTCCCGGCGGGTCCTTTGCTCCCGGCTGGCTTTGTGCTCCTCGCTGGCCCTGTGCTCCCCACCAGCCCTGCACTCCCTGCCACCTCCGTACACCAAGGGGGCCTTGGTTTCGGCAGCCTACCTCCGCGCAGGCCCTTGCATGTCTTCCCGGCAGCAGATCCCAGCGCCTCCAGCTACAGCCAGGCCTGCTCCGACCCTGCGCAAGGCGTCCAGGGCACGGTCACCGCTGCACCCGCTCCAGCTCCAGCTCCAGCTCCAGCTCCAGCTGCAGCCCCAGATCCAGACCCAGCTCCAACTCCAGATGCAGCTCCAGATCTAGATCCAACTCCTTCTTCAGCTCCAGCTCCAACTCCAGCTCTAGATCCAGCTCCAAGTCCAGCTCCAAGTCCAACTCCAAGTCCAACTCGAGCTCCATCCGTGGCCACACTCTCGCCTCAGGGCCCCGACAACGCCAGGAATTTCTCTTCAGTCCCTGATTTCACAGACCTGCTCTCAGCCGATTGCTTCTTGGAGGAGCCCTTCTCCTCCCGCAGGCCCTGGTACGACTTTGTGGGTGACAGCGACGTGGACCTCTTCCAGTTACTGGATCTCCCAGGGAGTGTGTCCCCGCCAAGTCCTGCAGATGCCGCGGGACCAGAGGGGACCAGGGTGTGCGCCCACGCGGGTTCGAGGAGCGCCAGTCAGTGCGTCTCCGCCGCCAGTTGCTCGCCTGCAGAGTCGGCGAACCTCTAAGCATCCACCCTGGGGAGGTGGCCTGGGCTCTGCACCCCGCCCCGCTCCCGCCAACACCCTTCGGTGGCCACTGCGCATGCGCGTGGCGGCGGGCGGGCCTGGGCTGCTGCGTCCCTGGTCCAGGCCGAGCCCATTAGGGCGCACGTGACCTCGCTGCGGGTTCACAGCGCTGGGAGCGCAATAGCTGCTGCTGGTGCGGGACCCACTGGAGAGCTGCTGCCCACAACCTTCCCAAGGACCCAGGCCAGCCTCCACGCTCCTCCTGGCAGCGTGCTCTGGCGCCCGCAGGGCTGGGCGAACTTTCAGAGTGTGCCCATCTGCGACTCGCGGCTTCCTGGTGCTTTTCCCAGCGCATTCCCTGGACTCGGAGGATTCACCCCCTTCTCGCGGCGGCATCACTGAACACCGGGAAGACGCATCACGTCTCGTTGGGGAGGGGGGTGGTTATTTTACTTATTTTATTTTATGTACTATGCTGTATGAAATGATTTATTAAATTCCGCTGCATATACTTTTTATCCCATACTAATAAAATTCTGCACAATATGTCGTGCTTGTGATTGGGTGTCATTTCTGATCATGTCAGATCATGTTTGGCATCATGGTTGTGCCACAAAGCTCAGGTCCCCGAGAGGAGAGTGGAGTCTGATGTTCCTTGAAATGACTGTAGTTTGGGCTCCACCTGTAGGTTCCTGCCTAATCCCTCTCTCACAGGCAAGGCCATCCCCACCCTAAGGGGCACTAAAAGCCCTTAGGAACTCACCCTCCAAAGGTGCCCCTCCCTTGTGGTCCTTCGGCAGCCTCAGTGCCCCTCTCAGAATCCCTCAGTCCATGCCCAAACCCGACCCCACCCGAGGAGCCCGCCCTGACCTGGACGACTTCAGAACATGTCCAGAACCCTACCCCTGCCCCCGCCATGCCGTGAGAATTCGAGCTCTCCACAGCTCCTAGAAGAAGGGTGCCAAGGGCTGATAGGAGTGATGAAGTTACTCATAGATCAGCCGGGTCTCCACATTCCTCAGTTCACGTAAGAAAGAAACCAGATGTCAGCCAACAGTGCGGAAAGTCACCTGGACTAGAGGAATGCCCCGGTAGACACAATGACATGCACACCACAGTGTGACCGTGGGATGCCCTTCAGGAATGTTTTCAAACTCAGAAGGCAGAACGTGACGCACCCTAGAGAGAAACCATGTGAATGTCATCTACGAGGGAAAGGCTTTCTGCGACGATCTGGGCTTAGAAACAACAATGCGATGCACAATGGAGAGAAGCCTTATGAGTGCGCTGAGTGTGGGAAAGCCTTCAGTCAGAGTTCTTTCCTTCGACAGCATGAGGCCATCCACACAGGAGATTAACCACATGAATGTCCCCTATGTGACAGAGCTCTCAATCAAAGATCTCACCCCAGAAAAGCAGGATTGAGTCCATCCTGGCAAGCAATGCTATGAATGCCACTAGTCAAAGCTCTGGCCTGGACCAGCACCGGAGAATGCACACGGGGCACAAACCACATGCATGTCCCATGAGTGGGAAGGCTTTCCGTCCAAAGTCTGAGCTGACGACACGTTCCCACGTAACACACAGCAGAGAGAATCCATGCGAATGCCGTCAGTGTGGGACCGCCTTCAGTCAACATGCGAATCTCATCAGACACCAGAGTTCCTACACGGGAGAAGAGCCCTAGGCATGTCGGCTATGTGGAAAATCCTCCAGTCATGGTCCTTCCCTTAGAAAACATGACGGAACTCAATGAAGGAGAGGGAATCATGAAAGACCGAGACTGCTTTACACATTATTCGCTCAAGTGAAATGATGCAGGGTAAAATCAGGTGAAACCTTTTATTCATCAAACAACACTGGTCATGTACGGAATCATTCACGGTGTAAAAACCACTGTGTCTGAAAGGGAGGCATTCGCCAATCACTTCTTACACAACCTAAAATATCCCACACCAAGGATACCGCAATCCCAAATGGAAACACACATACTTAGTTGTTTTTATATTAGAAAATATGAGGGCATGTGTGCTGTGTGCTGTGTGCTCTGTGTGTGTGTGTGTGTGTGTGTGTGTTTGTGCATCTGCCTGTGTGAACGCTTGTAAAGAGCCCTTCAACACACAGCTCAGCAAGTAATGAAATGTCTGTGGAAAAGAAAGTTGATTATAGAACTGTGACATCCATTGCGGGAAGCTAGGGTGATCTGGCAACTTTGAATGTAGAATTTTGTAAGAAATTCATCTTTCAGAACAGCAATGCTTGCAGATACTTGAACAACAAAATGTGTTGCGAAAGAAGCAAAGTGTTGGTGTGTTAGTTTTCCTTATGCGGTTTTGAACACATACGTTCAGGTTCACACAGCCCTTTCCCCAATGGCTGCTTGGAAAGATGGCAGCTCCCTCTGTCTATGTTTTCTTCAACACAATCCAGTGATGACGCAGCCAAGATCTTCTACCTCAGGTGCTAGATGCCACTGCAGAGCACGACCCTGCTCAGGCAAGGTCATCCGGGCATATCAAGGGCTCTCACGGGAAAATCTTGGTGGGACATCATTCTATGTCTGTGCTATGTGGGGCCAGGAGACAGAGTTCTAGACACTTTTTTTTTTTTTTTTGGTTCGTTACACACCCTGTTTTTCTTTTAGACATCATGGAGCAGGGGGCCTCCAGTCCCAATTTACAAACCAAGGAATCGATCGGTTGGGTTATCCCTTGTGGACGTCAAGGCCGTCAACTTCTGTGGAGACCAACGTGCTCCCAGGAAGCAGAAATCATGTCCAGTTAGGGGAGAAGCCACCCTGACACGGGAAGAGGCGGTTCAGATGGCGAGCTGAATCTAGCAAGGAGATCTCACAGTGTGGTTTCCTTTGGCCTTCCATCAGGCAGGTCATCGTCTCTCACATGGATTCTAATCAAAGCCCCCTCGGGAACAGCACACTCCCGAGTCCTCTTGAGGGCAGGGCCACGGCTGTGTGGCCACCTATGTCTGCCAGGCCCTAGGACAGGCACGTGGTGCGGGCAGCTGCTCGGTCAAAGGACTAACCAATGATTGCGGCTCCCTGATGGCCCCGCCGGCCCCACCCCCACCCCACCCCACCCCACCCCGCCCCTACGCACCGGCGCGCGAAAAAGCAGGCATGCACGCACGCACGCACGCACGCACGCACACACCTGCACAAGGGGCGGGGCCTGAGGGCAGCGCTGCCTCGAGCCCCATTGGTTGGGACAGCTGGGTGGCGAGTGGCTCCCAGGTATTTAAGGCGACACTCGCAGGGCTGTTTGCCAGAGCTTCAAGCGCAGAGGGCCCAGGAGCACCCAGGATGCAAGACCCCGGGTTTCCCACCGGCTCCCGGTTGTCCCCAAGCCCCCCGAGGAAGAGGACGCGGCTGTGGCGCCAGCGGCGGCCTCGCACGGTGTTCAGCGCACAACAGCTGCGGGTTCTGGAGGGATTCTTTGAGGGGAAACCCTACGGGACCTATGAGGAACGCGAGACCCTGGCGGCCAGGCTGAACCTGCAGGACTCCCAAGTGAGGGTGTGGCTCAAGAACCGCAGGGCCAAAGAGCAAAGGTTGCAGCGACTGCGCAAGCAGCAAGGCCAGGGAGCCCAGGCTGCTCCCCAGCAACTGGCAGTCTGCGCCCCTCAGCCCGCGCCTGTGCCCTCGCCTGCAGGCCCTGCGTCCCACGAGGGCCCTCTGCTCCCTGCCAGCCCTGTGCTGCCCACCATTCCTGTGCGCCCTGAGGAGCCAGTGTTCCCCGCTGGCCCTGTGTTCCCAGCCGGCACCATGCTCCCCGCAGGCCCTGGGCTCCCCGCTGGCCCCGTGTTCCCGGCCGGTCCTGTGCTCCCCGCGGGTCCTGTGTTCCCAGCCGGCCCTGTGCTCCCCGCAGGCCCCGGGCTCCCCGCTGGCCCTGTGTTCCCGGCCGGTCCTGTGCTCCCGGCGGGTCCTGTGTTCCCAACCGGCCCTGTGCTCCCTGCAGGCCCTGGGCACCCCGCTGGCCCTGTGTTCCCGGCCGGTCCTGTGCTCCCGGCGGGTCCTGTGTTCCCAACCGGCCCTGTGCTCGCTGCAGGCCCTGGGCTCCCCGCTGGCCCTGTTTTCCCAGCTGGTTCTGTGCTCCCGGCGGGTCCTTTGCTCCCGGCTGGCTTTGTGCTCCTCGCTGGCCCTGTGCTCCCCACCAGCCCTGCACTCCCTGCCACCTCCGTACACCAAGGGGGCCTTGGTTTCGGCAGCCTACCTCCGCGCAGGCCCTTGCATGTCTTCCCGGCAGCAGATCCCAGCGCCTCCAGCTACAGCCAGGCCTGCTCCGACCCTGCGCAAGGCGTCCAGGGCACGGTCACCGCTGCACCCGCTCCAGCTCCAGCTCCAGCTCCAGCTCCAGCTGCAGCCCCAGATCCAGACCCAGCTCCAACTCCAGATGCAGCTCCAGATCTAGATCCAACTCCTTCTTCAGCTCCAGCTCCAACTCCAGCTCTAGATCCAGCTCCAAGTCCAGCTCCAAGTCCAACTCCAAGTCCAACTCGAGCTCCATCCGTGGCCACACTCTCGCCTCAGGGCCCCGACAACGCCAGGAATTTCTCTTCAGTCCGATTTCACAGACCTGCTCTCAGCCGATTGCTTCTTGGAGGAGCCCTTCTCCTCCCGCAGGCCCTGGTACGACTTTGTGGGTGACAGCGACGTGGACCTCTTCCAGTTACTGGATCTCCCAGGGAGTGTGTCCCCGCCAAGTCCTGCAGATGCCGCGGGACCAGAGGGGACCAGGGTGTGCGCCCACGCGGGTTCGAGGAGCGCCAGTCAGTGCGTCTCCGCCGCCAGTTGCTCGCCTGCAGAGTCGGCGAACCTCTAAGCATCCACCCTGGGGAGGTGGCCTGGGCTCTGCACCCCGCCCCGCTCCCGCCAACACCCTTCGGTGGCCACTGAGCATGCGCGTGGCGGCGGGCGGGCCTGGGCTGCTGCGTCCCTGGTCCAGGCCGAGCCCATTAGGGCGCACGTGACCTCGCTGCGGGTTCACAGCGCTGGGAGCGCAATAGCTGCTGCTGGTGCGGGACCCACTGGAGAGCTGCTGCCCACAACCTTCCCAAGGACCCAGGCCAGCCTCCACGCTCCTCCTGGCAGCGTGCTCTGGCGCCCGCAGGGCTGGGCGAACTTTCAGAGTGTGCCCATCTGCGACTCGCGGCTTCCTGGTGCTTTTCCCAGCGCATTCCCTGGACTCGGAGGATTCACCCCCTTCTCGCGGCGGCATCACTGAACACCGGGAAGACGCATCACGTCTCGTTGGGGAGGGGGGTGGTTATTTTACTTATTTTATTTTATGTACTATGCTGTATGAAATGATTTATTAAATTCCGCTGCATATACTTTTTATCCCATACTAATAAAATTCTGCACAATATGTCGTGCTTGTGATTGGGTGTCATTTCTGATCATGTCAGATCATGTTTGGCATCATGGTTGTGCCACAAAGCTCAGGTCCCCGAGAGGAGAGTGGAGTCTGATGTTCCTTGAAATGACTGTAGTTTGGGCTCCACCTGTAGGTTCCTGCCTAATCCCTCTCTCACAGGCAAGGCCATCCCCACCCTAAGGGGCACTAAAAGCCCTTAGGAACTCACCCTCCAAAGGTGCCCCTCCCTTGTGGTCCTTCGGCAGCCTCAGTGCCCCTCTCAGAATCCCTCAGTCCATGCCCAAACCCGACCCCACCCGAGGAGCCCGCCCTGACCTGGACGACTTCAGAACATGTCCAGAACCCTACCCCTGCCCCCGCCATGCCGTGAGAATTCGAGCTCTCCACAGCTCCTAGAAGAAGGGTGCCAAGGGCTGATAGGAGTGATGAAGTTACTCATAGATCAGCCGGGTCTCCACATTCCTCAGTTCACGTAAGAAAGAAACCAGATGTCAGCCAACAGTGCGGAAAGTCACCTGGACTAGAGGAATGCCCCGGTAGACACAATGACATGCACACCACAGTGTGACCGTGGGATGCCCTTCAGGAATGTTTTCAAACTCAGAAGGCAGAACGTGACGCACCCTAGAGAGAAACCATGTGAATGTCATCTACGAGGGAAAGGCTTTCTGCGACGATCTGGGCTTAGAAACAACAATGCGATGCACAATGGAGAGAAGCCTTATGAGTGCGCTGAGTGTGGGAAAGCCTTCAGTCAGAGTTCTTTCCTTCGACAGCATGAGGCCATCCACACAGGAGATTAACCACATGAATGTCCCCTATGTGACAGAGCTCTCAATCAAAGATCTCACCCCAGAAAAGCAGGATTGAGTCCATCCTGGCAAGCAATGCTATGAATGCCACTAGTCAAAGCTCTGGCCTGGACCAGCACCGGAGAATGCACACGGGGCACAAACCACATGCATGTCCCATGAGTGGGAAGGCTTTCCGTCCAAAGTCTGAGCTGACGACACGTTCCCACGTAACACACAGCAGAGAGAATCCATGCGAATGCCGTCAGTGTGGGACCGCCTTCAGTCAACATGCGAATCTCATCAGACACCAGAGTTCCTACACGGGAGAAGAGCCCTAGGCATGTCGGCTATGTGGAAAATCCTCCAGTCATGGTCCTTCCCTTAGAAAACATGACGGAACTCAATGAAGGAGAGGGAATCATGAAAGACCGAGACTGCTTTACACATTATTCGCTCAAGTGAAATGATGCAGGGTAAAATCAGGTGAAACCTTTTATTCATCAAACAACACTGGTCATGTACGGAATCATTCACGGTGTAAAAACCACTGTGTCTGAAAGGGAGGCATTCGCCAATCACTTCTTACACAACCTAAAATATCCCACACCAAGGATACCGCAATCCCAAATGGAAACACACATACTTAGTTGTTTTTATATTAGAAAATATGAGGGCATGTGTGCTGTGTGCTGTGTGCTCTGTGTGTGTGTGTGTGTGTGTGTGTGTTTGTGCATCTGCCTGTGTGAACGCTTGTAAAGAGCCCTTCAACACACAGCTCAGCAAGTAATGAAATGTCTGTGGAAAAGAAAGTTGATTATAGAACTGTGACATCCATTGCGGGAAGCTAGGGTGATCTGGCAACTTTGAATGTAGAATTTTGTAAGAAATTCATCTTTCAGAACAGCAATGCTTGCAGATACTTGAACAACAAAATGTGTTGCGAAAGAAGCAAAGTGTTGGTGTGTTAGTTTTCCTTATGCGGTTTTGAACACATACGTTCAGGTTCACACAGCCCTTTCCCCAATGGCTGCTTGGAAAGATGGCAGCTCCCTCTGTCTATGTTTTCTTCAACACAATCCAGTGATGACGCAGCCAAGATCTTCTACCTCAGGTGCTAGATGCCACTGCAGAGCACGACCCTGCTCAGGCAAGGTCATCCGGGCATATCAAGGGCTCTCACGGGAAAATCTTGGTGGGACATCATTCTATGTCTGTGCTATGTGGGGCCAGGAGACAGAGTTCTAGACACTTTTTTTTTTTTTTTTGGTTCGTTACACACCCTGTTTTTCTTTTAGACATCATGGAGCAGGGGGCCTCCAGTCCCAATTTACAAACCAAGGAATCGATCGGTTGGGTTATCCCTTGTGGACGTCAAGGCCGTCAACTTCTGTGGAGACCAACGTGCTCCCAGGAAGCAGAAATCATGTCCAGTTAGGGGAGAAGCCACCCTGACACGGGAAGAGGCGGTTCAGATGGCGAGCTGAATCTAGCAAGGAGATCTCACAGTGTGGTTTCCTTTGGCCTTCCATCAGGCAGGTCATCGTCTCTCACATGGATTCTAATCAAAGCCCCCCTCGGGAACAGCACACTCCCGAGTCCTCTTGAGGGCAGGGCCACGGCTGTGTGGCCACCTATGTCTGCCAGGCCCTAGGACAGGCACGTGGTGCGGGCAGCTGCTCGGTCAAAGGACTAACCAATGATTGCGGCTCCCTGATGGCCCCGCCGGCCCCACCCCCACCCCACCCCACCCCACCCCCGCCCCTACGCACCGGCGCGCGAAAAAGCAGGCATGCACGCACGCACGCACGCACGCACGCACACACCTGCACAAGGGGCGGGGCCTGAGGGCAGCGCTGCCTCGAGCCCCATTGGTTGGGACAGCTGGGGTGGCGAGTGGCTCCCAGGTATTTAAGGCGACACTCGCAGGGCTGTTTGCCAGAGCTTCAAGCGCAGAGGGCCCAGGAGCACCCAGGATGCAAGACCCCGGGTTTCCCACCGGCTCCCGGTTGTCCCCAAGCCCCCCGAGGAAGAGGACGCGGCTGTGGCGCCAGCGGCGGCCTCGCACGGTGTTCAGCGCACACAGCTGCGGGTTCTGGAGGGATTCTTTGAGGGGAAACCCTACGGGACCTATGAGGAACGCGAGACCCTGGCGGCCAGGCTGAACCTGCAGGACTCCCAAGTGAGGGTGTGGCTCAAGAACCGCAGGGCCAAAGAGCAAAGGTTGCAGCGACTGCGCAAGCAGCAAGGCCAGGGAGCCCAGGCTGCTCCCCAGCAACTGGCAGTCTGCGCCCCTCAGCCCGCGCCTGTGCCCTCGCCTGCAGGCCCTGCGTCCCACGAGGGCCCTCTGCTCCCTGCCAGCCCTGTGCTGCCCACCATTCCTGTGCGCCCTGAGGAGCCAGTGTTCCCCGCTGGCCCTGTGTTCCCAGCCGGCACCATGCTCCCCGCAGGCCCTGGGCTCCCCGCTGGCCCCGTGTTCCCGGCCGGTCCTGTGCTCCCCGCGGGTCCTGTGTTCCCAGCCGGCCCTGTGCTCCCCGCAGGCCCCGGGCTCCCCGCTGGCCCTGTGTTCCCGGCCGGTCCTGTGCTCCCGGCGGGTCCTGTGTTCCCAACCGGCCCTGTGCTCCCTGCAGGCCCTGGGCACCCCGCTGGCCCTGTGTTCCCGGCCGGTCCTGTGCTCCCGGCGGGTCCTGTGTTCCCAACCGGCCCTGTGCTCGCTGCAGGCCCTGGGCTCCCCGCTGGCCCTGTTTTCCCAGCTGGTTCTGTGCTCCCGGCGGGTCCTTTGCTCCCGGCTGGCTTTGTGCTCCTCGCTGGCCCTGTGCTCCCCACCAGCCCTGCACTCCCTGCCACCTCCGTACACCAAGGGGGCCTTGGTTTCGGCAGCCTACCTCCGCGCAGGCCCTTGCATGTCTTCCCGGCAGCAGATCCCAGCGCCTCCAGCTACAGCCAGGCCTGCTCCGACCCTGCGCAAGGCGTCCAGGGCACGGTCACCGCTGCACCCGCTCCAGCTCCAGCTCCAGCTCCAGCTCCAGCTGCAGCCCCAGATCCAGACCCAGCTCCAACTCCAGATGCAGCTCCAGATCTAGATCCAACTCCTTCTTCAGCTCCAGCTCCAACTCCAGCTCTAGATCCAGCTCCAAGTCCAGCTCCAAGTCCAACTCCAAGTCCAACTCGAGCTCCATCCGTGGCCACACTCTCGCCTCAGGGCCCCGACAACGCCAGGAATTTCTCTTCAGTCCGATTTCACAGACCTGCTCTCAGCCGATTGCTTCTTGGAGGAGCCCTTCTCCTCCCGCAGGCCCTGGTACGACTTTGTGGGTGACAGCGACGTGGACCTCTTCCAGTTACTGGATCTCCCAGGGAGTGTGTCCCCGCCAAGTCCTGCAGATGCCGCGGGACCAGAGGGGACCAGGGTGTGCGCCCACGCGGGTTCGAGGAGCGCCAGTCAGTGCGTCTCCGCCGCCAGTTGCTCGCCTGCAGAGTCGGCGAACCTCTAAGCATCCACCCTGGGGAGGTGGCCTGGGCTCTGCACCCCGCCCCGCTCCCGCCAACACCCTTCGGTGGCCACTGAGCATGCGCGTGGCGGCGGGCGGGCCTGGGCTGCTGCGTCCCTGGTCCAGGCCGAGCCCATTAGGGCGCACGTGACCTCGCTGCGGGTTCACAGCGCTGGGAGCGCAATAGCTGCTGCTGGTGCGGGACCCACTGGAGAGCTGCTGCCCACAACCTTCCCAAGGACCCAGGCCAGCCTCCACGCTCCTCCTGGCAGCGTGCTCTGGCGCCCGCAGGGCTGGGCGAACTTTCAGAGTGTGCCCATCTGCGACTCGCGGCTTCCTGGTGCTTTTCCCAGCGCATTCCCTGGACTCGGAGGATTCACCCCCTTCTCGCGGCGGCATCACTGAACACCGGGAAGACGCATCACGTCTCGTTGGGGAGGGGGGTGGTTATTTTACTTATTTTATTTTATGTACTATGCTGTATGAAATGATTTATTAAATTCCGCTGCATATACTTTTTATCCCATACTAATAAAATTCTGCACAATATGTCGTGCTTGTGATTGGGTGTCATTTCTGATCATGTCAGATCATGTTTGGCATCATGGTTGTGCCACAAAGCTCAGGTCCCCGAGAGGAGAGTGGAGTCTGATGTTCCTTGAAATGACTGTAGTTTGGGCTCCACCTGTAGGTTCCTGCCTAATCCCTCTCTCACAGGCAAGGCCATCCCCACCCTAAGGGGCACTAAAAGCCCTTAGGAACTCACCCTCCAAAGGTGCCCCTCCCTTGTGGTCCTTCGGCAGCCTCAGTGCCCCTCTCAGAATCCCTCAGTCCATGCCCAAACCCGACCCCACCCGAGGAGCCCGCCCTGACCTGGACGACTTCAGAACATGTCCAGAACCCTACCCCTGCCCCCGCCATGCCGTGAGAATTCGAGCTCTCCACAGCTCCTAGAAGAAGGGTGCCAAGGGCTGATAGGAGTGATGAAGTTACTCATAGATCAGCCGGGTCTCCACATTCCTCAGTTCACGTAAGAAAGAAACCAGATGTCAGCCAACAGTGCGGAAAGTCACCTGGACTAGAGGAATGCCCCGGTAGACACAATGACATGCACACCACAGTGTGACCGTGGGATGCCCTTCAGGAATGTTTTCAAACTCAGAAGGCAGAACGTGACGCACCCTAGAGAGAAACCATGTGAATGTCATCTACGAGGGAAAGGCTTTCTGCGACGATCTGGGCTTAGAAACAACAATGCGATGCACAATGGAGAGAAGCCTTATGAGTGCGCTGAGTGTGGGAAAGCCTTCAGTCAGAGTTCTTTCCTTCGACAGCATGAGGCCATCCACACAGGAGATTAACCACATGAATGTCCCCTATGTGACAGAGCTCTCAATCAAAGATCTCACCCCAGAAAAGCAGGATTGAGTCCATCCTGGCAAGCAATGCTATGAATGCCACTAGTCAAAGCTCTGGCCTGGACCAGCACCGGAGAATGCACACGGGGCACAAACCACATGCATGTCCCATGAGTGGGAAGGCTTTCCGTCCAAAGTCTGAGCTGACGACACGTTCCCACGTAACACACAGCAGAGAGAATCCATGCGAATGCCGTCAGTGTGGGACCGCCTTCAGTCAACATGCGAATCTCATCAGACACCAGAGTTCCTACACGGGAGAAGAGCCCTAGGCATGTCGGCTATGTGGAAAATCCTCCAGTCATGGTCCTTCCCTTAGAAAACATGACGGAACTCAATGAAGGAGAGGGAATCATGAAAGACCGAGACTGCTTTACACATTATTCGCTCAAGTGAAATGATGCAGGGTAAAATCAGGTGAAACCTTTTATTCATCAAACAACACTGGTCATGTACGGAATCATTCACGGTGTAAAAACCACTGTGTCTGAAAGGGAGGCATTCGCCAATCACTTCTTACACAACCTAAAATATCCCACACCAAGGATACCGCAATCCCAAATGGAAACACACATACTTAGTTGTTTTTATATTAGAAAATATGAGGGCATGTGTGCTGTGTGCTGTGTGCTCTGTGTGTGTGTGTGTGTGTGTGTGTGTTTGTGCATCTGCCTGTGTGAACGCTTGTAAAGAGCCCTTCAACACACAGCTCAGCAAGTAATGAAATGTCTGTGGAAAAGAAAGTTGATTATAGAACTGTGACATCCATTGCGGGAAGCTAGGGTGATCTGGCAACTTTGAATGTAGAATTTTGTAAGAAATTCATCTTTCAGAACAGCAATGCTTGCAGATACTTGAACAACAAAATGTGTTGCGAAAGAAGCAAAGTGTTGGTGTGTTAGTTTTCCTTATGCGGTTTTGAACACATACGTTCAGGTTCACACAGCCCTTTCCCCAATGGCTGCTTGGAAAGATGGCAGCTCCCTCTGTCTATGTTTTCTTCAACACAATCCAGTGATGACGCAGCCAAGATCTTCTACCTCAGGTGCTAGATGCCACTGCAGAGCACGACCCTGCTCAGGCAAGGTCATCCGGGCATATCAAGGGCTCTCACGGGAAAATCTTGGTGGGACATCATTCTATGTCTGTGCTATGTGGGGCCAGGAGACAGAGTTCTAGACACTTTTTTTTTTTTTTTTTGGTTCGTTACACACCCTGTTTTTCTTTTAGACATCATGGAGCAGGGGGCCTCCAGTCCCAATTTACAAACCAAGGAATCGATCGGTTGGGTTATCCCTTGTGGACGTCAAGGCCGTCAACTTCTGTGGAGACCAACGTGCTCCCAGGAAGCAGAAATCATGTCCAGTTAGGGGAGAAGCCACCCTGACACGGGAAGAGGCGGTTCAGATGGCGAGCTGAATCTAGCAAGGAGATCTCACAGTGTGGTTTCCTTTGGCCTTCCATCAGGCAGGTCATCGTCTCTCACATGGATTCTAATCAAAGCCCCCTCGGGAACAGCACACTCCCGAGTCCTCTTGAGGGCAGGGCCACGGCTGTGTGGCCACCTATGTCTGCCAGGCCCTAGGACAGGCACGTGGTGCGGGCAGCTGCTCGGTCAAAGGACTAACCAATGATTGCGGCTCCCTGATGGCCCCGCCGGCCCCACCCCCACCCCACCCCACCCCACCCCGCCCCTACGCACCGGCGCGCGAAAAAGCAGGCATGCACGCACGCACGCACGCACGCACGCACACACCTGCACAAGGGGCGGGGCCTGAGGGCAGCGCTGCCTCGAGCCCCATTGGTTGGGACAGCTGGGTGGCGAGTGGCTCCCAGGTATTTAAGGCGACACTCGCAGGGCTGTTTGCCAGAGCTTCAAGCGCAGAGGGCCCAGGAGCACCCAGGATGCAAGACCCCGGGTTTCCCACCGGCTCCCGGTTGTCCCCAAGCCCCCCGAGGAAGAGGACGCGGCTGTGGCGCCAGCGGCGGCCTCGCACGGTGTTCAGCGCACAACAGCTGCGGGTTCTGGAGGGATTCTTTGAGGGGAAACCCTACGGGACCTATGAGGAACGCGAGACCCTGGCGGCCAGGCTGAACCTGCAGGACTCCCAAGTGAGGGTGTGGCTCAAGAACCGCAGGGCCAAAGAGCAAAGGTTGCAGCGACTGCGCAAGCAGCAAGGCCAGGGAGCCCAGGCTGCTCCCCAGCAACTGGCAGTCTGCGCCCCTCAGCCCGCGCCTGTGCCCTCGCCTGCAGGCCCTGCGTCCCACGAGGGCCCTCTGCTCCCTGCCAGCCCTGTGCTGCCCACCATTCCTGTGCGCCCTGAGGAGCCAGTGTTCCCCGCTGGCCCTGTGTTCCCAGCCGGCACCATGCTCCCCGCAGGCCCTGGGCTCCCCGCTGGCCCCGTGTTCCCGGCCGGTCCTGTGCTCCCCGCGGGTCCTGTGTTCCCAGCCGGCCCTGTGCTCCCCGCAGGCCCCGGGCTCCCCGCTGGCCCTGTGTTCCCGGCCGGTCCTGTGCTCCCGGCGGGTCCTGTGTTCCCAACCGGCCCTGTGCTCCCTGCAGGCCCTGGGCACCCCGCTGGCCCTGTGTTCCCGGCCGGTCCTGTGCTCCCGGCGGGTCCTGTGTTCCCAGCCGGCCCTGTGCTCGCTGCAGGCCCTGGGCTCCCCGCTGGCCCTGTTTTCCCAGCTGGTTCTGTGCTCCCGGCGGGTCCTTTGCTCCCGGCCGGCTTTGTGCTCCTCGCTGGCCCTGTGCTCCCCACCAGCCCTGCACTCCCTGCCACCTCCGTACACCAAGGGGGCCTTGGTTTCGGCAGCCTACCTCCGCGCAGGCCCTTGCATGTCTTCCCGGCAGCAGATCCCAGCGCCTCCAGCTACAGCCAGGCCTGCTCCGACCCTGCGCAAGGCGTCCAGGGCACGGTCACCGCTGCACCCGCTCCAGCTCCAGCTCCAGCTCCAGCTCCAGCTGCAGCCCCAGATCCAGACCCAGCTCCAACTCCAGATGCAGCTCCAGATCTAGATCCAACTCCTTCTTCAGCTCCAGCTCCAACTCCAGCTCTAGATCCAGCTCCAAGTCCAGCTCCAAGTCCAACTCCAAGTCCAACTCGAGCTCCATCCGTGGCCACACTCTCGCCTCAGGGCCCCGACAACGCCAGGAATTTCTCTTCAGTCCGATTTCACAGACCTGCTCTCAGCCGATTGCTTCTTGGAGGAGCCCTTCTCCTCCCGCAGGCCCTGGTACGACTTTGTGGGTGACAGCGACGTGGACCTCTTCCAGTTACTGGATCTCCCAGGGAGTGTGTCCCCGCCAAGTCCTGCAGATGCCGCGGGACCAGAGGGGACCAGGGTGTGCGCCCACGCGGGTTCGAGGAGCGCCAGTCAGTGCGTCTCCGCCGCCAGTTGCTCGCCTGCAGAGTCGGCGAACCTCTAAGCATCCACCCTGGGGAGGTGGCCTGGGCTCTGCACCCCGCCCCGCTCCCGCCAACACCCTTCGGTGGCCACTGAGCATGCGCGTGGCGGCGGGCGGGCCTGGGCTGCTGCGTCCCTGGTCCAGGCCGAGCCCATTAGGGCGCACGTGACCTCGCTGCGGGTTCACAGCGCTGGGAGCGCAATAGCTGCTGCTGGTGCGGGACCCACTGGAGAGCTGCTGCCCACAACCTTCCCAAGGACCCAGGCCAGCCTCCACGCTCCTCCTGGCAGCGTGCTCTGGCGCCCGCAGGGCTGGGCGAACTTTCAGAGTGTGCCCATCTGCGACTCGCGGCTTCCTGGTGCTTTTCCCAGCGCATTCCCTGGACTCGGAGGATTCACCCCCTTCTCGCGGCGGCATCACTGAACACCGGGAAGACGCATCACGTCTCGTTGGGGAGGGGGGTGGTTATTTTACTTATTTTATTTTATGTACTATGCTGTATGAAATGATTTATTAAATTCCGCTGCATATACTTTTTATCCCATACTAATAAAATTCTGCACAATATGTCGTGCTTGTGATTGGGTGTCATTTCTGATCATGTCAGATCATGTTTGGCATCATGGTTGTGCCACAAAGCTCAGGTCCCCGAGAGGAGAGTGGAGTCTGATGTTCCTTGAAATGACTGTAGTTTGGGCTCCACCTGTAGGTTCCTGCCTAATCCCTCTCTCACAGGCAAGGCCATCCCCACCCTAAGGGGCACTAAAAGCCCTTAGGAACTCACCCTCCAAAGGTGCCCCTCCCTTGTGGTCCTTCGGCAGCCTCAGTGCCCCTCTCAGAATCCCTCAGTCCATGCCCAAACCCGACCCCACCCGAGGAGCCCGCCCTGACCTGGACGACTTCAGAACATGTCCAGAACCCTACCCCTGCCCCCGCCATGCCGTGAGAATTCGAGCTCTCCACAGCTTCTAGAAGAAGGGTGCCAAGGGCTGATAGGAGTGATGAAGTTACTCATAGATCAGCCGGGTCTCCACATTCCTCAGTTCACGTAAGAAAGAAACCAGATGTCAGCCAACAGTGCGGAAAGTCACCTGGACTAGAGGAATGCCCCGGTAGACACAATGACATGCACACCACAGTGTGACCGTGGGATGCCCTTCAGGAATGTTTTCAAACTCAGAAGGCAGAACGTGACGCACCCTAGAGAGAAACCATGTGAATGTCATCTACGAGGGAAAGGCTTTCTGCGACGATCTGGGCTTAGAAACAACAATGCGATGCACAATGGAGAGAAGCCTTATGAGTGCGCTGAGTGTGGGAAAGCCTTCAGTCAGAGTTCTTTCCTTCGACAGCATGAGGCCATCCACACAGGAGATTAACCACATGAATGTCCCCTATGTGACAGAGCTCTCAATCAAAGATCTCACCCCAGAAAAGCAGGATTGAGTCCATCCTGGCAAGCAATGCTATGAATGCCACTAGTCAAAGCTCTGGCCTGGACCAGCACCGGAGAATGCACACGGGGCACAAACCACATGCATGTCCCATGAGTGGGAAGGCTTTCCGTCCAAAGTCTGAGCTGACGACACGTTCCCACGTAACACACAGCAGAGAGAATCCATGCGAATGCCGTCAGTGTGGGACCGCCTTCAGTCAACATGCGAATCTCATCAGACACCAGAGTTCCTACACGGGAGAAGAGCCCTAGGCATGTCGGCTATGTGGAAAATCCTCCAGTCATGGTCCTTCCCTTAGAAAACATGACGGAACTCAATGAAGGAGAGGGAATCATGAAAGACCGAGACTGCTTTACACATTATTCGCTCAAGTGAAATGATGCAGGGTAAAATCAGGTGAAACCTTTTATTCATCAAACAACACTGGTCATGTACGGAATCATTCACGGTGTAAAAACCACTGTGTCTGAAAGGGAGGCATTCGCCAATCACTTCTTACACAACCTAAAATATCCCACACCAAGGATACAGCAATCCCAAATGGAAACACACATACTTAGTTGTTTTTATATTAGAAAATATGAGGGCATGTGTGCTGTGTGCTGTGTGCTCTGTGTGTGTGTGTGTGTGTGTGTGTGTGTGTGTGTGTGTGTGTGTGTTTGTGCATCTGCCTGTGTGAACGCTTGTAAAGAGCCCTTCAACACACAGCTCAGCAAGTAATGAAATGTCTGTGGAAAAGAAAGTTGATTATAGAACTGTGACATCCATTGCGGGAAGCTAGGGTGATCTGGCAACTTTGAATGTAGAATTTTGTAAGAAATTCATCTTTCAGAACAGCAATGCTTGCAGATACTTGAACAACAAAATGTGTTGCGAAAGAAGCAAAGTGTTGGTGTGTTAGTTTTCCTTATGCGGTTTTGAACACATACGTTCAGGTTCACACAGCCCTTTCCCCAATGGCTGCTTGGAAAGATGGCAGCTCCCTCTGTCTATGTTTTCTTCAACACAATCCAGTGATGACGCAGCCAAGATCTTCTACCTCAGGTGCTAGATGCCACTGCAGAGCACGACCCTGCTCAGGCAAGGTCATCCGGGCATATCAAGGGCTCTCACGGGAAAATCTTGGTGGGACATCATTCTATGTCTGTGCTATGTGGGGCCAGGAGACAGAGTTCTAGACACTTTTTTTTTTTTTTTTTGGTTCGTTACACACCCTGTTTTTCTTTTAGACATCATGGAGCAGGGGGCCTCCAGTCCCAATTTACAAACCAAGGAATCGATCGGTTGGGTTATCCCTTGTGGACGTCAAGGCCGTCAACTTCTGTGGAGACCAACGTGCTCCCAGGAAGCAGAAATCATGTCCAGTTAGGGGAGAAGCCACCCTGACACGGGAAGAGGCGGTTCAGATGGCGAGCTGAATCTAGCAAGGAGATCTCACAGTGTGGTTTCCTTTGGCCTTCCATCAGGCAGGTCATCGTCTCTCACATGGATTCTAATCAAAGCCCCCTCGGGAACAGCACACTCCCGAGTCCTCTTGAGGGCAGGGCCACGGCTGTGTGGCCACCTATGTCTGCCAGGCCCTAGGACAGGCACGTGGTGCGGGCAGCTGCTCGGTCAAAGGACTAACCAATGATTGCGGCTCCCTGATGGCCCCGCCGGCCCCACCCCCACCCCACCCCACCCCACCCCGCCCCTACGCACCGGCGCGCGAAAAAGCAGGCATGCACGCACGCACGCACGCACGCACGCACACACCTGCACAAGGGGCGGGGCCTGAGGGCAGCGCTGCCTCGAGCCCCATTGGTTGGGACAGCTGGGTGGCGAGTGGCTCCCAGGTATTTAAGGCGACACTCGCAGGGCTGTTTGCCAGAGCTTCAAGCGCAGAGGGCCCAGGAGCACCCAGGATGCAAGACCCCGGGTTTCCCACCGGCTCCCGGTTGTCCCCAAGCCCCCCGAGGAAGAGGACGCGGCTGTGGCGCCAGCGGCGGCCTCGCACGGTGTTCAGCGCACAACAGCTGCGGGTTCTGGAGGGATTCTTTGAGGGGAAACCCTACGGGACCTATGAGGAACGCGAGACCCTGGCGGCCAGGCTGAACCTGCAGGACTCCCAAGTGAGGGTGTGGCTCAAGAACCGCAGGGCCAAAGAGCAAAGGTTGCAGCGACTGCGCAAGCAGCAAGGCCAGGGAGCCCAGGCTGCTCCCCAGCAACTGGCAGTCTGCGCCCCTCAGCCCGCGCCTGTGCCCTCGCCTGCAGGCCCTGCGTCCCACGAGGGCCCTCTGCTCCCTGCCAGCCCTGTGCTGCCCACCATTCCTGTGCGCCCTGAGGAGCCAGTGTTCCCCGCTGGCCCTGTGTTCCCAGCCGGCACCATGCTCCCCGCAGGCCCTGGGCTCCCCGCTGGCCCCGTGTTCCCGGCCGGTCCTGTGCTCCCCGCGGGTCCTGTGTTCCCAGCCGGCCCTGTGCTCCCCGCAGGCCCCGGGCTCCCCGCTGGCCCTGTGTTCCCGGCCGGTCCTGTGCTCCCGGCGGGTCCTGTGTTCCCAACCGGCCCTGTGCTCCCTGCAGGCCCTGGGCACCCCGCTGGCCCTGTGTTCCCGGCCGGTCCTGTGCTCCCGGCGGGTCCTGTGTTCCCAGCCGGCCCTGTGCTCGCTGCAGGCCCTGGGCTCCCCGCTGGCCCTGTTTTCCCAGCTGGTTCTGTGCTCCCGGCGGGTCCTTTGCTCCCGGCCGGCTTTGTGCTCCTCGCTGGCCCTGTGCTCCCCACCAGCCCTGCACTCCCTGCCACCTCCGTACACCAAGGGGGCCTTGGTTTCGGCAGCCTACCTCCGCGCAGGCCCTTGCATGTCTTCCCGGCAGCAGATCCCAGCGCCTCCAGCTACAGCCAGGCCTGCTCCGACCCTGCGCAAGGCGTCCAGGGCACGGTCACCGCTGCACCCGCTCCAGCTCCAGCTCCAGCTCCAGCTCCAGCTGCAGCCCCAGATCCAGACCCAGCTCCAACTCCAGATGCAGCTCCAGATCTAGATCCAACTCCTTCTTCAGCTCCAGCTCCAACTCCAGCTCTAGATCCAGCTCCAAGTCCAGCTCCAAGTCCAACTCCAAGTCCAACTCGAGCTCCATCCGTGGCCACACTCTCGCCTCAGGGCCCCGACAACGCCAGGAATTTCTCTTCAGTCCGATTTCACAGACCTGCTCTCAGCCGATTGCTTCTTGGAGGAGCCCTTCTCCTCCCGCAGGCCCTGGTACGACTTTGTGGGTGACAGCGACGTGGACCTCTTCCAGTTACTGGATCTCCCAGGGAGTGTGTCCCCGCCAAGTCCTGCAGATGCCGCGGGACCAGAGGGGACCAGGGTGTGCGCCCACGCGGGTTCGAGGAGCGCCAGTCAGTGCGTCTCCGCCGCCAGTTGCTCGCCTGCAGAGTCGGCGAACCTCTAAGCATCCACCCTGGGGAGGTGGCCTGGGCTCTGCACCCCGCCCCGCTCCCGCCAACACCCTTCGGTGGCCACTGAGCATGCGCGTGGCGGCGGGCGGGCCTGGGCTGCTGCGTCCCTGGTCCAGGCCGAGCCCATTAGGGCGCACGTGACCTCGCTGCGGGTTCACAGCGCTGGGAGCGCAATAGCTGCTGCTGGTGCGGGACCCACTGGAGAGCTGCTGCCCACAACCTTCCCAAGGACCCAGGCCAGCCTCCACGCTCCTCCTGGCAGCGTGCTCTGGCGCCCGCAGGGCTGGGCGAACTTTCAGAGTGTGCCCATCTGCGACTCGCGGCTTCCTGGTGCTTTTCCCAGCGCATTCCCTGGACTCGGAGGATTCACCCCCTTCTCGCGGCGGCATCACTGAACACCGGGAAGACGCATCACGTCTCGTTGGGGAGGGGGGTGGTTATTTTACTTATTTTATTTTATGTACTATGCTGTATGAAATGATTTATTAAATTCCGCTGCATATACTTTTTATCCCATACTAATAAAATTCTGCACAATATGTCGTGCTTGTGATTGGGTGTCATTTCTGATCATGTCAGATCATGTTTGGCATCATGGTTGTGCCACAAAGCTCAGGTCCCCGAGAGGAGAGTGGAGTCTGATGTTCCTTGAAATGACTGTAGTTTGGGCTCCACCTGTAGGTTCCTGCCTAATCCCTCTCTCACAGGCAAGGCCATCCCCACCCTAAGGGGCACTAAAAGCCCTTAGGAACTCACCCTCCAAAGGTGCCCCTCCCTTGTGGTCCTTCGGCAGCCTCAGTGCCCCTCTCAGAATCCCTCAGTCCATGCCCAAACCCGACCCCACCCGAGGAGCCCGCCCTGACCTGGACGACTTCAGAACATGTCCAGAACCCTACCCCTGCCCCCGCCATGCCGTGAGAATTCGAGCTCTCCACAGCTTCTAGAAGAAGGGTGCCAAGGGCTGATAGGAGTGATGAAGTTACTCATAGATCAGCCGGGTCTCCACATTCCTCAGTTCACGTAAGAAAGAAACCAGATGTCAGCCAACAGTGCGGAAAGTCACCTGGACTAGAGGAATGCCCCGGTAGACACAATGACATGCACACCACAGTGTGACCGTGGGATGCCCTTCAGGAATGTTTTCAAACTCAGAAGGCAGAACGTGACGCACCCTAGAGAGAAACCATGTGAATGTCATCTACGAGGGAAAGGCTTTCTGCGACGATCTGGGCTTAGAAACAACAATGCGATGCACAATGGAGAGAAGCCTTATGAGTGCGCTGAGTGTGGGAAAGCCTTCAGTCAGAGTTCTTTCCTTCGACAGCATGAGGCCATCCACACAGGAGATTAACCACATGAATGTCCCCTATGTGACAGAGCTCTCAATCAAAGATCTCACCCCAGAAAAGCAGGATTGAGTCCATCCTGGCAAGCAATGCTATGAATGCCACTAGTCAAAGCTCTGGCCTGGACCAGCACCGGAGAATGCACACGGGGCACAAACCACATGCATGTCCCATGAGTGGGAAGGCTTTCCGTCCAAAGTCTGAGCTGACGACACGTTCCCACGTAACACACAGCAGAGAGAATCCATGCGAATGCCGTCAGTGTGGGACCGCCTTCAGTCAACATGCGAATCTCATCAGACACCAGAGTTCCTACACGGGAGAAGAGCCCTAGGCATGTCGGCTATGTGGAAAATCCTCCAGTCATGGTCCTTCCCTTAGAAAACATGACGGAACTCAATGAAGGAGAGGGAATCATGAAAGACCGAGACTGCTTTACACATTATTCGCTCAAGTGAAATGATGCAGGGTAAAATCAGGTGAAACCTTTTATTCATCAAACAACACTGGTCATGTACGGAATCATTCACGGTGTAAAAACCACTGTGTCTGAAAGGGAGGCATTCGCCAATCACTTCTTACACAACCTAAAATATCCCACACCAAGGATACAGCAATCCCAAATGGAAACACACATACTTAGTTGTTTTTATATTAGAAAATATGAGGGCATGTGTGCTGTGTGCTGTGTGCTCTGTGTGTGTGTGTGTGTGTGTGTGTGTGTGTGTGTGTGTGTGTGTTTGTGCATCTGCCTGTGTGAACGCTTGTAAAGAGCCCTTCAACACACAGCTCAGCAAGTAATGAAATGTCTGTGGAAAAGAAAGTTGATTATAGAACTGTGACATCCATTGCGGGAAGCTAGGGTGATCTGGCAACTTTGAATGTAGAATTTTGTAAGAAATTCATCTTTCAGAACAGCAATGCTTGCAGATACTTGAACAACAAAATGTGTTGCGAAAGAAGCAAAGTGTTGGTGTGTTAGTTTTCCTTATGCGGTTTTGAACACATACGTTCAGGTTCACACAGCCCTTTCCCCAATGGCTGCTTGGAAAGATGGCAGCTCCCTCTGTCTATGTTTTCTTCAACACAATCCAGTGATGACGCAGCCAAGATCTTCTACCTCAGGTGCTAGATGCCACTGCAGAGCACGACCCTGCTCAGGCAAGGTCATCCGGGCATATCAAGGGCTCTCACGGGAAAATCTTGGTGGGACATCATTCTATGTCTGTGCTATGTGGGGCCAGGAGACAGAGTTCTAGACACTTTTTTTTTTTTTTTTTGGTTCGTTACACACCCTGTTTTTCTTTTAGACATCATGGAGCAGGGGGCCTCCAGTCCCAATTTACAAACCAAGGAATCGATCGGTTGGGTTATCCCTTGTGGACGTCAAGGCCGTCAACTTCTGTGGAGACCAACGTGCTCCCAGGAAGCAGAAATCATGTCCAGTTAGGGGAGAAGCCACCCTGACACGGGAAGAGGCGGTTCAGATGGCGAGCTGAATCTAGCAAGGAGATCTCACAGTGTGGTTTCCTTTGGCCTTCCATCAGGCAGGTCATCGTCTCTCACATGGATTCTAATCAAAGCCCCCTCGGGAACAGCACACTCCCGAGTCCTCTTGAGGGCAGGGCCACGGCTGTGTGGCCACCTATGTCTGCCAGGCCCTAGGACAGGCACGTGGTGCGGGCAGCTGCTCGGTCAAAGGACTAACCAATGATTGCGGCTCCCTGATGGCCCCGCCGGCCCCACCCCCACCCCACCCCACCCCACCCCGCCCCTACGCACCGGCGCGCGAAAAAGCAGGCATGCACGCACGCACGCACGCACGCACGCACACACCTGCACAAGGGGCGGGGCCTGAGGGCAGCGCTGCCTCGAGCCCCATTGGTTGGGACAGCTGGGTGGCGAGTGGCTCCCAGGTATTTAAGGCGACACTCGCAGGGCTGTTTGCCAGAGCTTCAAGCGCAGAGGGCCCAGGAGCACCCAGGATGCAAGACCCCGGGTTTCCCACCGGCTCCCGGTTGTCCCCAAGCCCCCCGAGGAAGAGGACGCGGCTGTGGCGCCAGCGGCGGCCTCGCACGGTGTTCAGCGCACAACAGCTGCGGGTTCTGGAGGGATTCTTTGAGGGGAAACCCTACGGGACCTATGAGGAACGCGAGACCCTGGCGGCCAGGCTGAACCTGCAGGACTCCCAAGTGAGGGTGTGGCTCAAGAACCGCAGGGCCAAAGAGCAAAGGTTGCAGCGACTGCGCAAGCAGCAAGGCCAGGGAGCCCAGGCTGCTCCCCAGCAACTGGCAGTCTGCGCCCCTCAGCCCGCGCCTGTGCCCTCGCCTGCAGGCCCTGCGTCCCACGAGGGCCCTCTGCTCCCTGCCAGCCCTGTGCTGCCCACCATTCCTGTGCGCCCTGAGGAGCCAGTGTTCCCCGCTGGCCCTGTGTTCCCAGCCGGCACCATGCTCCCCGCAGGCCCTGGGCTCCCCGCTGGCCCCGTGTTCCCGGCCGGTCCTGTGCTCCCCGCGGGTCCTGTGTTCCCAGCCGGCCCTGTGCTCCCCGCAGGCCCCGGGCTCCCCGCTGGCCCTGTGTTCCCGGCCGGTCCTGTGCTCCCGGCGGGTCCTGTGTTCCCAACCGGCCCTGTGCTCCCTGCAGGCCCTGGGCACCCCGCTGGCCCTGTGTTCCCGGCCGGTCCTGTGCTCCCGGCGGGTCCTGTGTTCCCAGCCGGCCCTGTGCTCGCTGCAGGCCCTGGGCTCCCCGCTGGCCCTGTTTTCCCAGCTGGTTCTGTGCTCCCGGCGGGTCCTTTGCTCCCGGCCGGCTTTGTGCTCCTCGCTGGCCCTGTGCTCCCCACCAGCCCTGCACTCCCTGCCACCTCCGTACACCAAGGGGGCCTTGGTTTCGGCAGCCTACCTCCGCGCAGGCCCTTGCATGTCTTCCCGGCAGCAGATCCCAGCGCCTCCAGCTACAGCCAGGCCTGCTCCGACCCTGCGCAAGGCGTCCAGGGCACGGTCACCGCTGCACCCGCTCCAGCTCCAGCTCCAGCTCCAGCTCCAGCTGCAGCCCCAGATCCAGACCCAGCTCCAACTCCAGATGCAGCTCCAGATCTAGATCCAACTCCTTCTTCAGCTCCAGCTCCAACTCCAGCTCTAGATCCAGCTCCAAGTCCAGCTCCAAGTCCAACTCCAAGTCCAACTCGAGCTCCATCCGTGGCCACACTCTCGCCTCAGGGCCCCGACAACGCCAGGAATTTCTCTTCAGTCCCTGATTTCACAGACCTGCTCTCAGCCGATTGCTTCTTGGAGGAGCCCTTCTCCTCCCGCAGGCCCTGGTACGACTTTGTGGGTGACAGCGACGTGGACCTCTTCCAGTTACTGGATCTCCCAGGGAGTGTGTCCCCGCCAAGTCCTGCAGATGCCGCGGGACCAGAGGGGACCAGGGTGTGCGCCCACGCGGGTTCGAGGAGCGCCAGTCAGTGCGTCTCCGCCGCCAGTTGCTCGCCTGCAGAGTCGGCGAACCTCTAAGCATCCACCCTGGGGAGGTGGCCTGGGCTCTGCACCCCGCCCCGCTCCCGCCAACACCCTTCGGTGGCCACTGCGCATGCGCGTGGCGGCGGGCGGGCCTGGGCTGCTGCGTCCCTGGTCCAGGCCGAGCCCATTAGGGCGCACGTGACCTCGCTGCGGGTTCACAGCGCTGGGAGCGCAATAGCTGCTGCTGGTGCGGGACCCACTGGAGAGCTGCTGCCCACAACCTTCCCAAGGACCCAGGCCAGCCTCCACGCTCCTCCTGGCAGCGTGCTCTGGCGCCCGCAGGGCTGGGCGAACTTTCAGAGTGTGCCCATCTGCGACTCGCGGCTTCCTGGTGCTTTTCCCAGCGCATTCCCTGGACTCGGAGGATTCACCCCCTTCTCGCGGCGGCATCACTGAACACCGGGAAGACGCATCACGTCTCGTTGGGGAGGGGGGTGGTTATTTTACTTATTTTATTTTATGTACTATGCTGTATGAAATGATTTATTAAATTCCGCTGCATATACTTTTTATCCCATACTAATAAAATTCTGCACAATATGTCGTGCTTGTGATTGGGTGTCATTTCTGATCATGTCAGATCATGTTTGGCATCATGGTTGTGCCACAAAGCTCAGGTCCCCGAGAGGAGAGTGGAGTCTGATGTTCCTTGAAATGACTGTAGTTTGGGCTCCACCTGTAGGTTCCTGCCTAATCCCTCTCTCACAGGCAAGGCCATCCCCACCCTAAGGGGCACTAAAAGCCCTTAGGAACTCACCCTCCAAAGGTGCCCCTCCCTTGTGGTCCTTCGGCAGCCTCAGTGCCCCTCTCAGAATCCCTCAGTCCATGCCCAAACCCGACCCCACCCGAGGAGCCCGCCCTGACCTGGACGACTTCAGAACATGTCCAGAACCCTACCCCTGCCCCCGCCATGCCGTGAGAATTCGAGCTCTCCACAGCTTCTAGAAGAAGGGTGCCAAGGGCTGATAGGAGTGATGAAGTTACTCATAGATCAGCCGGGTCTCCACATTCCTCAGTTCACGTAAGAAAGAAACCAGATGTCAGCCAACAGTGCGGAAAGTCACCTGGACTAGAGGAATGCCCCGGTAGACACAATGACATGCACACCACAGTGTGACCGTGGGATGCCCTTCAGGAATGTTTTCAAACTCAGAAGGCAGAACGTGACGCACCCTAGAGAGAAACCATGTGAATGTCATCTACGAGGGAAAGGCTTTCTGCGACGATCTGGGCTTAGAAACAACAATGCGATGCACAATGGAGAGAAGCCTTATGAGTGCGCTGAGTGTGGGAAAGCCTTCAGTCAGAGTTCTTTCCTTCGACAGCATGAGGCCATCCACACAGGAGATTAACCACATGAATGTCCCCTATGTGACAGAGCTCTCAATCAAAGATCTCACCCCAGAAAAGCAGGATTGAGTCCATCCTGGCAAGCAATGCTATGAATGCCACTAGTCAAAGCTCTGGCCTGGACCAGCACCGGAGAATGCACACGGGGCACAAACCACATGCATGTCCCATGAGTGGGAAGGCTTTCCGTCCAAAGTCTGAGCTGACGACACGTTCCCACGTAACACACAGCAGAGAGAATCCATGCGAATGCCGTCAGTGTGGGACCGCCTTCAGTCAACATGCGAATCTCATCAGACACCAGAGTTCCTACACGGGAGAAGAGCCCTAGGCATGTCGGCTATGTGGAAAATCCTCCAGTCATGGTCCTTCCCTTAGAAAACATGACGGAACTCAATGAAGGAGAGGGAATCATGAAAGACCGAGACTGCTTTACACATTATTCGCTCAAGTGAAATGATGCAGGGTAAAATCAGGTGAAACCTTTTATTCATCAAACAACACTGGTCATGTACGGAATCATTCACGGTGTAAAAACCACTGTGTCTGAAAGGGAGGCATTCGCCAATCACTTCTTACACAACCTAAAATATCCCACACCAAGGATACCGCAATCCCAAATGGAAACACACATACTTAGTTGTTTTTATATTAGAAAATATGAGGGCATGTGTGCTGTGTGCTGTGTGCTCTGTGTGTGTGTGTGTGTGTGTGTGTGTTTGTGCATCTGCCTGTGTGAACGCTTGTAAAGAGCCCTTCAACACACAGCTCAGCAAGTAATGAAATGTCTGTGGAAAAGAAAGTTGATTATAGAACTGTGACATCCATTGCGGGAAGCTAGGGTGATCTGGCAACTTTGAATGTAGAATTTTGTAAGAAATTCATCTTTCAGAACAGCAATGCTTGCAGATACTTGAACAACAAAATGTGTTGCGAAAGAAGCAAAGTGTTGGTGTGTTAGTTTTCCTTATGCGGTTTTGAACACATACGTTCAGGTTCACACAGCCCTTTCCCCAATGGCTGCTTGGAAAGATGGCAGCTCCCTCTGTCTATGTTTTCTTCAACACAATCCAGTGATGACGCAGCCAAGATCTTCTACCTCAGGTGCTAGATGCCACTGCAGAGCACGACCCTGCTCAGGCAAGGTCATCCGGGCATATCAAGGGCTCTCACGGGAAAATCTTGGTGGGACATCATTCTATGTCTGTGCTATGTGGGGCCAGGAGACAGAGTTCTAGACACTTTTTTTTTTTTTTTTTGGTTCGTTACACACCCTGTTTTTCTTTTAGACATCATGGAGCAGGGGGCCTCCAGTCCCAATTTACAAACCAAGGAATCGATCGGTTGGGTTATCCCTTGTGGACGTCAAGGCCGTCAACTTCTGTGGAGACCAACGTGCTCCCAGGAAGCAGAAATCATGTCCAGTTAGGGGAGAAGCCACCCTGACACGGGAAGAGGCGGTTCAGATGGCGAGCTGAATCTAGCAAGGAGATCTCACAGTGTGGTTTCCTTTGGCCTTCCATCAGGCAGGTCATCGTCTCTCACATGGATTCTAATCAAAGCCCCCTCGGGAACAGCACACTCCCGAGTCCTCTTGAGGGCAGGGCCACGGCTGTGTGGCCACCTATGTCTGCCAGGCCCTAGGACAGGCACGTGGTGCGGGCAGCTGCTCGGTCAAAGGACTAACCAATGATTGCGGCTCCCTGATGGCCCCGCCGGCCCCACCCCCACCCCACCCCACCCCACCCCGCCCCTACGCACCGGCGCGCGAAAAAGCAGGCATGCACGCACGCACGCACGCACGCACGCACACACCTGCACAAGGGGCGGGGCCTGAGGGCAGCGCTGCCTCGAGCCCCATTGGTTGGGACAGCTGGGTGGCGAGTGGCTCCCAGGTATTTAAGGCGACACTCGCAGGGCTGTTTGCCAGAGCTTCAAGCGCAGAGGGCCCAGGAGCACCCAGGATGCAAGACCCCGGGTTTCCCACCGGCTCCCGGTTGTCCCCAAGCCCCCCGAGGAAGAGGACGCGGCTGTGGCGCCAGCGGCGGCCTCGCACGGTGTTCAGCGCACAACAGCTGCGGGTTCTGGAGGGATTCTTTGAGGGGAAACCCTACGGGACCTATGAGGAACGCGAGACCCTGGCGGCCAGGCTGAACCTGCAGGACTCCCAAGTGAGGGTGTGGCTCAAGAACCGCAGGGCCAAAGAGCAAAGGTTGCAGCGACTGCGCAAGCAGCAAGGCCAGGGAGCCCAGGCTGCTCCCCAGCAACTGGCAGTCTGCGCCCCTCAGCCCGCGCCTGTGCCCTCGCCTGCAGGCCCTGCGTCCCACGAGGGCCCTCTGCTCCCTGCCAGCCCTGTGCTGCCCACCATTCCTGTGCGCCCTGAGGAGCCAGTGTTCCCCGCTGGCCCTGTGTTCCCAGCCGGCACCATGCTCCCCGCAGGCCCTGGGCTCCCCGCTGGCCCCGTGTTCCCGGCCGGTCCTGTGCTCCCCGCGGGTCCTGTGTTCCCAGCCGGCCCTGTGCTCCCCGCAGGCCCCGGGCTCCCCGCTGGCCCTGTGTTCCCGGCCGGTCCTGTGCTCCCGGCGGGTCCTGTGTTCCCAACCGGCCCTGTGCTCCCTGCAGGCCCTGGGCACCCCGCTGGCCCTGTGTTCCCGGCCGGTCCTGTGCTCCCGGCGGGTCCTGTGTTCCCAGCCGGCCCTGTGCTCGCTGCAGGCCCTGGGCTCCCCGCTGGCCCTGTTTTCCCAGCTGGTTCTGTGCTCCCGGCGGGTCCTTTGCTCCCGGCCGGCTTTGTGCTCCTCGCTGGCCCTGTGCTCCCCACCAGCCCTGCACTCCCTGCCACCTCCGTACACCAAGGGGGCCTTGGTTTCGGCAGCCTACCTCCGCGCAGGCCCTTGCATGTCTTCCCGGCAGCAGATCCCAGCGCCTCCAGCTACAGCCAGGCCTGCTCCGACCCTGCGCAAGGCGTCCAGGGCACGGTCACCGCTGCACCCGCTCCAGCTCCAGCTCCAGCTCCAGCTCCAGCTGCAGCCCCAGATCCAGACCCAGCTCCAACTCCAGATGCAGCTCCAGATCTAGATCCAACTCCTTCTTCAGCTCCAGCTCCAACTCCAGCTCTAGATCCAGCTCCAAGTCCAGCTCCAAGTCCAACTCCAAGTCCAACTCGAGCTCCATCCGTGGCCACACTCTCGCCTCAGGGCCCCGACAACGCCAGGAATTTCTCTTCAGTCCCTGATTTCACAGACCTGCTCTCAGCCGATTGCTTCTTGGAGGAGCCCTTCTCCTCCCGCAGGCCCTGGTACGACTTTGTGGGTGACAGCGACGTGGACCTCTTCCAGTTACTGGATCTCCCAGGGAGTGTGTCCCCGCCAAGTCCTGCAGATGCCGCGGGACCAGAGGGGACCAGGGTGTGCGCCCACGCGGGTTCGAGGAGCGCCAGTCAGTGCGTCTCCGCCGCCAGTTGCTCGCCTGCAGAGTCGGCGAACCTCTAAGCATCCACCCTGGGGAGGTGGCCTGGGCTCTGCACCCCGCCCCGCTCCCGCCAACACCCTTCGGTGGCCACTGCGCATGCGCGTGGCGGCGGGCGGGCCTGGGCTGCTGCGTCCCTGGTCCAGGCCGAGCCCATTAGGGCGCACGTGACCTCGCTGCGGGTTCACAGCGCTGGGAGCGCAATAGCTGCTGCTGGTGCGGGACCCACTGGAGAGCTGCTGCCCACAACCTTCCCAAGGACCCAGGCCAGCCTCCACGCTCCTCCTGGCAGCGTGCTCTGGCGCCCGCAGGGCTGGGCGAACTTTCAGAGTGTGCCCATCTGCGACTCGCGGCTTCCTGGTGCTTTTCCCAGCGCATTCCCTGGACTCGGAGGATTCACCCCCTTCTCGCGGCGGCATCACTGAACACCGGGAAGACGCATCACGTCTCGTTGGGGAGGGGGGTGGTTATTTTACTTATTTTATTTTATGTACTATGCTGTATGAAATGATTTATTAAATTCCGCTGCATATACTTTTTATCCCATACTAATAAAATTCTGCACAATATGTCGTGCTTGTGATTGGGTGTCATTTCTGATCATGTCAGATCATGTTTGGCATCATGGTTGTGCCACAAAGCTCAGGTCCCCGAGAGGAGAGTGGAGTCTGATGTTCCTTGAAATGACTGTAGTTTGGGCTCCACCTGTAGGTTCCTGCCTAATCCCTCTCTCACAGGCAAGGCCATCCCCACCCTAAGGGGCACTAAAAGCCCTTAGGAACTCACCCTCCAAAGGTGCCCCTCCCTTGTGGTCCTTCGGCAGCCTCAGTGCCCCTCTCAGAATCCCTCAGTCCATGCCCAAACCCGACCCCACCCGAGGAGCCCGCCCTGACCTGGACGACTTCAGAACATGTCCAGAACCCTACCCCTGCCCCCGCCATGCCGTGAGAATTCGAGCTCTCCACAGCTTCTAGAAGAAGGGTGCCAAGGGCTGATAGGAGTGATGAAGTTACTCATAGATCAGCCGGGTCTCCACATTCCTCAGTTCACGTAAGAAAGAAACCAGATGTCAGCCAACAGTGCGGAAAGTCACCTGGACTAGAGGAATGCCCCGGTAGACACAATGACATGCACACCACAGTGTGACCGTGGGATGCCCTTCAGGAATGTTTTCAAACTCAGAAGGCAGAACGTGACGCACCCTAGAGAGAAACCATGTGAATGTCATCTACGAGGGAAAGGCTTTCTGCGACGATCTGGGCTTAGAAACAACAATGCGATGCACAATGGAGAGAAGCCTTATGAGTGCGCTGAGTGTGGGAAAGCCTTCAGTCAGAGTTCTTTCCTTCGACAGCATGAGGCCATCCACACAGGAGATTAACCACATGAATGTCCCCTATGTGACAGAGCTCTCAATCAAAGATCTCACCCCAGAAAAGCAGGATTGAGTCCATCCTGGCAAGCAATGCTATGAATGCCACTAGTCAAAGCTCTGGCCTGGACCAGCACCGGAGAATGCACACGGGGCACAAACCACATGCATGTCCCATGAGTGGGAAGGCTTTCCGTCCAAAGTCTGAGCTGACGACACGTTCCCACGTAACACACAGCAGAGAGAATCCATGCGAATGCCGTCAGTGTGGGACCGCCTTCAGTCAACATGCGAATCTCATCAGACACCAGAGTTCCTACACGGGAGAAGAGCCCTAGGCATGTCGGCTATGTGGAAAATCCTCCAGTCATGGTCCTTCCCTTAGAAAACATGACGGAACTCAATGAAGGAGAGGGAATCATGAAAGACCGAGACTGCTTTACACATTATTCGCTCAAGTGAAATGATGCAGGGTAAAATCAGGTGAAACCTTTTATTCATCAAACAACACTGGTCATGTACGGAATCATTCACGGTGTAAAAACCACTGTGTCTGAAAGGGAGGCATTCGCCAATCACTTCTTACACAACCTAAAATATCCCACACCAAGGATACCGCAATCCCAAATGGAAACACACATACTTAGTTGTTTTTATATTAGAAAATATGAGGGCATGTGTGCTGTGTGCTGTGTGCTCTGTGTGTGTGTGTGTGTGTGTGTGTGTGTGTGTGTGTGTTTGTGCATCTGCCTGTGTGAACGCTTGTAAAGAGCCCTTCAACACACAGCTCAGCAAGTAATGAAATGTCTGTGGAAAAGAAAGTTGATTATAGAACTGTGACATCCATTGCGGGAAGCTAGGGTGATCTGGCAACTTTGAATGTAGAATTTTGTAAGAAATTCATCTTTCAGAACAGCAATGCTTGCAGATACTTGAACAACAAAATGTGTTGCGAAAGAAGCAAAGTGTTGGTGTGTTAGTTTTCCTTATGCGGTTTTGAACACATACGTTCAGGTTCACACAGCCCTTTCCCCAATGGCTGCTTGGAAAGATGGCAGCTCCCTCTGTCTATGTTTTCTTCAACACAATCCAGTGATGACGCAGCCAAGATCTTCTACCTCAGGTGCTAGATGCCACTGCAGAGCACGACCCTGCTCAGGCAAGGTCATCCGGGCATATCAAGGGCTCTCACGGGAAAATCTTGGTGGGACATCATTCTATGTCTGTGCTATGTGGGGCCAGGAGACAGAGTTCTAGACACTTTTTTTTTTTTTTTTTTGGTTCGTTACACACCCTGTTTTTCTTTTAGACATCATGGAGCAGGGGGCCTCCAGTCCCAATTTACAAACCAAGGAATCGATCGGTTGGGTTATCCCTTGTGGACGTCAAGGCCGTCAACTTCTGTGGAGACCAACGTGCTCCCAGGAAGCAGAAATCATGTCCAGTTAGGGGAGAAGCCACCCTGACACGGGAAGAGGCGGTTCAGATGGCGAGCTGAATCTAGCAAGGAGATCTCACAGTGTGGTTTCCTTTGGCCTTCCATCAGGCAGGTCATCGTCTCTCACATGGATTCTAATCAAAGCCCCCTCGGGAACAGCACACTCCCGAGTCCTCTTGAGGGCAGGGCCACGGCTGTGTGGCCACCTATGTCTGCCAGGCCCTAGGACAGGCACGTGGTGCGGGCAGCTGCTCGGTCAAAGGACTAACCAATGATTGCGGCTCCCTGATGGCCCCGCCGGCCCCACCCCCACCCCACCCCACCCCACCCCGCCCCTACGCACCGGCGCGCGAAAAAGCAGGCATGCACGCACGCACGCACGCACGCACGCACACACCTGCACAAGGGGCGGGGCCTGAGGGCAGCGCTGCCTCGAGCCCCATTGGTTGGGACAGCTGGGTGGCGAGTGGCTCCCAGGTATTTAAGGCGACACTCGCAGGGCTGTTTGCCAGAGCTTCAAGCGCAGAGGGCCCAGGAGCACCCAGGATGCAAGACCCCGGGTTTCCCACCGGCTCCCGGTTGTCCCCAAGCCCCCCGAGGAAGAGGACGCGGCTGTGGCGCCAGCGGCGGCCTCGCACGGTGTTCAGCGCACAACAGCTGCGGGTTCTGGAGGGATTCTTTGAGGGGAAACCCTACGGGACCTATGAGGAACGCGAGACCCTGGCGGCCAGGCTGAACCTGCAGGACTCCCAAGTGAGGGTGTGGCTCAAGAACCGCAGGGCCAAAGAGCAAAGGTTGCAGCGACTGCGCAAGCAGCAAGGCCAGGGAGCCCAGGCTGCTCCCCAGCAACTGGCAGTCTGCGCCCCTCAGCCCGCGCCTGTGCCCTCGCCTGCAGGCCCTGCGTCCCACGAGGGCCCTCTGCTCCCTGCCAGCCCTGTGCTGCCCACCATTCCTGTGCGCCCTGAGGAGCCAGTGTTCCCCGCTGGCCCTGTGTTCCCAGCCGGCACCATGCTCCCCGCAGGCCCTGGGCTCCCCGCTGGCCCCGTGTTCCCGGCCGGTCCTGTGCTCCCCGCGGGTCCTGTGTTCCCAGCCGGCCCTGTGCTCCCCGCAGGCCCCGGGCTCCCCGCTGGCCCTGTGTTCCCGGCCGGTCCTGTGCTCCCGGCGGGTCCTGTGTTCCCAACCGGCCCTGTGCTCCCTGCAGGCCCTGGGCACCCCGCTGGCCCTGTGTTCCCGGCCGGTCCTGTGCTCCCGGCGGGTCCTGTGTTCCCAGCCGGCCCTGTGCTCGCTGCAGGCCCTGGGCTCCCCGCTGGCCCTGTTTTCCCAGCTGGTTCTGTGCTCCCGGCGGGTCCTTTGCTCCCGGCCGGCTTTGTGCTCCTCGCTGGCCCTGTGCTCCCCACCAGCCCTGCACTCCCTGCCACCTCCGTACACCAAGGGGGCCTTGGTTTCGGCAGCCTACCTCCGCGCAGGCCCTTGCATGTCTTCCCGGCAGCAGATCCCAGCGCCTCCAGCTACAGCCAGGCCTGCTCCGACCCTGCGCAAGGCGTCCAGGGCACGGTCACCGCTGCACCCGCTCCAGCTCCAGCTCCAGCTCCAGCTCCAGCTGCAGCCCCAGATCCAGACCCAGCTCCAACTCCAGATGCAGCTCCAGATCTAGATCCAACTCCTTCTTCAGCTCCAGCTCCAACTCCAGCTCTAGATCCAGCTCCAAGTCCAGCTCCAAGTCCAACTCCAAGTCCAACTCGAGCTCCATCCGTGGCCACACTCTCGCCTCAGGGCCCCGACAACGCCAGGAATTTCTCTTCAGTCCCTGATTTCACAGACCTGCTCTCAGCCGATTGCTTCTTGGAGGAGCCCTTCTCCTCCCGCAGGCCCTGGTACGACTTTGTGGGTGACAGCGACGTGGACCTCTTCCAGTTACTGGATCTCCCAGGGAGTGTGTCCCCGCCAAGTCCTGCAGATGCCGCGGGACCAGAGGGGACCAGGGTGTGCGCCCACGCGGGTTCGAGGAGCGCCAGTCAGTGCGTCTCCGCCGCCAGTTGCTCGCCTGCAGAGTCGGCGAACCTCTAAGCATCCACCCTGGGGAGGTGGCCTGGGCTCTGCACCCCGCCCCGCTCCCGCCAACACCCTTCGGTGGCCACTGCGCATGCGCGTGGCGGCGGGCGGGCCTGGGCTGCTGCGTCCCTGGTCCAGGCCGAGCCCATTAGGGCGCACGTGACCTCGCTGCGGGTTCACAGCGCTGGGAGCGCAATAGCTGCTGCTGGTGCGGGACCCACTGGAGAGCTGCTGCCCACAACCTTCCCAAGGACCCAGGCCAGCCTCCACGCTCCTCCTGGCAGCGTGCTCTGGCGCCCGCAGGGCTGGGCGAACTTTCAGAGTGTGCCCATCTGCGACTCGCGGCTTCCTGGTGCTTTTCCCAGCGCATTCCCTGGACTCGGAGGATTCACCCCCTTCTCGCGGCGGCATCACTGAACACCGGGAAGACGCATCACGTCTCGTTGGGGAGGGGGGTGGTTATTTTACTTATTTTATTTTATGTACTATGCTGTATGAAATGATTTATTAAATTCCGCTGCATATACTTTTTATCCCATACTAATAAAATTCTGCACAATATGTCGTGCTTGTGATTGGGTGTCATTTCTGATCATGTCAGATCATGTTTGGCATCATGGTTGTGCCACAAAGCTCAGGTCCCCGAGAGGAGAGTGGAGTCTGATGTTCCTTGAAATGACTGTAGTTTGGGCTCCACCTGTAGGTTCCTGCCTAATCCCTCTCTCACAGGCAAGGCCATCCCCACCCTAAGGGGCACTAAAAGCCCTTAGGAACTCACCCTCCAAAGGTGCCCCTCCCTTGTGGTCCTTCGGCAGCCTCAGTGCCCCTCTCAGAATCCCTCAGTCCATGCCCAAACCCGACCCCACCCGAGGAGCCCGCCCTGACCTGGACGACTTCAGAACATGTCCAGAACCCTACCCCTGCCCCCGCCATGCCGTGAGAATTCGAGCTCTCCACAGCTCCTAGAAGAAGGGTGCCAAGGGCTGATAGGAGTGATGAAGTTACTCATAGATCAGCCGGGTCTCCACATTCCTCAGTTCACGTAAGAAAGAAACCAGATGTCAGCCAACAGTGCGGAAAGTCACCTGGACTAGAGGAATGCCCCGGTAGACACAATGACATGCACACCACAGTGTGACCGTGGGATGCCCTTCAGGAATGTTTTCAAACTCAGAAGGCAGAACGTGACGCACCCTAGAGAGAAACCATGTGAATGTCATCTACGAGGGAAAGGCTTTCTGCGACGATCTGGGCTTAGAAACAACAATGCGATGCACAATGGAGAGAAGCCTTATGAGTGCGCTGAGTGTGGGAAAGCCTTCAGTCAGAGTTCTTTCCTTCGACAGCATGAGGCCATCCACACAGGAGATTAACCACATGAATGTCCCCTATGTGACAGAGCTCTCAATCAAAGATCTCACCCCAGAAAAGCAGGATTGAGTCCATCCTGGCAAGCAATGCTATGAATGCCACTAGTCAAAGCTCTGGCCTGGACCAGCACCGGAGAATGCACACGGGGCACAAACCACATGCATGTCCCATGAGTGGGAAGGCTTTCCGTCCAAAGTCTGAGCTGACGACACGTTCCCACGTAACACACAGCAGAGAGAATCCATGCGAATGCCGTCAGTGTGGGACCGCCTTCAGTCAACATGCGAATCTCATCAGACACCAGAGTTCCTACACGGGAGAAGAGCCCTAGGCATGTCGGCTATGTGGAAAATCCTCCAGTCATGGTCCTTCCCTTAGAAAACATGACGGAACTCAATGAAGGAGAGGGAATCATGAAAGACCGAGACTGCTTTACACATTATTCGCTCAAGTGAAATGATGCAGGGTAAAATCAGGTGAAACCTTTTATTCATCAAACAACACTGGTCATGTACGGAATCATTCACGGTGTAAAAACCACTGTGTCTGAAAGGGAGGCATTCGCCAATCACTTCTTACACAACCTAAAATATCCCACACCAAGGATACCGCAATCCCAAATGGAAACACACATACTTAGTTGTTTTTATATTAGAAAATATGAGGGCATGTGTGCTGTGTGCTGTGTGCTCTGTGTGTGTGTGTGTGTGTGTGTGTGTGTGTGTGTGTGTGTTTGTGCATCTGCCTGTGTGAACGCTTGTAAAGAGCCCTTCAACACACAGCTCAGCAAGTAATGAAATGTCTGTGGAAAAGAAAGTTGATTATAGAACTGTGACATCCATTGCGGGAAGCTAGGGTGATCTGGCAACTTTGAATGTAGAATTTTGTAAGAAATTCATCTTTCAGAACAGCAATGCTTGCAGATACTTGAACAACAAAATGTGTTGCGAAAGAAGCAAAGTGTTGGTGTGTTAGTTTTCCTTATGCGGTTTTGAACACATACGTTCAGGTTCACACAGCCCTTTCCCCAATGGCTGCTTGGAAAGATGGCAGCTCCCTCTGTCTATGTTTTCTTCAACACAATCCAGTGATGATGCAGCCAAGATCTTCTACCTCAGGTGCTAGATGCCACTGCAGAGCACGACCCTGCTCAGGCAAGGTCATCCGGGCATATCAAGGGCTCTCACGGGAAAATCTTGGTGGGACATCATTCTATGTCTGTGCTATGTGGGGCCAGGAGACAGAGTTCTAGACACTTTTTTTTTTTTTTTTGGTTCGTTACACACCCTGTTTTTCTTTTAGACATCATGGAGCAGGGGGCCTCCAGTCCCAATTTACAAACCAAGGAATCGATCGGTTGGGTTATCCCTTGTGGACGTCAAGGCCGTCAACTTCTGTGGAGACCAACGTGCTCCCAGGAAGCAGAAATCATGTCCAGTTAGGGGAGAAGCCACCCTGACACGGGAAGAGGCGGTTCAGATGGCGAGCTGAATCTAGCAAGGAGATCTCACAGTGTGGTTTCCTTTGGCCTTCCATCAGGCAGGTCATCGTCTCTCACATGGATTCTAATCAAAGCCCCCTCGGGAACAGCACACTCCCGAGTCCTCTTGAGGGCAGGGCCACGGCTGTGTGGCCACCTATGTCTGCCAGGCCCTAGGACAGGCACGTGGTGCGGGCAGCTGCTCGGTCAAAGGACTAACCAATGATTGCGGCTCCCTGATGGCCCCGCCGGCCCCACCCCCACCCCACCCCACCCCACCCCGCCCCTACGCACCGGCGCGCGAAAAAGCAGGCATGCACGCACGCACGCACGCACGCACGCACACACCTGCACAAGGGGCGGGGCCTGAGGGCAGCGCTGCCTCGAGCCCCATTGGTTGGGACAGCTGGGTGGCGAGTGGCTCCCAGGTATTTAAGGCGACACTCGCAGGGCTGTTTGCCAGAGCTTCAAGCGCAGAGGGCCCAGGAGCACCCAGGATGCAAGACCCCGGGTTTCCCACCGGCTCCCGGTTGTCCCCAAGCCCCCCGAGGAAGAGGACGCGGCTGTGGCGCCAGCGGCGGCCTCGCACGGTGTTCAGCGCACAACAGCTGCGGGTTCTGGAGGGATTCTTTGAGGGGAAACCCTACGGGACCTATGAGGAACGCGAGACCCTGGCGGCCAGGCTGAACCTGCAGGACTCCCAAGTGAGGGTGTGGCTCAAGAACCGCAGGGCCAAAGAGCAAAGGTTGCAGCGACTGCGCAAGCAGCAAGGCCAGGGAGCCCAGGCTGCTCCCCAGCAACTGGCAGTCTGCGCCCCTCAGCCCGCGCCTGTGCCCTCGCCTGCAGGCCCTGCGTCCCACGAGGGCCCTCTGCTCCCTGCCAGCCCTGTGCTGCCCACCATTCCTGTGCGCCCTGAGGAGCCAGTGTTCCCCGCTGGCCCTGTGTTCCCAGCCGGCACCATGCTCCCCGCAGGCCCTGGGCTCCCCGCTGGCCCCGTGTTCCCGGCCGGTCCTGTGCTCCCCGCGGGTCCTGTGTTCCCAGCCGGCCCTGTGCTCCCCGCAGGCCCCGGGCTCCCCGCTGGCCCTGTGTTCCCGGCCGGTCCTGTGCTCCCGGCGGGTCCTGTGTTCCCAACCGGCCCTGTGCTCCCTGCAGGCCCTGGGCACCCCGCTGGCCCTGTGTTCCCGGCCGGTCCTGTGCTCCCGGCGGGTCCTGTGTTCCCAGCCGGCCCTGTGCTCGCTGCAGGCCCTGGGCTCCCCGCTGGCCCTGTTTTCCCAGCTGGTTCTGTGCTCCCGGCGGGTCCTTTGCTCCCGGCCGGCTTTGTGCTCCTCGCTGGCCCTGTGCTCCCCACCAGCCCTGCACTCCCTGCCACCTCCGTACACCAAGGGGGCCTTGGTTTCGGCAGCCTACCTCCGCGCAGGCCCTTGCATGTCTTCCCGGCAGCAGATCCCAGCGCCTCCAGCTACAGCCAGGCCTGCTCCGACCCTGCGCAAGGCGTCCAGGGCACGGTCACCGCTGCACCCGCTCCAGCTCCAGCTCCAGCTCCAGCTCCAGCTGCAGCCCCAGATCCAGACCCAGCTCCAACTCCAGATGCAGCTCCAGATCTAGATCCAACTCCTTCTTCAGCTCCAGCTCCAACTCCAGCTCTAGATCCAGCTCCAAGTCCAGCTCCAAGTCCAACTCCAAGTCCAACTCGAGCTCCATCCGTGGCCACACTCTCGCCTCAGGGCCCCGACAACGCCAGGAATTTCTCTTCAGTCCCTGATTTCACAGACCTGCTCTCAGCCGATTGCTTCTTGGAGGAGCCCTTCTCCTCCCGCAGGCCCTGGTACGACTTTGTGGGTGACAGCGACGTGGACCTCTTCCAGTTACTGGATCTCCCAGGGAGTGTGTCCCCGCCAAGTCCTGCAGATGCCGCGGGACCAGAGGGGACCAGGGTGTGCGCCCACGCGGGTTCGAGGAGCGCCAGTCAGTGCGTCTCCGCCGCCAGTTGCTCGCCTGCAGAGTCGGCGAACCTCTAAGCATCCACCCTGGGGAGGTGGCCTGGGCTCTGCACCCCGCCCCGCTCCCGCCAACACCCTTCGGTGGCCACTGCGCATGCGCGTGGCGGCGGGCGGGCCTGGGCTGCTGCGTCCCTGGTCCAGGCCGAGCCCATTAGGGCGCACGTGACCTCGCTGCGGGTTCACAGCGCTGGGAGCGCAATAGCTGCTGCTGGTGCGGGACCCACTGGAGAGCTGCTGCCCACAACCTTCCCAAGGACCCAGGCCAGCCTCCACGCTCCTCCTGGCAGCGTGCTCTGGCGCCCGCAGGGCTGGGCGAACTTTCAGAGTGTGCCCATCTGCGACTCGCGGCTTCCTGGTGCTTTTCCCAGCGCATTCCCTGGACTCGGAGGATTCACCCCCTTCTCGCGGCGGCATCACTGAACACCGGGAAGACGCATCACGTCTCGTTGGGGAGGGGGGTGGTTATTTTACTTATTTTATTTTATGTACTATGCTGTATGAAATGATTTATTAAATTCCGCTGCATATACTTTTTATCCCATACTAATAAAATTCTGCACAATATGTCGTGCTTGTGATTGGGTGTCATTTCTGATCATGTCAGATCATGTTTGGCATCATGGTTGTGCCACAAAGCTCAGGTCCCCGAGAGGAGAGTGGAGTCTGATGTTCCTTGAAATGACTGTAGTTTGGGCTCCACCTGTAGGTTCCTGCCTAATCCCTCTCTCACAGGCAAGGCCATCCCCACCCTAAGGGGCACTAAAAGCCCTTAGGAACTCACCCTCCAAAGGTGCCCCTCCCTTGTGGTCCTTCGGCAGCCTCAGTGCCCCTCTCAGAATCCCTCAGTCCATGCCCAAACCCGACCCCACCCGAGGAGCCCGCCCTGACCTGGACGACTTCAGAACATGTCCAGAACCCTACCCCTGCCCCCGCCATGCCGTGAGAATTCGAGCTCTCCACAGCTCCTAGAAGAAGGGTGCCAAGGGCTGATAGGAGTGATGAAGTTACTCATAGATCAGCCGGGTCTCCACATTCCTCAGTTCACGTAAGAAAGAAACCAGATGTCAGCCAACAGTGCGGAAAGTCACCTGGACTAGAGGAATGCCCCGGTAGACACAATGACATGCACACCACAGTGTGACCGTGGGATGCCCTTCAGGAATGTTTTCAAACTCAGAAGGCAGAACGTGACGCACCCTAGAGAGAAACCATGTGAATGTCATCTACGAGGGAAAGGCTTTCTGCGACGATCTGGGCTTAGAAACAACAATGCGATGCACAATGGAGAGAAGCCTTATGAGTGCGCTGAGTGTGGGAAAGCCTTCAGTCAGAGTTCTTTCCTTCGACAGCATGAGGCCATCCACACAGGAGATTAACCACATGAATGTCCCCTATGTGACAGAGCTCTCAATCAAAGATCTCACCCCAGAAAAGCAGGATTGAGTCCATCCTGGCAAGCAATGCTATGAATGCCACTAGTCAAAGCTCTGGCCTGGACCAGCACCGGAGAATGCACACGGGGCACAAACCACATGCATGTCCCATGAGTGGGAAGGCTTTCCGTCCAAAGTCTGAGCTGACGACACGTTCCCACGTAACACACAGCAGAGAGAATCCATGCGAATGCCGTCAGTGTGGGACCGCCTTCAGTCAACATGCGAATCTCATCAGACACCAGAGTTCCTACACGGGAGAAGAGCCCTAGGCATGTCGGCTATGTGGAAAATCCTCCAGTCATGGTCCTTCCCTTAGAAAACATGACGGAACTCAATGAAGGAGAGGGAATCATGAAAGACCGAGACTGCTTTACACATTATTCGCTCAAGTGAAATGATGCAGGGTAAAATCAGGTGAAACCTTTTATTCATCAAACAACACTGGTCATGTACGGAATCATTCACGGTGTAAAAACCACTGTGTCTGAAAGGGAGGCATTCGCCAATCACTTCTTACACAACCTAAAATATCCCACACCAAGGATACCGCAATCCCAAATGGAAACACACATACTTAGTTGTTTTTATATTAGAAAATATGAGGGCATGTGTGCTGTGTGCTGTGTGCTCTGTGTGTGTGTGTGTGTGTGTGTGTGTTTGTGCATCTGCCTGTGTGAACGCTTGTAAAGAGCCCTTCAACACACAGCTCAGCAAGTAATGAAATGTCTGTGGAAAAGAAAGTTGATTATAGAACTGTGACATCCATTGCGGGAAGCTAGGGTGATCTGGCAACTTTGAATGTAGAATTTTGTAAGAAATTCATCTTTCAGAACAGCAATGCTTGCAGATACTTGAACAACAAAATGTGTTGCGAAAGAAGCAAAGTGTTGGTGTGTTAGTTTTCCTTATGCGGTTTTGAACACATACGTTCAGGTTCACACAGCCCTTTCCCCAATGGCTGCTTGGAAAGATGGCAGCTCCCTCTGTCTATGTTTTCTTCAACACAATCCAGTGATGACGCAGCCAAGATCTTCTACCTCAGGTGCTAGATGCCACTGCAGAGCACGACCCTGCTCAGGCAAGGTCATCCGGGCATATCAAGGGCTCTCACGGGAAAATCTTGGTGGGACATCATTCTATGTCTGTGCTATGTGGGGCCAGGAGACAGAGTTCTAGACACTTTTTTTTTTTTTTTTTTGGTTCGTTACACACCCTGTTTTTCTTTTAGACATCATGGAGCAGGGGGCCTCCAGTCCCAATTTACAAACCAAGGAATCGGTTGGGTTATCCCTTGTGGACGTCAAGGCCGTCAACTTCTGTGGAGACCAACGTGCTCCCAGGAAGCAGAAATCATGTCCAGTTAGGGGAGAAGCCACCCTGACACGGGAAGAGGCGGTTCAGATGGCGAGCTGAATCTAGCAAGGAGATCTCACAGTGTGGTTTCCTTTGGCCTTCCATCAGGCAGGTCATCGTCTCTCACATGGATTCTAATCAAAGCCCCCTCGGGAACAGCACACTCCCGAGTCCTCTTGAGGGCAGGGCCACGGCTGTGTGGCCACCTATGTCTGCCAGGCCCTAGGACAGGCACGTGGTGCGGGCAGCTGCTCGGTCAAAGGACTAACCAATGATTGCGGCTCCCTGATGGCCCCGCCGGCCCCACCCCCACCCCACCCCACCCCACCCCGCCCCTACGCACCGGCGCGCGAAAAAGCAGGCATGCACGCACGCACGCACGCACGCACGCACACACCTGCACAAGGGGCGGGGCCTGAGGGCAGCGCTGCCTCGAGCCCCATTGGTTGGGACAGCTGGGTGGCGAGTGGCTCCCAGGTATTTAAGGCGACACTCGCAGGGCTGTTTGCCAGAGCTTCAAGCGCAGAGGGCCCAGGAGCACCCAGGATGCAAGACCCCGGGTTTCCCACCGGCTCCCGGTTGTCCCCAAGCCCCCCGAGGAAGAGGACGCGGCTGTGGCGCCAGCGGCGGCCTCGCACGGTGTTCAGCGCACAACAGCTGCGGGTTCTGGAGGGATTCTTTGAGGGGAAACCCTACGGGACCTATGAGGAACGCGAGACCCTGGCGGCCAGGCTGAACCTGCAGGACTCCCAAGTGAGGGTGTGGCTCAAGAACCGCAGGGCCAAAGAGCAAAGGTTGCAGCGACTGCGCAAGCAGCAAGGCCAGGGAGCCCAGGCTGCTCCCCAGCAACTGGCAGTCTGCGCCCCTCAGCCCGCGCCTGTGCCCTCGCCTGCAGGCCCTGCGTCCCACGAGGGCCCTCTGCTCCCTGCCAGCCCTGTGCTGCCCACCATTCCTGTGCGCCCTGAGGAGCCAGTGTTCCCCGCTGGCCCTGTGTTCCCAGCCGGCACCATGCTCCCCGCAGGCCCTGGGCTCCCCGCTGGCCCCGTGTTCCCGGCCGGTCCTGTGCTCCCCGCGGGTCCTGTGTTCCCAGCCGGCCCTGTGCTCCCCGCAGGCCCCGGGCTCCCCGCTGGCCCTGTGTTCCCGGCCGGTCCTGTGCTCCCGGCGGGTCCTGTGTTCCCAACCGGCCCTGTGCTCCCTGCAGGCCCTGGGCACCCCGCTGGCCCTGTGTTCCCGGCCGGTCCTGTGCTCCCGGCGGGTCCTGTGTTCCCAGCCGGCCCTGTGCTCGCTGCAGGCCCTGGGCTCCCCGCTGGCCCTGTTTTCCCAGCTGGTTCTGTGCTCCCGGCGGGTCCTTTGCTCCCGGCCGGCTTTGTGCTCCTCGCTGGCCCTGTGCTCCCCACCAGCCCTGCACTCCCTGCCACCTCCGTACACCAAGGGGGCCTTGGTTTCGGCAGCCTACCTCCGCGCAGGCCCTTGCATGTCTTCCCGGCAGCAGATCCCAGCGCCTCCAGCTACAGCCAGGCCTGCTCCGACCCTGCGCAAGGCGTCCAGGGCACGGTCACCGCTGCACCCGCTCCAGCTCCAGCTCCAGCTCCAGCTCCAGCTGCAGCCCCAGATCCAGACCCAGCTCCAACTCCAGATGCAGCTCCAGATCTAGATCCAACTCCTTCTTCAGCTCCAGCTCCAACTCCAGCTCTAGATCCAGCTCCAAGTCCAGCTCCAAGTCCAACTCCAAGTCCAACTCGAGCTCCATCCGTGGCCACACTCTCGCCTCAGGGCCCCGACAACGCCAGGAATTTCTCTTCAGTCCCTGATTTCACAGACCTGCTCTCAGCCGATTGCTTCTTGGAGGAGCCCTTCTCCTCCCGCAGGCCCTGGTACGACTTTGTGGGTGACAGCGACGTGGACCTCTTCCAGTTACTGGATCTCCCAGGGAGTGTGTCCCCGCCAAGTCCTGCAGATGCCGCGGGACCAGAGGGGACCAGGGTGTGCGCCCACGCGGGTTCGAGGAGCGCCAGTCAGTGCGTCTCCGCCGCCAGTTGCTCGCCTGCAGAGTCGGCGAACCTCTAAGCATCCACCCTGGGGAGGTGGCCTGGGCTCTGCACCCCGCCCCGCTCCCGCCAACACCCTTCGGTGGCCACTGCGCATGCGCGTGGCGGCGGGCGGGCCTGGGCTGCTGCGTCCCTGGTCCAGGCCGAGCCCATTAGGGCGCACGTGACCTCGCTGCGGGTTCACAGCGCTGGGAGCGCAATAGCTGCTGCTGGTGCGGGACCCACTGGAGAGCTGCTGCCCACAACCTTCCCAAGGACCCAGGCCAGCCTCCACGCTCCTCCTGGCAGCGTGCTCTGGCGCCCGCAGGGCTGGGCGAACTTTCAGAGTGTGCCCATCTGCGACTCGCGGCTTCCTGGTGCTTTTCCCAGCGCATTCCCTGGACTCGGAGGATTCACCCCCTTCTCGCGGCGGCATCACTGAACACCGGGAAGACGCATCACGTCTCGTTGGGGAGGGGGGTGGTTATTTTACTTATTTTATTTTATGTACTATGCTGTATGAAATGATTTATTAAATTCCGCTGCATATACTTTTTATCCCATACTAATAAAATTCTGCACAATATGTCGTGCTTGTGATTGGGTGTCATTTCTGATCATGTCAGATCATGTTTGGCATCATGGTTGTGCCACAAAGCTCAGGTCCCCGAGAGGAGAGTGGAGTCTGATGTTCCTTGAAATGACTGTAGTTTGGGCTCCACCTGTAGGTTCCTGCCTAATCCCTCTCTCACAGGCAAGGCCATCCCCACCCTAAGGGGCACTAAAAGCCCTTAGGAACTCACCCTCCAAAGGTGCCCCTCCCTTGTGGTCCTTCGGCAGCCTCAGTGCCCCTCTCAGAATCCCTCAGTCCATGCCCAAACCCGACCCCACCCGAGGAGCCCGCCCTGACCTGGACGACTTCAGAACATGTCCAGAACCCTACCCCTGCCCCCGCCATGCCGTGAGAATTCGAGCTCTCCACAGCTCCTAGAAGAAGGGTGCCAAGGGCTGATAGGAGTGATGAAGTTACTCATAGATCAGCCGGGTCTCCACATTCCTCAGTTCACGTAAGAAAGAAACCAGATGTCAGCCAACAGTGCGGAAAGTCACCTGGACTAGAGGAATGCCCCGGTAGACACAATGACATGCACACCACAGTGTGACCGTGGGATGCCCTTCAGGAATGTTTTCAAACTCAGAAGGCAGAACGTGACGCACCCTAGAGAGAAACCATGTGAATGTCATCTACGAGGGAAAGGCTTTCTGCGACGATCTGGGCTTAGAAACAACAATGCGATGCACAATGGAGAGAAGCCTTATGAGTGCGCTGAGTGTGGGAAAGCCTTCAGTCAGAGTTCTTTCCTTCGACAGCATGAGGCCATCCACACAGGAGATTAACCACATGAATGTCCCCTATGTGACAGAGCTCTCAATCAAAGATCTCACCCCAGAAAAGCAGGATTGAGTCCATCCTGGCAAGCAATGCTATGAATGCCACTAGTCAAAGCTCTGGCCTGGACCAGCACCGGAGAATGCACACGGGGCACAAACCACATGCATGTCCCATGAGTGGGAAGGCTTTCCGTCCAAAGTCTGAGCTGACGACACGTTCCCACGTAACACACAGCAGAGAGAATCCATGCGAATGCCGTCAGTGTGGGACCGCCTTCAGTCAACATGCGAATCTCATCAGACACCAGAGTTCCTACACGGGAGAAGAGCCCTAGGCATGTCGGCTATGTGGAAAATCCTCCAGTCATGGTCCTTCCCTTAGAAAACATGACGGAACTCAATGAAGGAGAGGGAATCATGAAAGACCGAGACTGCTTTACACATTATTCGCTCAAGTGAAATGATGCAGGGTAAAATCAGGTGAAACCTTTTATTCATCAAACAACACTGGTCATGTACGGAATCATTCACGGTGTAAAAACCACTGTGTCTGAAAGGGAGGCATTCGCCAATCACTTCTTACACAACCTAAAATATCCCACACCAAGGATACCGCAATCCCAAATGGAAACACACATACTTAGTTGTTTTTATATTAGAAAATATGAGGGCATGTGTGCTGTGTGCTGTGTGCTGTGTGTGTGTGTGTGTGTGTGTGTGTGTTTGTGCATCTGCCTGTGTGAACGCTTGTAAAGAGCCCTTCAACACACAGCTCAGCAAGTAATGAAATGTCTGTGGAAAAGAAAGTTGATTATAGAACTGTGACATCCATTGCGGGAAGCTAGGGTGATCTGGCAACTTTGAATGTAGAATTTTGTAAGAAATTCATCTTTCAGAACAGCAATGCTTGCAGATACTTGAACAACAAAATGTGTTGCGAAAGAAGCAAAGTGTTGGTGTGTTAGTTTTCCTTATGCGGTTTTGAACACATACGTTCAGGTTCACACAGCCCTTTCCCCAATGGCTGCTTGGAAAGATGGCAGCTCCCTCTGTCTATGTTTTCTTCAACACAATCCAGTGATGACGCAGCCAAGATCTTCTACCTCAGGTGCTAGATGCCACTGCAGAGCACGACCCTGCTCAGGCAAGGTCATCCGGGCATATCAAGGGCTCTCACGGGAAAATCTTGGTGGGACATCATTCTATGTCTGTGCTATGTGGGGCCAGGAGACAGAGTTCTAGACACTTTTTTTTTTTTTTTTGGTTCGTTACACACCCTGTTTTTCTTTTAGACATCATGGAGCAGGGGGCCTCCAGTCCCAATTTACAAACCAAGGAATCGATCGGTTGGGTTATCCCTTGTGGACGTCAAGGCCGTCAACTTCTGTGGAGACCAACGTGCTCCCAGGAAGCAGAAATCATGTCCAGTTAGGGGAGAAGCCACCCTGACACGGGAAGAGGCGGTTCAGATGGCGAGCTGAATCTAGCAAGGAGATCTCACAGTGTGGTTTCCTTTGGCCTTCCATCAGGCAGGTCATCGTCTCTCACATGGATTCTAATCAAAGCCCCCTCGGGAACAGCACACTCCCGAGTCCTCTTGAGGGCAGGGCCACGGCTGTGTGGCCACCTATGTCTGCCAGGCCCGAGGACAGGCACGTGGTGCGGGCAGCTGCTCGGTCAAAGGACTAACCAATGATTGCGGCTCCCTGATGGCCCCGCCGGCCCCACCCCCACCCCACCCCACCCCACCCCGCCCCTACGCACCGGCGCGCGAAAAAGCAGGCATGCACGCACGCACGCACGCACGCACGCACACACCTGCACAAGGGGCGGGGCCTGAGGGCAGCGCTGCCTCGAGCCCCATTGGTTGGGACAGCTGGGTGGCGAGTGGCTCCCAGGTATTTAAGGCGACACTCGCAGGGCTGTTTGCCAGAGCTTCAAGCGCAGAGGGCCCAGGAGCACCCAGGATGCAAGACCCCGGGTTTCCCACCGGCTCCCGGTTGTCCCCAAGCCCCCCGAGGAAGAGGACGCGGCTGTGGCGCCAGCGGCGGCCTCGCACGGTGTTCAGCGCACAACAGCTGCGGGTTCTGGAGGGATTCTTTGAGGGGAAACCCTACGGGACCTATGAGGAACGCGAGACCCTGGCGGCCAGGCTGAACCTGCAGGACTCCCAAGTGAGGGTGTGGCTCAAGAACCGCAGGGCCAAAGAGCAAAGGTTGCAGCGACTGCGCAAGCAGCAAGGCCAGGGAGCCCAGGCTGCTCCCCAGCAACTGGCAGTCTGCGCCCCTCAGCCCGCGCCTGTGCCCTCGCCTGCAGGCCCTGCGTCCCACGAGGGCCCTCTGCTCCCTGCCAGCCCTGTGCTGCCCACCATTCCTGTGCGCCCTGAGGAGCCAGTGTTCCCCGCTGGCCCTGTGTTCCCAGCCGGCACCATGCTCCCCGCAGGCCCTGGGCTCCCCGCTGGCCCCGTGTTCCCGGCCGGTCCTGTGCTCCCCGCGGGTCCTGTGTTCCCAGCCGGCCCTGTGCTCCCCGCAGGCCCCGGGCTCCCCGCTGGCCCTGTGTTCCCGGCCGGTCCTGTGCTCCCGGCGGGTCCTGTGTTCCCAACCGGCCCTGTGCTCCCTGCAGGCCCTGGGCACCCCGCTGGCCCTGTGTTCCCGGCCGGTCCTGTGCTCCCGGCGGGTCCTGTGTTCCCAGCCGGCCCTGTGCTCGCTGCAGGCCCTGGGCTCCCCGCTGGCCCTGTTTTCCCAGCTGGTTCTGTGCTCCCGGCGGGTCCTTTGCTCCCGGCCGGCTTTGTGCTCCTCGCTGGCCCTGTGCTCCCCACCAGCCCTGCACTCCCTGCCACCTCCGTACACCAAGGGGGCCTTGGTTTCGGCAGCCTACCTCCGCGCAGGCCCTTGCATGTCTTCCCGGCAGCAGATCCCAGCGCCTCCAGCTACAGCCAGGCCTGCTCCGACCCTGCGCAAGGCGTCCAGGGCACGGTCACCGCTGCACCCGCTCCAGCTCCAGCTCCAGCTCCAGCTCCAGCTGCAGCCCCAGATCCAGACCCAGCTCCAACTCCAGATGCAGCTCCAGATCTAGATCCAACTCCTTCTTCAGCTCCAGCTCCAACTCCAGCTCTAGATCCAGCTCCAAGTCCAGCTCCAAGTCCAACTCCAAGTCCAACTCGAGCTCCATCCGTGGCCACACTCTCGCCTCAGGGCCCCGACAACGCCAGGAATTTCTCTTCAGTCCCTGATTTCACAGACCTGCTCTCAGCCGATTGCTTCTTGGAGGAGCCCTTCTCCTCCCGCAGGCCCTGGTACGACTTTGTGGGTGACAGCGACGTGGACCTCTTCCAGTTACTGGATCTCCCAGGGAGTGTGTCCCCGCCAAGTCCTGCAGATGCCGCGGGACCAGAGGGGACCAGGGTGTGCGCCCACGCGGGTTCGAGGAGCGCCAGTCAGTGCGTCTCCGCCGCCAGTTGCTCGCCTGCAGAGTCGGCGAACCTCTAAGCATCCACCCTGGGGAGGTGGCCTGGGCTCTGCACCCCGCCCCGCTCCCGCCAACACCCTTCGGTGGCCACTGCGCATGCGCGTGGCGGCGGGCGGGCCTGGGCTGCTGCGTCCCTGGTCCAGGCCGAGCCCATTAGGGCGCACGTGACCTCGCTGCGGGTTCACAGCGCTGGGAGCGCAATAGCTGCTGCTGGTGCGGGACCCACTGGAGAGCTGCTGCCCACAACCTTCCCAAGGACCCAGGCCAGCCTCCACGCTCCTCCTGGCAGCGTGCTCTGGCGCCCGCAGGGCTGGGCGAACTTTCAGAGTGTGCCCATCTGCGACTCGCGGCTTCCTGGTGCTTTTCCCAGCGCATTCCCTGGACTCGGAGGATTCACCCCCTTCTCGCGGCGGCATCACTGAACACCGGGAAGACGCATCACGTCTCGTTGGGGAGGGGGGTGGTTATTTTACTTATTTTATTTTATGTACTATGCTGTATGAAATGATTTATTAAATTCCGCTGCATATACTTTTTATCCCATACTAATAAAATTCTGCACAATATGTCGTGCTTGTGATTGGGTGTCATTTCTGATCATGTCAGATCATGTTTGGCATCATGGTTGTGCCACAAAGCTCAGGTCCCCGAGAGGAGAGTGGAGTCTGATGTTCCTTGAAATGACTGTAGTTTGGGCTCCACCTGTAGGTTCCTGCCTAATCCCTCTCTCACAGGCAAGGCCATCCCCACCCTAAGGGGCACTAAAAGCCCTTAGGAACTCACCCTCCAAAGGTGCCCCTCCCTTGTGGTCCTTCGGCAGCCTCAGTGCCCCTCTCAGAATCCCTCAGTCCATGCCCAAACCCGACCCCACCCGAGGAGCCCGCCCTGACCTGGACGACTTCAGAACATGTCCAGAACCCTACCCCTGCCCCCGCCATGCCGTGAGAATTCGAGCTCTCCACAGCTTCTAGAAGAAGGGTGCCAAGGGCTGATAGGAGTGATGAAGTTACTCATAGATCAGCCGGGTCTCCACATTCCTCAGTTCACGTAAGAAAGAAACCAGATGTCAGCCAACAGTGCGGAAAGTCACCTGGACTAGAGGAATGCCCCGGTAGACACAATGACATGCACACCACAGTGTGACCGTGGGATGCCCTTCAGGAATGTTTTCAAACTCAGAAGGCAGAACGTGACGCACCCTAGAGAGAAACCATGTGAATGTCATCTACGAGGGAAAGGCTTTCTGCGACGATCTGGGCTTAGAAACAACAATGCGATGCACAATGGAGAGAAGCCTTATGAGTGCGCTGAGTGTGGGAAAGCCTTCAGTCAGAGTTCTTTCCTTCGACAGCATGAGGCCATCCACACAGGAGATTAACCACATGAATGTCCCCTATGTGACAGAGCTCTCAATCAAAGATCTCACCCCAGAAAAGCAGGATTGAGTCCATCCTGGCAAGCAATGCTATGAATGCCACTAGTCAAAGCTCTGGCCTGGACCAGCACCGGAGAATGCACACGGGGCACAAACCACATGCATGTCCCATGAGTGGGAAGGCTTTCCGTCCAAAGTCTGAGCTGACGACACGTTCCCACGTAACACACAGCAGAGAGAATCCATGCGAATGCCGTCAGTGTGGGACCGCCTTCAGTCAACATGCGAATCTCATCAGACACCAGAGTTCCTACACGGGAGAAGAGCCCTAGGCATGTCGGCTATGTGGAAAATCCTCCAGTCATGGTCCTTCCCTTAGAAAACATGACGGAACTCAATGAAGGAGAGGGAATCATGAAAGACCGAGACTGCTTTACACATTATTCGCTCAAGTGAAATGATGCAGGGTAAAATCAGGTGAAACCTTTTATTCATCAAACAACACTGGTCATGTACGGAATCATTCACGGTGTAAAAACCACTGTGTCTGAAAGGGAGGCATTCGCCAATCACTTCTTACACAACCTAAAATATCCCACACCAAGGATACCGCAATCCCAAATGGAAACACACATACTTAGTTGTTTTTATATTAGAAAATATGAGGGCATGTGTGCTGTGTGCTGTGTGCTGTGTGTGTGTGTGTGTGTGTGTGTGTGTGTGTGTTTGTGCATCTGCCTGTGTGAACGCTTGTAAAGAGCCCTTCAACACACAGCTCAGCAAGTAATGAAATGTCTGTGGAAAAGAAAGTTGATTATAGAACTGTGACATCCATTGCGGGAAGCTAGGGTGATCTGGCAACTTTGAATGTAGAATTTTGTAAGAAATTCATCTTTCAGAACAGCAATGCTTGCAGATACTTGAACAACAAAATGTGTTGCGAAAGAAGCAAAGTGTTGGTGTGTTAGTTTTCCTTATGCGGTTTTGAACACATACGTTCAGGTTCACACAGCCCTTTCCCCAATGGCTGCTTGGAAAGATGGCAGCTCCCTCTGTCTATGTTTTCTTCAACACAATCCAGTGATGACGCAGCCAAGATCTTCTACCTCAGGTGCTAGATGCCACTGCAGAGCACGACCCTGCTCAGGCAAGGTCATCCGGGCATATCAAGGGCTCTCACGGGAAAATCTTGGTGGGACATCATTCTATGTCTGTGCTATGTGGGGCCAGGAGACAGAGTTCTAGACACTTTTTTTTTTTTTTTTTTGGTTCGTTACACACCCTGTTTTTCTTTTAGACATCATGGAGCAGGGGGCCTCCAGTCCCAATTTACAAACCAAGGAATCGATCGGTTGGGTTATCCCTTGTGGACGTCAAGGCCGTCAACTTCTGTGGAGACCAACGTGCTCCCAGGAAGCAGAAATCATGTCCAGTTAGGGGAGAAGCCACCCTGACACGGGAAGAGGCGGTTCAGATGGCGAGCTGAATCTAGCAAGGAGATCTCACAGTGTGGTTTCCTTTGGCCTTCCATCAGGCAGGTCATCGTCTCTCACATGGATTCTAATCAAAGCCCCCTCGGGAACAGCACACTCCCGAGTCCTCTTGAGGGCAGGGCCACGGCTGTGTGGCCACCTATGTCTGCCAGGCCCTAGGACAGGCACGTGGTGCGGGCAGCTGCTCGGTCAAAGGACTAACCAATGATTGCGGCTCCCTGATGGCCCCGCCGGCCCCACCCCCACCCCACCCCACCCCACCCCGCCCCTACGCACCGGCGCGCGAAAAAGCAGGCATGCACGCACGCACGCACGCACGCACGCACACACCTGCACAAGGGGCGGGGCCTGAGGGCAGCGCTGCCTCGAGCCCCATTGGTTGGGACAGCTGGGTGGCGAGTGGCTCCCAGGTATTTAAGGCGACACTCGCAGGGCTGTTTGCCAGAGCTTCAAGCGCAGAGGGCCCAGGAGCACCCAGGATGCAAGACCCCGGGTTTCCCACCGGCTCCCGGTTGTCCCCAAGCCCCCCGAGGAAGAGGACGCGGCTGTGGCGCCAGCGGCGGCCTCGCACGGTGTTCAGCGCACAACAGCTGCGGGTTCTGGAGGGATTCTTTGAGGGGAAACCCTACGGGACCTATGAGGAACGCGAGACCCTGGCGGCCAGGCTGAACCTGCAGGACTCCCAAGTGAGGGTGTGGCTCAAGAACCGCAGGGCCAAAGAGCAAAGGTTGCAGCGACTGCGCAAGCAGCAAGGCCAGGGAGCCCAGGCTGCTCCCCAGCAACTGGCAGTCTGCGCCCCTCAGCCCGCGCCTGTGCCCTCGCCTGCAGGCCCTGCGTCCCACGAGGGCCCTCTGCTCCCTGCCAGCCCTGTGCTGCCCACCATTCCTGTGCGCCCTGAGGAGCCAGTGTTCCCCGCTGGCCCTGTGTTCCCAGCCGGCACCATGCTCCCCGCAGGCCCTGGGCTCCCCGCTGGCCCTGTGTTCCCGGCCGGTCCTGTGCTCCCCGCGGGTCCTGTGTTCCCAGCCGGCCCTGTGCTCCCCGCAGGCCCCGGGCTCCCCGCTGGCCCTGTGTTCCCAGCCTGCCCTGTGCTCGCTGCAGGCCCTGGGCTCCCCGCTGGCCCTGTTTTCCCAGCTGGTTCTGTGCTCCCGGCGGGTCCTTTGCTCCCGGCCGGCTTTGTGCTCCTCGCTGGCCCTGTGCTCCCCACCATCCCTGCACTCCCTGCCACCTCCGTACACCAAGGGGGCCTTGGTTTCGGCAGCCTACCTCCGCGCAGGCCCTTGCATGTCTTCCCAGCAGCAGATCCCAGCGCCTCCAGCTACAGCCAGGCCTGCTCCGACCCTGCCCAAGGCGTCCAGGGCACGGTCACTGCTGCACCTGCTCCAGCTCAAACTCGAGCTCCAGCCCCAGATCCCGATCAAGCTCCAAATCCACCTCTAGCTCCAGCTTCAGCTCTAGCTCCAGCTCTAGCTCCAGCTCCAGCCCCAGATCCATATCCAGATCGAGCACCAGCTCCAGCTCCATCCCCAGATCCAGATCGAGCCCCAACTCCAGATCCAGCTCCAGATCTAGATCCAGCTCCTTCTGCACCTCCAGCTCCAACTCGAGCTCTAGATGCAGCTCCAAGTCCAATTCCAACTCCAACTCCAACTCCAACTGTTGCTCCATCCGAGGACACACTCTCGCCTCAGGGCCAGACAACGCCGGGAATTTCTCTTCAAACCCTGATTTCACAGCCCTGCTCTCAGCCTATTGCTTCTTGGAGGAGCCCTTCTCCTCCCCCAGGCCCTGTTACGACTTTGTGGGTGACAGCGACGTGGACCTCTTTCAGTTACTGGATCTCCCAGGGAGTGTGTCCCCGCCAAGTCCTGCAGATGCGGTGGGACCAGAGGGGACCAGCGTGTGCGCCCACGCGGGTGCGAGGAACGCAGGTCTGTGCGTCTTTGCCGCCAGTTGCTCGCCTCCAGAGTCGGCCAACCTCTAAGCCTCCACCCTGGCGAGGTGGCCTGTGCTCTGCACCCCGCCCCTCTCGCACCAAGACCCTTTGGTGGCCACTGCGCATGCGGGTGGCGGCGGGCCAAGGCTGCTGCTTCAGTGGTCAAGGCTGAGCCCATTAGGGCACACGTGACCTCGCTGCCCATTCACAGCGCTGGGAGAGCAATAGCTGCTGCTGGTGCGGGACCCACTGGAGAGCTGCTGCCCACAGCCTTCCCAAGGACCCAGCCCAGCCTCCACACTCCTCCTGGCAGTGTGCTCTAGCACCCGTAGGACTGGGCGAACTTTCAGATTGTGCACATCTGCGACTTGCGGCTTCCTGGTGCTTTTCCCATCGCATTCCCTGGACTTGGAGGATTCACTCCCTTCTCGCGGCATCGTTGAACACCGGGAAGACGCATCACGTCTTGTGGGGGCGTATTTTACTTATTTTTTTATGTATTATGCTGTATGAAATGATTTATTAAATTCTGCTGCATATACTTTTTATCCCGTACTAATAAAACTCTGCACAACATGTCGTGCTTGTTATTGGGTTTCATTTCTGATCATGTCAGGTCATGTTTGGCATCATGGTTGTTCCCAGCAGGCTCTGTGCTCCTCGCTGGCCCTGTGCTCCCCACCACCCCTGCGCTCCCTTCAGCCCCAGTACACCACGGGGGCCTTGGTTTCAGCAGCCTCCCTCCGCAAAGACCCTTGCAGGTCTTCCAAGTAGAAGATCCCAATGCCTCCAGCTACAGACAGGTGTGCTGCAACCCCTTTCCATCTGGGGGCTCTTGGGGAGCACCTCGCCTGCCTCCACCAGCTGCTGGTGGCCTCTAGCTTCCTGCTCAGAGCTAATATACAAAAGCACACACATTTTATTCACCTCAACTTCAACCTCAGCCTCCCATGACCTTCAAGGCCCGCTTAGTTTGGTGTTTTTGTGTCTCTAGTCTCCCCTTTCTGGCACCCCTACATCGTGCCCTCCTTTGGAGGAATAAACATCAGGCATCGCAGCCAAGTTCAGCACAAGGAGAGAGAAAGAGAGAGAGAGAGAGAAAGAGAGAGAGAGAGAGAGAGAGAGAGAGAGAAACATTGATGTGAGAGAAACATGGGTTGGTGCCTCCCACAAAAGCACCCTGCCAAGAGCCAGGATAGAACCTGGTAAGTGCAACCATGTCTGTGCCCTTGACCAGGATTCCCTTGTGACCCCGAATGGAACCTTCAGCTTTCCATTGCATGATAGGTCCTCTCACCTACTGAGCCACATCTGCAGGGCTCCGTTTTGTCTTTCAATTGGATCTTGTCATCTGTTTATACTGGAAGAGCTTATCGCCAGTTAAGGGTGCTTGCAATGTTATTTTTTACTGAGTGTTTTGGAATCCTCTGTTTCTCTTTTGTTTTCCTGTTCTCTTGTCCTGTATGTTGATTGCTGGGGTCCAATCCCAGCGGGTCCAGGGGTCCCCAAATGTATGGACGGAGTCGGCGAAGAAGGAATGACACGAAGACAGCCTTCAGTTGATCAGCAGCCTAGTCAGGACCTATAGCCAGGATCTCCAGCCAAAATTCTGGTCGGAGTTCTGGTTAGGAACTGATGAGGATCTGATGTTTATTGTCTTGTTACATCCGTATTTATACCAGCCGATTTTAATCCTGTCAATTTCTATTACAAAGGTTAGGGCGTTTCTTATCTCCATTCCAGGGAGTAAAGATTATGTAGCTTAACTACCTGCCTGGCACTTAATTAAGGGGTTGTATCCCCTCCCTAACCTCAGGGAAAGATCCCCACCTGGGGAAACAACCTTTCTCGGAGAGGTGACCTTGGTTAAAACACATGGCGCTAAAGGGAGCAAACATATTAAGAACAGTATGCTATATATGCCAGGTCCATTGAAACATATGCTGTGCAGAAGTTTCTTTCCTGCAGCGACTGTGTCAAGCAGCAAGGATGGACCGGCTTCCCGCAGTTGAGGACTTTCTGTAGTGCTATGTTTGAATTATTTTCTCTTATTTCTCTCGTGCCTCCCATAGACTTTCGTTGTGTGGTTACCTGGACTCTTGACTTAGGACAAATGAACAGCCTCTCCTTACATTGGAGGTTGAAAAACCAGGAGAAACACACACACACACACACACACACACACACACGCACACGCACACGCACACACACACACACCCCAAACCACCCCCAAGGTAAAGCCCTACCTCACACTACACTCCATCACTGCTAGATGTATTCAAGGACAGTTGACAACTTGGATAGCAGAGACAGTGAACAGGGATTCTATAGAGTTATATGTCAATTTTCAAATGAAGCATGTGGTTAAGGTCATTTTTAAGCTTTTTTTTTTTTTTAGTAAATTCACTAGGTTTAAGGGCATCCGTTTGCCACGGATGGAAAGGACAGACAGATATGTGACAGGCAACAATAAGCACTGAAATAGTCCTTAAAATCCAGAAATTCTACTGATTAAAAAAATACAAATGGGGCCGATGTTTGTAACCATTCATTGCCCAGAAATAGAATCAATTGCAATGAATGAAGAGAAATGAGCAAAGAAATAATAAAATAAAATAAAATAACCTCCCCCCTCAACACTCTTCACGGGTACTGGGTCCAAGGAGTCCGCACAAGAGGCGATGGTGAAGCACACCAGGCATCGCAGCCAGCTTCAGGAGAACCTTTCCTTGAGATGCTTTTGGTGAATGCCACCTGAAGGGCGGGCCATGCGGGGGCCTAGCCTGGGTCATGAGCTTCCCCACCCTAAACTTGACCTCCAATGTGTGAGGGCGTTTCAGTCCTGGGGCCGGCTGATTGGTGGGTCTCTGGCTCCTCCCACCAAGCTCTTGGGCTATAAAATGCAGCAAGGTGAGCGGCCTAGGGCCTTCTGTTCGCAGAGACTACTTTTGGAGCACTTTAATAGAGTGATCTTTGGTATAATATGCTCTTTCATTATTTATTTTATTTTATTTTAGAAATTGTTGGGGCCTGAAACTCGAAAAGCAAAGGCGCAGTTCCCGGCATTCCTCGTGGGCTGTACTTCCCGTTGACCCCACGCTGAGATGAGGCACTTCCTGGCCTCTGTCACTAAGGCGGGGAAGATGGAGGTAGCGTCGGTGTTGGTCTCGGTCGAGTGGATAAATAACTGGGAGAAATCAGGGAGAGGCGACCTGTTGGACTTATGTTGGCTTCTCAGTGAAAACAAGAGCCACAGCAGTTCGACTTACAGAGATTTCCAGCGAGCTCTCTATGAGTTATCACACCATGTCATTCAAGGAAATCTGAAGCCCGAACAAGCAGCTGATGTTTTCAATGACATCAGCGAATTTCGTGAGGATGCGCCTTCCATTGTTGCTGATGTCTTTTGCATGTTAAATATGGAGACAACCGTTTTAGAAGGGCAAAAGAGACTGTTTTATGCAATTGGTATCAGTGTGTTTGTATTTCTTTTCAGACACGATTCTAAAGGAACGCCTGGATCCAGAAACATTGGAATCATTAGGACTCATCAAGCAATCACGGCAATTCCATCAAAGATCAGTGAAAATCAAGACAAAACTCTTTTATACGCAGCAAAAGTTCAACTTGTTAAGAGAAGAGAATGAAGGCTATGCTAAGCTGACTGTTGAATTGGGGCAAGATTTATCGGGAAATATGACTGGTGATTTAATCTTAGAAAATATCAAATCCTTAATAGGATGCTTTCATCTAGATCCCAATAGAGTTTTGGGTGTCATTTTAGAAGTGTTTGAATGCAGACCAGAATGTGGTGACTTCTTTATATCCTTATTAGAATCTTGTGTGAATATGTGTGAGCCGCAAACACTTTGTCATATACTTGGGTTCAAATTCAAGTGTTACCAGGAGCCAAATGGAGAGACTCCTTCTTCTTTATACAGTGTTGCAGCAGTGCTCCTACAAGGTAATCTTATTGATTTAAATGAACTCTATGTACATCTTCTTCCAGCTGATAATTGCATGATGGATGAATATAAACAAGAAATGTTGGAAGCTAAGACCATTCTTAAAAAACTAAACGGTGGCTGTATTGTCTTCTGAAAAAATGGATAAGCAAGAGAAGGCAAAGGAAGAGGAGGATGAGGAGAAAGTAGAAAAGCCACCTGACAACCAAAAATGTGGTTTGTTAGAAGCCTTATTAAAGATTTCGATTGGCAGCATGCACAGAACATGATGGATCGGATGGCTCCATACTATGTTGCTTCCCACAAGCTGATAGCTCTTGCTATTTGCAAGCTTATTCACATAACTATTGAGACTCTCTACCGAAGAGTTGGCATTCCTAAAGGCGCTGAAGGCTCACCTGTTCATGCTTTGCAAAATAAGAGAGTGCTAAAACAAGCAGGGAGCTTTGAGGATTTGAGGACAGATGCCTTCAATACGTTCTGTTACCTCGGTCCCCACCTTTCTTGGGATCCCATTTTATTTGCAAAAGTGGTGCGCATAGGCCAATCCTTTATGAAGGAGCTTCAGTCTGATGGAAGGAAACAAGAGGATCAAGAGAAAGTGGACGTTATTCTTAGCTGTTTACTTGGCATTACTGACCAGGCCCTACTTCCATCTCTTTATCTAATGGACTGCAATGCTTGTATGACTGAGGAACTATGGGGAATGTTATAAACATTTCCATATCAGCATAGATATCATCTGTATGGCCAGTGGAAGGACGAAACTTACAACAGGTCCCTACTTTTAGTAAAAGTTAAAGCTCGAACAATAGACAAAGCTAGAGATATCATGAACCATCTCACCAAGGAAAATGTGAGGCCTTCTGGAAGACAAATTGGGAAATTGAGCCACAGCAATCCAACTATTTTGTTTGATTATATCTTGGCAAAAATACAGACGTGTGATGACTTGATGGCACCTGTAGTAGATTCACTGGAATGCCTCACCTCATTGAATTACGATGTCTTGGCCTATTGTATCATTGAGGCTTCAGCAAATCCAGAAAAGGAAAGGATGAAACACAACGATACAACCAGTTCAAGCTGGCTTTGGCCTCTTGTTAGTTTCTGTGCTGCAGTCTTTCCTAAATATCCAATGGATCTGGCTGGTCTTCTGCAATATGTGGCTAATCAGCTAAAGGCAGGCAGAAGTATTGGCCTGCTTATATTGCAAGAAGTGGTACATAAAATGGCAGGAATAGAAATCACGAGGGAAGAGACGACAACGGAGCAACTAGAGGCCATGACTGGTGGAGAGCAACTAAGAGCTGAGGGAGGTTCTTGTGGCCAGACCAGAAACACTAAAAAATCCTCCCAGAGATTAAAGGATGCCCTATTGGACTATGACCTTGCTCTTCTCCTTGTTTTGATGATAGCTCAGCAGTGGGATAGGGTGATCTTTCAGGAAGGTGGAGAGAAAGATGTGGAACTGGTGGGAAAGCTCTATGACCAGTGTCATGATACCCTGGTACAGTTTGGTGGATTTTTAGCACTGAATCTAAGCACAGAAGAGTACACAAAGAGAGTGCCTTTGATTGATGTGCTTTATCACGAATTTCATATACCCCATGATGCAGCATTTTTCTTGTCTAGGCCAACATATGCACGCCATATCTCATCCAAATATGATGAACTTAAAAAATCAGACAAGGGAAGTAAACAACAACATAAAGTCCACAAGTACATAGCAGCCAGTGAAATGGTGATGGCATCTGTCCGTGAAGCGGTAGTCTCATTGCACTTTTCCAATGTCTGGGATGACATCAGCCCTCGATTCTATGCCACATTCTGGTCACTGACAACGTATGACCTTGCAGTTCCACACACCAGCTATGAACGGTAAGTCAGTAAACTTAAAGTCCAGATGAGAGCACTTGATGACAATCAAGAAATGCCTCCAGAGAAAAAGAAAAAAGAAAAGGAGCACTGTAGTGCTCTTCGGGACAAGTTGCTTGAAAAAGAAAAGAAACAGATGGAACATGTACAGCGAGTTCTACAGAGACTGAAACTGGAAAAGGACAACTGGCTTTTAGCCAAGTCTACACCAAAGGAGACCATCACAAAATTTTTACAGCTGTGTATATTTCCTTGATGTATTTTTTCAGCAGTCAATGCTGTTTACTGTGCTCGTTTTGTTGAATTGGTACATCAAGAGAAAACTCCAAATTTTTCCACACTTCTTTGCTACGATTGAGTTTTCTCTGACATCGTTTTCACAGTGGCAAGCTGTACTGAAAATGAAGCGCGTCAATATGGGAGCTTTCTTTGCTGTATGTTAGAGACTGTGACTAGGTGGCACAGTGATAGAGCCACATATGAAAAAGAATGTGGAAACCACCCAGGATTCCTTACTATACTTCGGGCAACTGGATTTGATCAGGGAAATCAAGCTGATCAACTAGACAATGAAAATTTCCGACATGTGGTACATAAATGGCACTACAAACTAACCAAGGCATCGGTACATTGCCTTGAAATAAGTGAATATATTCAATGAGGAATATCTTGATTGTGCTAACAAAAATACTTCCTTGCTACTCGAAAGTTTTAAATCTGGGTCAGGCTTTGGAAAAAAGAGTGCATAAAATCTGCCAAGAAGAAAAAGGGAAAAGGTGTAGTCTACATGCATTAGCTACCGGCTACTCTGGGCAGTTGAAATGTAGGAAGTCATACATGATACCTGAAAATGAGTTTCATCACAAAGACCCCACTCCGAAGAACGCAGTACACAATGGGCCTGTTGGTGGGTCTTCTTCATCTTCCAGAGGAAGTGCATCTAAATCTCATGAAAGCAGTGCTGATGAGAATGATAACTCAATGGAAACAACTTCTTCACCACTAATCAAGAGTAAGGAGAGAGAAACAGGCAGGAAAGGATTGGACAAGTCAAGGGAAAGTAGATCCAGGGAAAGAGAGAAAAAAGATGAAAAGGACAGAAAAGGTCGGAAACGGCATCACTCAAACAATGACCGGGAGGTGCTACCAGACCTAAGGAAGAGGCGAAGAAAAGGAGAAAATGGAACGATGGCAGTTTAAAAACACAAAAGTGAAAATCCATGTGATAATTCTTCTCCAAATGAGAAAAACAAGGGGGCGTGGGGCGGGGGGCGGGGGGGGGGGGGAGTCAAAATTCTTCAGGTAATGAAAAAGGCAGCGATTCATTTAACTCTGAAAAGATGGATAAAAATCTCCCCCCAGTGGCAAAAAAGGGTATATACAGACCCCTAAGTTGAAGGTCCCCTGGAGGAGGATGCCAATGCTCCATGCATCACTCTTGGAACAGTATCTCCCATTCTTAAGAGCGTCGGGTATTGCCCATTTCAGGGGAATCTGCTTGAAGTCAAAAGATGACTGCAACCCACCATCCTCTAGACAAGTCATTTCAAAGTCACCAGTTGTCAGGATATTCTTTTCACCTCTAGTCAGTTCCTTGCAGCATGGTTCCTGGGTATACAATTTTCATTTGAAATGCGACACCTGGAAGCAGCATCTGATGAAAATTTCATCCCCTTTTTTCTCAGAAAAGAGAGGAAACCGCCTCCGCGGACTAGTTCCTTCATGATGTGAATAGACTGCGGTGATGTGCAAACTCCTATACCTTTGGCGATATTGGGATGACTGATTGTATTACGTGAGGATTTTGGCTTCTTGTAAAATATTTAACTTTACTCCCTACTGGGAGCCGATCCACCCTTGCTGTTTGACGTAGTCGCTGCATGGAAGAAACATCTGCACAGCTTACATTTTTCAAGGCACCTGGCGTGTAGGACATATTTCTGCTCCCCCTCTTAAGCTCTATGTGTTTTAACCAGGACCCTCTCCCCGAGAAATGGTCGTTTCCCCAGCTTAGGGGTTAACAGGACTATGGAAGTAAATCAATGAGTAACCCCCCCTAGTATTACAGAAATACCATGTACTACTTATGAAGAACTTGGACTAAGACCATTGGCAATAAATGTGGGACTTGCTTGACCCACATCCCCAGGGTTTTGCCCACCAGGGAGAGTACCAGAACCTATACCCCTGGAGACCCACTGACACAGGGAAGTCCCAGGGAAGGCAAGCAGCAAGGCTGGGAGGACATGACCTTGACTGGGTAGGATAAGCTCCTTCAGTCACTTTCTTGTAGCTTATCAGTAGAGCAGTAGAAGAGTGACCTTGGAATAGCCCTTATAATGGAACACAAGAGATTAACCTAGACAAGATCAAAATCAACAGCACTAGATAGAGACTAGAGACAGGATTATGGACATGAAACTAGGAACAGTAGAAGGTTTCCTGAAACATACCATGATGTAATGGAACAATAAAAAGAGAACCCAACCATGATGATCAACTGAAGGCTGCCTCTGTGTCATTCATTCTTCGCCAACTCCGTCCACACCTCCATGGGAACCCCTGGACCTGCTGGGGCTGGACCCCAGCAACTTCCTGGGAAAGATCATTTGTACATGTGGTAACAGCCATAGCAGCTTGATCCTTTCATATGCCCTTAAATATGTCACCAGATTTTCCCTTGCTCAGTCATCCTCCTGTTGTCACATCTTCTTATTCCAGTTATGGAAATACTGACCATGATAAATCCTACCCATTACCCTCACCCTCACCCTCACCCTCAGCCCTCACCCCTCACCCCTCACCCTAACCGTAAACCCTAACCCTAAACCCTAACCCTAACCCTAGCCCTAACCCTAACCTTAGTCCTAGCCCTAGCCCTAGCCCTAACCCCTAACCCCAAGCCCCTAACCCTAGCCCTAGCCCTAGCCCTAGCCCTAACCCTAGCCCAAAACCTTAAACCCTAAGCCTAACCCTAACCCTAACCCATACTTTTTTCCAGAAAGGCATGTCAATTTATACTGTAAACAGTTTATGTGAACATGGTTGTCCTATTGCACCCTCAGCAGCAAAGAGAATAATAATTTATTATCTTGCAAATATAATAGATCAAAAATAAGAAGATGCCCTAGCAGGTTTGGCTCAGTGGATAGAGCGTCGGCCTGCAGACTCAAGGGTCCCAGGTTCGATTCCGGTCAAGGGCATATGCCTAGGTTGCGGGCACATCCCCAGTGGGGAGTGTGCAGGAGGCAGCTGATCGATGTTTCTCTCTCATCGATGTTTCTGACTCTCTATCCCTCTCCCTTCCTCTCTGTAAAAAATCAATAAAATATATTTAAAAAATAAAAATATACTGCATTTTGTATTCAAGTTGCATTTCTTTATTAGACTAGTTCTAGGCTGAACATAAAAATTACAGGACATTAATATTTTCCTCCGTAAGTGGTTTGTTCAAATCCTTTGCAAATTTCTCCTAATAGATACTGTTCTTCCAATAGCTCATGAAGATCTTTCTGTGTTAAAGGGGGGGGGGGGTGTAAAGTTTCAAAGCCAAGAAGCAAGAATCCAGTTCCTTCCTTGCTTTTTCTCTTTCTCCTGGTCAGTCTCAACCTGTTATTGCCAGCACAGAAAGCACTTGGCAGGAGCATCACCTCTGTATCTCACAACGGGAGGGCCAAGCACTACAGGAATTGTCTCATTACTTCCACAAAGAGATACAATTCCAGGGAGATTCTGCTGACCAGTCAGGTCTGGGAACACTGCCATGAGGAAGAGCTAACTTCTGAAAAAAATAAATCTAAGATTTAGCAATGGGTCCCTTGGAGACTTAGAGTCCACTGCTACAACGTGCCCTTCTGAAGAAGCCTGTACTCAGCAGACAGGTCATAAAGAGATGGATGACAGCCAAGCACCCACAGGGTACTGGGCAGGCAGGCAGGTACTTTTCTTCCTAGATCAGTGGCAACAGAGAAACATGGCTCCATGTCACAGAACATACCACCATGACCTCGACGTTTTCTTTCTGTCACTTCTTGAACACTGCGGTTCAGACTTATGATCCCAGGTGCCTCTCTCCTGTGGCATCATTTGTTTAGCTAACACTTCTTGCCAAGAAACAAGTCCCTTAGGAGAAAACTCAGCAAACAGAACTGCAGAGGCAATTATCATTATTGTAATTAGCATACTTGCCTCGTAACCACCATGTAAATGCCTGGAATCCTTCATTCTCACTCAAGCTGGACTGGGAAGTCTAGGGAATAAGAAAAAACACTAGGTACAGAGACCAGAACCACAAGCAATGGGCCTGGACACAAGGGAAATGTTTGCTACCTTTTTCTCTCCCTTCTTTGTATCATTAGTAAGTACCTGGTGCCTGGGCCCCGTGGCAAGCAGTGAATATAAATGATTTGTGAACCGATTCTTACCACCTGCTTTGCTGACATGGAAATGCAAATAAATATCCCCACAGAAACCAGGGCAATGGAAGTATATTTGAATATACTGTATCTGCAGAAATAAGAACAAGAACACATTAGGAAGGCACAGGTACCAATTTCCACAGGATGTTTTCAGTAGATGGTGCCTGAGAGTATAAATCACCAGCAGAGCCCATGTAAGTCTTCATGTGCAAGGATCAGGGTGCCCACTGGTTGCTACACACACCCTTCCTTGGCGTTGCTTAACATAGTTTCTAAAAGTTTGTGGACCAACAGATTGTTTCATTGGGGAGGGGAGACCAGACGTGACATTCCATTGGTGACAGTCACATAGAACAGTTCTGACACTTTTCATTCTATCTTCTTGGCCACTTGGGCTTTATTTGGAATTTTCTTTGTACTAAGTGCACGATTAGTCCTTCGTTCACTCTGTTGCACTAATGAACACCTTCTCTGACAGCACTGCCCCACACAACTATGAGCCTGGAAATGCTCCATCCTGGGCTCTCCAATATGGTCACCAACAGCCACAAGTGGCTACTGGCAATTAAACCCTGACCAGTGAGACTTGGAAACTAGATATTTAATTTTAAGTAATTTAAATGTTAAATGTGAATAGTCACATGTGGCTTCTGGTGACCACAAAGGAACTGAAATTCTCAATCGATTGGCTTCATAGGTTAGGATGGATGTAAGGACTCAGTGATGCTAAGAACTAATTCTACAGAGAGAACACTGCTGCACAGGTGGGACCCCCTACCTGGTCAGCTGCTCCAGGAATGCACATCATTGTCACAGAGAGAACTCAAACAAAGAAGGCCAGGAGCACGCCCCCTCTAGCAGGAGAAAAGTAATCCACATGCCTAGCCTATAGGTGGGGCCAAGAATGTGCTTCCTAAACATAAATTATAAAAGCATATTGTTTACCTTTTCTTCAAAATGATAATCTCTAGAATCATGTAGGCAATTAGAGAACCCTGTAAAAGAAGACAAGAGGAAGTTTTAGTGCACTAGGGAAAGACAACATACTTCAAGATAAAAATGAACATCTCCAAGAGGGAAAAACATCTGGGCAGGAGAAGATTAGGATGAATAATTAGTAAGGTCCAGGTGTTCTTATGATGGCAAAAAGTATAAGCCATAAAAATCTATCTTGCAAAATAATTATGCCTTTTAAAGATGACAATGAAGATAACAATGATCAATTCTCAATAACTACTCATAGCTGAAGCTTATTACAGGCTTATTTTTGTCAACTTTTCCATCTAATTTCTAAGAGCTTTTACTACGTTTCTCCGCCCCCCCTGCGTTTTGAGAAAAGAAGTTATGTGGAGATCTCTCTCTTATCTGGAAGGGTGTCTGTCCTTCATCAAGTGCTCATAGAAAGTCTACTATGTGCTCAATACTGTGAGGGTCATCTTAGTCATTATAATTAGCTCTGGGAAGTGCCTTTAGAAATAACACATTTGATCTTACAAAAAACTCAGACTACACCAAAATGTTACAATTCTAATCCTTACCCGTTTTGTATTCTTCTGCAACCCTAACTATATTTCCCTTGAAGTCTTTTCTGCCCTCCAGGGAAAACTGTTCTTATCTATATACTGAACACAGATCTCTCACCAAACATGAGGCAAAGAAAAAACCTCTACTGCTTTGGAAGAAGCATGCCTCCAAGAATTTTCCTTTATTTAATTATCTCAAGTCTCTGATTTAAAAAAAAAAATCAGGAAGGAAAAGGGTCTGGCCCTGGCATGTGTTTCTCAATGGTTAGAGTGTGGGCCTGAGCACTGAAGGATTGTGGGTTTGATTCCTGGTCAAGGGCACATACCTGGGTTGCAGGTTCAATCCCCAGCCATGGTCGGGGCACATACAGGGAGGCAAACAACCCGTGTGTCTCTCTCACATCGATGTTTCTCTCTCTCCCTCCGTTCAACTATTTCTAAAAATCAATGAAAAAATATCCTCAGGTGAGGATTAACAACAGAGAGAGAGAGAGAGAGAGAGAGAGAGAGAGAGAGAAACGAAATGAAAGAAGGGTCTGTTTCATTTACTAGAAATAAATGTAATTTTATGTAAGAAAGAAACAAAAAGTGATGAGAAATGTTAAAGAACATTCATAGGAAGTTTGAATATAAAATCAACCAGATGAAGGAAATTAAAAGTTAAAATATGCTTCTCAGGAAAATGTTAACTTTCCTTATATCAATCACCCATAAGACCTGAGATAGATAAAAAGTAAACCATCCACTTTCATATTGCTCTCTTTCTGCCTTCTCAGACGATAGTCAGCCTCTGCTCACTGATCTGAGCAGCAGTACTCGCAGATCTAAATATCATGTGCAGGGGCATGGTGATGTTGAGGTTCAGGGCATAGTTGTTCACCAAGCTGACCGTGAAGAACATAGTCACCATGACGGCATAGTATCTGAAATGCAGAGGCAACGGCTTACCACACAGAATCTGCTAATTCAAGAAAATCAAATAGAGAAGGAAATAAATACCTCCAGTTAAAAGTATATTGCTTATTTCCTCTTTATTAAAATTGTATCACTATTATAATTTGAGTAGAATAATAAGTACCTATAAAAATACTTCACAAAGCCAAATGAACATGGAAAAAGTTTAACTTACAGAGTATGTTTCAAGAAACACTATTTTAATATGCTTCAAGTATACATAGCAACTAAAAACTAGGCTTCAAAAAATGTTACCTAATAGCAATTGGGTTTTTTTAAAAATATATTTTATTGATTTTTTACAGAGAGGAAGGGAGAGAGACAGCTAGAAACATCGATGAGAGAGAAACATCAATCAGCTGCCTCCTGCACATCTCCTACTGGGGATGTGCCCACAACCCAGGTACATGTCCTCGACCGGAATCGAACCTGGGACCTCTCAGTCTGCAGGCCAACGCTCTATCCACTGAGCCAAACAGGCTTCGAAAGCAATTGGTTTTTAAAAGTAAATTGGGAGAGATGACATCAGCATCATGGAAGAGTGAGAAGACTCCATTGTTTCTCCTCTTAAATTTATCTCAAGACAATTATAACTCAACAAAGATCCCATGTTCAGCACACAAACACACCTGAAATATTTATGCATTAGCACATCTGAAGATGGACATGTTGAAATGAGGGAAGGTGGGATGGGGGAAGAACAGGAGGGGAGGTGGGACAGGGAAAGGACAGGGACGTGACCACAGATGCAGTTTGGTGCCCATCCTGGCTCCAGCGATCAAGGAGCACAACAGTGGGGGAGAAGTCTGGCTGCAGCCCTCACACTACAACCTGGAGGGTCAGAGGGGCAGAAGCAGTTTTCTTCCTAGAAAAGGCATTTCCCTTCCACCCTCCCCATTAAGGCAAAGCTGGTATTGAGGTGGCTGGGAAACCATTACTGTAGGGGTGGAGCAGAGCCATAAGATCTCTACCTCAAATGCACACACAGAGAAACAACCCATCAAATACCATGAACAACAGGGTAACTTGGGAGCACAGAAAGGAAATGAAAAATCTCCAGGAACCAAACTCAAAGGCATGGAAGACTGTGGTTTAAATGACAGAGAATTCAAGACTGCAATTACAAAGAAACTCAACAATATACAAGAAAACTCAGAAAGGCAAGTCAAAAGTTCAGGAATACAATTAATGAGCAAAAGCAGTACTTTACAAAAGAGATTCAAACTATAAAAAAAAGAAACACATTCTGGAGCCAAAGAACTCAATAAATGAGACAAAGAATGCACTAGAGAGCATTGGAAACAGAGCAGACCAGATGGAAAAAAGAATTAGGGAACTTGCTCCGCCAGCATGGCTCAGCAGTTGAGCATCAACCTATAAACCAGGAGGTCACAGTTCAATTCCTGGTCAGAGCACATGACCAGGTTGCAGGCTCCATTCTTAGTGCAGGGTGTGCAGGAGGCAGCCAATCAATGATTCTTTCTCATCATTGATGTTTCTCTCTCCCTCTCCCTTCCTCTCTGAAATCTACAAAAATAACCCGTGAAGAAGAGAGAGAACTGAGAGTTGAAATTTAAAAAATAAAAGCAATATAAGGATAATAGATACGGTATATCAGAAGGAGAAGAGAGAGAGGAGGGAACAAAGATCCCACTTAAAGAAATAATTGACAAGAACTTCCAAGCCTATGCAAAGAACTAGATGTTAGAATAGAGAAAGCCAACAGAACACCTACTTATATCAATGCAAAAAGAGCTTCTCCAAGACTCATTTTATTCAAACTGTCAAAAATCAATGACAGCCGAAACCAGTTTGGCTCAGTGGATAGAGCGTCGGCCTGCGGACTGAAGGGTCCCAGGTTCGATTCTGGTCACGGGCATGTGCCTTGGTTGTTGGAGCATCCCCAGTGGAGGGTGTGCAGGAGGCAGCTGATCGATGTTTCTCTCTCATCGATGTTTCTAGCTCTCTATCTCTCTCCCTTCCTCTCTGTAAAAAATCAATAAAATATATTTAAAAAAATAAATAAATAAAAACCAATGACAAAGAAAAAATTCTTAAGGCAGCCAGGAAACAATAAAGATTAACCGACAAAGGAAACTCCATTAGATGATCATCACCAGACTTTTCTGTAATGTTTTCAGTAGCAACACTACAAGAGAGGAGAGAGTGAACGAAAATATTTAAAATATTGAAAGAGAGGAACCCATCAGCAAAGGATAAGATATTCAGCAAAGTTATCCTTTAGACATTAAGAAGAAATAAAGGCTTTCCCAGACAGACAAAAGCTGAGAGAATTTACCACCGTAAGACTGCACATAAGAAATGTTGAAAGGACGTCTTCTACTGGAAACAAAAACACAAAAGTACACAAAAAGATGAATAAGATGATTAATAGATAGTAGCAGGAAACTGAAAATCTATTTCAGAGTAGTTTATTAAATAATCTATACTAATAAAAGAGTAATATGCTAATTAGACCATGAGACCTTCCAGAGACCTTCTGGATGTCCTTCTGGACAAAGCCAGGGGCTTGGCTGGCCTGCAAATGGCCATCAGCCCCTCACCTAGGTTGGCCACGCCCCCCAGCAGAGACCCCCACCCTGAAGAGGGTCTGGCCAGCCTGAAAACAGCCCTCAGCCCCTCACCCAGGCTGGCCACGCCCCTTAAGGGGACCCCCAACCTGATCCGGGATCCTCTTCAGGGCAGATCAGCCGGCCTCCACACGTGCACCAGGCCTCTATCTATACTAATAAAAGGGTAATATGCTAATTGGAGTGGGAGACCTTCCAGGAGGCCTTCCAGATGCCTTTCCGGACAAAGCCATGGCAGCGGGGCTGAGGCAGAGGCAGTTAGGGGTGATCAGACCAGGAGGGGAGGGCAGTTGGGGGAGATCTGGCTGACGGGGGTGGGACCGGGCGGGCAGTTGGGAGCAAGCAGGCCGGAAGTGGGGGGCAATTGGGAGCAAGCAGGCTAGCAGGGGTGCAGTTGGGGATGAGCAGGCCGGCAGTGGGGGACAGTGGGGGGTGATCAGGCTGGCAAGGGGGGGCAGTTGGGGGTGAGCAGGCTGACAGGCAGAGTGGTTAGGGGCGATCAAGAAGGCAGGCAGGTGAGCAGTTAGGAGCCAGCGGTCCCAGATTGCGAGAGGGATGTCCGACTGCCGGTGTGGGATTGGGCCTAAACTGGAAGTCGGACATCACCCAAGGGGTCCCAGATTGGAGATGGTACAGGCCAGGCTGAGGTACACTGCACCCATCCACCCCCCAGGCACGAATTTCATGCTCCGGGACACTAGTTATAACATAAAGGTTAAAGGGGGGAAGGGCATTAAAATAATTGTAACTATTGCAGATTACAAGTTCACAACATAAAGAGGGATAATTTGCAACAACAAAATGATAAAAGAGGAGGAAGAGGATTGAATAGTACAGGTGAATGAAGAGGCAATCAGAAGAAAAAGGACTGTTATATGTATGTATGTATGACACATTTTGCACAATCCTAGTGGTAACCACAAAACAAAAATCCAGAGCTGAGATAAAACATTAAAAAAGAAGAAGAAATGAAGAATAAAATCATAGAAAACTGTCAAATTAAAATAGCAGAAATAATTATAAGAGAAAACAAACAATGGAAATAGAACAACAAGAAAACAAAGGATACAATAACTGTGGTAAATCTTCATATATCATTAACAACCCTAATTATAAATGGATTGAACTCACAAATCAAAAGTCTCAAAGTAGAGGTATGGATTATACAACAAGACCCAACTATATGTTGCCTGCAGGAGATGCTGCTCAATTACAAAGACAAACACAGGCTCAAAGTGAAGGGGCGAAGATGATACTTCAAACAAATGGCATCCAGAGAGAAGTGGGTGTAGCTGTACTTATATGAGACAAAACAGATGTTGAGATTTAAAAAAAAAAGAAACAAGAGACAAAGATAGACATTTTATAATGATAAAGGAGACAATTCATTAAGAAGACATAACACTTATTAATATGTATGCACCCAACCTGGAAGTATCTACACTAATAAAAGAGAAACATGGTAATTAGCGTACGACCGCTACCCTTTTCATTGGCTAATCAGTGAGTATATGCAAATTAACTGTCGGCCAAGATGGCGGTGGCCGGCAGCCAGGCAGCTGGAAGCAAACATGAGGCTCCCTTGCTTCAGTGACTACGGACTCCAACGTTCCCCACCTCACTTTCCGGCCTCTCAGTTGCAACTCTAAGCAACTATGTACTATGTTGCAAATAAGAAGCTAAACAAAAGCCTAGAAACCGGCTTTCAGTCAGCCGGGCTTTAGCAACATTATATCGATGTTTTCAGCAGCGAGGCCTCAGAGCTAAAGCTGGCCCAGAATAAAAAAAAAAAAAGAAAACAAGGAGCAGTTGGGAGCTTTTAGTAAACTGCCAGCAGGAAAACAGCCCTCAGCCCCTCAGCCAGCCTGGCCAGGCACCCCAGTGGGGACCCCCACCCTGATCCAGGACACCCTTCAGGGCAAACCAGCTGGCTCCCACCCGTGCACCAGCCCTCTATTCTATATAGTAAAAGGGTAATATGCCTCCTGGCACCGGGATCAGCGTGACAGGGGGCAGCGCCCAAAACCCCTGATCGCCCTGTGGCTCTGTGTGTGACAGGGGGCAGGGCCACAACCTCCCTATCTGCCCTGCTCTGTGCCTGATACGGGGGAGCTCCCCAATCCCCTGATTGCCCTGCAGCTCTGTGTTTGACAGGGTGCAGCGCACCAACCCCCTGATCCGCCCTGCTCTGTGTGTGACAGGGTGCGGCGCCCCAACACCCCTGATGGGCCCTGCTCTGTGGGTGTAAGAGGGTGGTGCCGCAACCTCCCCATCGACCGTGCCTTGAGTGTGACAGGGGGCAGTGCCCCAACCCCCCAATTGGCCCTACCCTGAGCATGACTGAGGGTGGCATTGCAACCTCCTGATCCGCCCTGCTCTGTGCATGATGGGGTGGCGCCCCAACTCCCCAATCGGCCCTGCTCTGAGCCTGACCAGGGGCTGCACTTAGGAATTGGGCCTGCCCTCTGCCACCCGGGAGCAGGCCTAAGCCAGCAGGTCATTATCTCCCGAGGGGTCCCAGACTTCGAGAGGGCACAGGCCAGGCTGGGGGACCCCCCCCCCCCGCCCCGAGTGCACAAATTTTTGTGCACCGGGCCTCTAGTCAAGATATATAAAGCAATTACTAATAGACCTAAGGGAGAAACTGACAAAAATAATATTATAGTAGGGGACATGAATCCCCCCCTGAGAGCAATGAATAGATCATCCAGACAAAAAGTCAATAAGGAGATAAGGGCCTTAAATGACACAGCAGGGTGAATCAACTTAATATTTATAGAATTTTACATCCCAAAATGCCAGAACACAAATTCTTTTCAAGTGCACACAGAACATTCTCAAGGAAAGAGCAGGCCGGCAGTGGGGGGCAGTTGGGGCAAGCAGGCCAGCGGCGGGGGGGGGGGGCAGTTGGGGGCGATCAGGCTGGCAAGGGGGGGCAGTTGGGGGTGAGCAGGCTGACAGGCAGAGTGGTTAGGGGCGATAATATACTGGATAATAAAACTAATCTTGATAAATTTAAGAAGACTGATATCATACCAAACATATTTTCTGGGAAAATCACAAATATGAGGAGATTAAACAACATGCCACTAAACAACTACTGGGTCAAAGAAGATATAAAAGAAGAGATCAAAAGATACATAAAGACAAATGAAAATAAAAATACAATATACCAAAATTTGTGGGATGCAGCAAAGGCAGTACAAAGGGGGAAGTTTAGAGCATTACAGGTCTAGCTCAAGAAACAAACAAAATTTCAAATAAACCACCTAGCATTACACATTTAAAAACTAGAAAGAAAAAGTCCAAGATGCTGGCAGCATAGGAGGTCTGAACTCAACCCCTCCCATGAGCAAACACAAATATACACATATATACAGAGTAATTACTCCTGCAAGATAGCTAAGGGCTTCATAAACAGTTTCTCAACAACAAACAACAACCGAATGGAGAAGGCTGGGAAAGCCACAAGCCCTCTGGGAGCTGCAGGAACTCCATGGCTTGGAGACGCCTGTGAACACCTTAGGGCAGGAGGGATCTCTGTTCAGGGGCTGTGGCTTGCCTGCAAATCACAGCAGTTTCCCAGATCTGCTGCCCAATCCTTTTGCCTCCAGAAAAGGGAGCAAGCAGGAACAACTCAGTGGTGCAGATGCCTGGCCTCCCTGCTGGGCTCCAAGTTGGCACTAAAGCCAGAGGTCACTTCTACATAAGACCACTTTCTGTACAACAAATGAGAGAGACTCTATAGAGAAGTCTGGGGAGCCACTGGAGCTCTCTGGAGACTGCGGGGATTATCCCTTGTTGGAGGTGCCAAAGAGCACCATTGCTTACCCCCCCTTCTGCCTCCACAGAGTGGGTGGCAGGGGCTCTATCCAGGTACTCTGGCCTACCAGCAAAGTAACTGCAGAGTGTACCTGACACATCACCCAAACCCATTTCAGTCCCAAACAACGGGAGAAAACAAGATCAACAGGACATTACTACATGCACCTGGCCTCCCTACCTGGAGCCATTTCAGCTCAGTGGGCCAGTGTCCAGGACACCTGATACCTGCTCAGTTCCTCTGGCTGACCAAAATCACCTGACAAACACAGCCTACACCAAGGACCCTGGTACATAAGGCCACTTTACAAAGAATGGGAGAGAGGGCTATTTCATCTAATTCATAGAACAAACATAGACACTTTAACTAAATGAAAAGATGCAAGAATTCTCTCTCAAATGAAAGAACAAGAAAAATGTGCAGAAAAAAAGAAAAACCTAAGGAAATGGATATAAGCAATTTGCCTAATAAAGAATTCAAAGAAATATCATAAAGGTGCTCACCAAACTTGAGAGTGACATAGAAAAACTTAGGGAGAACTTAAACAAAGAGGTAGAAAGGATAATAAAGAACCAACCAGGTCTGAAGAATACAGTAACTGAAATGAAAAACACACGAGAGGGAATTAGCTAATACAGAAGAACACATCCTGAAGACAAACAATGGGAATCAACCTATCAGGACAGAAAACAGAAACAGAATTTTAAAAAATGAGGATAATTTAAGGGACCTCTGGGATAACATCAAGAACCCAAACATTAGCATTACAGGGATCCCAGAGGAGAAGAGACAAAAGAACAGGAACTATATTTAAAGCTGGGAAAGGAAAAGACACCCAGGTCCATGAAGCACAAGATTTCCAAACAAAGATGAACCCAAGAGACTTACACCAAGACATATTGTAACTGAAATGGCAAAAGTTTAAGATATAGACACAATCTTTAAGGAAACAAGAGGAAAACTGAATTACACACAAAGGAAACTCCATAAGGTTATCAGCTGATTGCTCAGCAACAACTTTACCAGCTAGAGGAAGTGGCAGGGCATCTTTAAAGTTCTGAAAGAAAGAAAACTACACAATAATTTACCCAGCAAGGTTATCATTCAGAATTGAAGAAGAGATAGTTTTCCAGAGAAAAGCAAAAACTAAAGAAGTTCATCACCATTAAACCAGCTTTACAAAAAATGTTAAAGGGACTTCTTTAAGCAGAAAAGGACAGGCTATATTCAGAAATAGGAATATATATATTAAAGGGAAAAATCTCACAGGTTAAGCCAAATATTAAATAAATACAGTGAATCACACATTGAAAACATACTAAGATCAAAAGAAAGAAGTATCAAACACAACTCAAACAATAAGTAGCCAGGATATACAAAACACAAAACATAATACCAATAGCATACGGCTCGGATGGGGTAGTAAAATGTAGTCCTTCTAGAATATATTCACCCTTAAATGCTTATCAACTTAAAACAGACTGTTATAGATATACATAGACCTCATGTAAACCACAAACCAAAAACCTACAAAAGATATACAAAGAAAAAAGAGAAAAAAACCCAACTACTGAAAACCAGCAAACCGCAAGGAAGAGATCAAGAGAAGAAACAGAGAACTATAAAAACAACGAAAACAATTAACAAATGGCAATAAGTACATACTTATTAACAATTATTTTAAATGTAAATAGATTAAATGCTCCAATAAAAAAAATAAGGTGGCTGAATGGATTTAAAAACAAGACCCATCTATAAGCTGCTTACAAGAGACTCACTGCAAATCGAAAGATGCGGACTGAATGTGAAGGGATGGAAAAAGATATTCCATGAAAAGAAAGATAGGGTAGCAATTTCAGACAAAATATACTTTTAAACAAAAATATTTTAAGAATACAAAGAAGGACATTACATAATTATAAAGGGTTCTATCCAAGAAAAGGATGCAGCAAACATAAATATCATAACTATCACATCCAACACAGGAACAACTAAACGTATAAAGCAATTGCTAATGGCATAAAGGGAGAGACCCACAGTATTACAATAGTACAGGATTTTAATATCCCACTCATATCAATGAATAGATAATCCAGACAGAAAATCAATATGGAAATAATGGTCTTAAATGTCACTTTAATCCAGATTGATTTAATATCATTTTTAGAATATTTCAAACAAAAACTGCAGAATACATTTTTTAAGTGTACATGGAACAATCTCTAGAATTGATCACATATTACATCACAATATAAGCCATAATAAATTCAATAAGACTGAAATCATATTAAGCATCTTTTCTGATCACAATAACATGAAACTTAGAAATCAACTCCAGCAAGAAAATTGGAATGTATCAAAAAGGAAGTCAAACAGAACATCAAAAACTATCATAAAAACAAATGAAAATGAAAAAACTTCTCAAAATTTATGGGATACAGTAAAAGCAGGTATAGAATAAAGTTTATAGCTATGCAGGACTACCTCAAAAAAAAAAAAAAAAAAGGAAAATCCCAAATAAACAATTTAAGTCAACACCCACAGGAATTAGGGGGAAAAAAACACCCAAAGTAAACAGAAGCAAGGAAACAGTGAAGATCAGAGAAGAAAAAACAAAATTGATATTTTAAAAATTGAAAAGATCAATAAACTAAAACACTGACTCTTTGAAAAGATAAACAAAATTGCAAACCCTTAGCCAAACTCATCAAGAAAAGTGAGCCCAAATAAATAAAATCATAAATGAAAGAGAATTTACAAGTGATACCACTGACATATAAAAAGTCATTAAAGAATAATACAAACAATTGTTTTCCAACAAATTCAACAAAATAGAAGAGATGGATGAATCTTCCAGAAGTATATAACCTTCCAAGCCTGAATCAGGAATAAATGCAAAATCTAAATAAACTGATTACTAGCAATGAAACTGAAGCAATAATTTTTAAAAATTTCAAACAAATAAAAGTCCAGTACCAGATGGCTTTATAGGTGAATTTTCAAAGAAGAATCAACACCTACTCTTCTTAAACTATTTCAAAAAACTGAAGAGGAAGGAATGCTTTCAAATTCATTCTATAAAGCCAGCATTATCCTGATAACAAACTCAGACAAAGACATTACAAAAAAAGAAAATTACAGGCCAATACCCGTGATGAACACAGATGCAAAATTCTCAACAAAATATCAGCAAACCAGATTCAACGATACATTTAAAAAAAGTATACATCATGATCAAGTGAGATTTATCCTAGGAACGCAAGGCTGACTCAACACCCATAAATCGATCATCATGATACATCACATTGACAAAATAAAGGGTTAAAACCATATGATCATCTCAATAGATGCAGCAAAAGCATTTGACAAAATTCAACAAAAAGCTCTCAACAAAGTGAGTATACAAGAAACATAGGCTATATATGATCAAACCTATAGGTAATATAATACTCATTGGTGAAAAGCTTAAAGCTTTTCCTCTAAGATCAGGAATAGGACAAGGATGATCACTATCACTAGTTCTATTCAACATAGTATTGGAACTCCCATCTATAGCAAACAGACAAGAAAAATAAATAAAAGACATCTAAATAGAAAAGGAAGTAAAGCTCTCATTATTTTCAGATGACATAACCATAAGGACTGAAAGAAAAAAAAAACAATTAGAATTAATAAATGAATTCAATAAAGTCACAGAATAGAATTAATACACAGAAATCAGTTGGGTTTCTCTACACCAATAACCAATGATCAAGAGGAGAAATTAAGAAAACAATTCCATTTACAATTGCATCAAAAGCATAAAATACCTAGAAATAAATTTAACCAAAACCTGTATTATGAAAACTATAAGACAATGGAGGAAAAAAAATTGAAGAGCAAATAAATGGAAGAATACACCTTGCTCATGTAATGGAAGGATTAATATTGTTAAAATGTCCTTATTAAAGGAAGATACAGATTCAATGTAACCAATATTAAAATATTAATGGCATTCTTTGAGAATTAAAACGAATCCTAAAATTTATATGGAACCACAAAAGACTGAAAACAGCCAAAGAAATTTTGAGAAAGAACAAAGTGAGAGGTATCACACTACCTGATATCAAACTATTATTATTATGCTACAATACTTAAAACAGTATGGTACTGGCATAAAAACAGAGGTATAGATCAATGGAATATCGCTGGGGTCCAACCCCAGCGGGTCCAGGGGTCCCCAAAGGTGTGGATGGAGTTGGCGAAGAAGGAATGACATGGAGGCAGAGTTCAGTTGATCAGCATAGCAAGGTTCTCCCGCCAGATTCTGTTGCCAGGTTCTTTAGCCAGGTTCTCCAGCCAGGTTCTATCCAGGTTCTTTTGCCAGGTTCTGTCTAGGTTCTCCAGCCAAGTTCTATAGCCAGGTTCTGTCCAGGAACTTTTGCCATGTTCTCTCGCTAGGTTCTGTCTCTAGGTTCTGTGTAGGATCTCCAGCCAAGTCCTGTCTCTAGGTTCGGTCTCTAGGTTCTTCAGCCAGGTTCTCTTGCTAGGTTCTGTTTCTAGGTTCTGTTTCACTCTAGGTTCTGTTTCTCATTGTATTGTTACATCTGTATTTATACCAGTTGATTCCAATCCTATCAATCTCTACTCCAAAGGTTAGGGCGTTTCTTATCTCCATTCCAGGGAGTAAAGATTATGTAGCTTAAGCGTGATTGTTTGTAGTTAAGGTGATTAACTACCCGCCTGGCACTTAGTTAAGAGGTTTCATTCCCTCCCTAACTTCAGGGAAAAATCTCCACCTGGGGAAACAACCTTTCTCGCAGAGGTGGCCTTGGTTAAAATACATAGCGCCAAGAAGGGGAGCAAACATATTAAGAACAGTATGCCATATACGCCAGGTCCCTTGAAACATATGTTGTGTAGATGCTTCTTCCCTGCAGCAACTGTGTCAAGCAGCAAGGATGTACCAGCTCCCAGCAGAATATAATAGAGCAACCAGTAATAAATCCTTGCTTATATGATCACTTAATCTACAATAAAAGAGGCAAGGATATACAATGGGGTAAAGACATTCTCTTCACTAAGATGTATCAGGAAAACTGAAAACATTAAAAAAAAGAGAACTAAACCACTTTTTTATACCACATACAAAAATAACTCAAAATGGATTAAAGACTTGGATATCATACCTGAAACAATGAAACTCTAGAAGAAAACATAGGCAGTAAACTCTTTGACATTTTTTTAGCAATTTCTTTTTGGATATGTTTCCTCAGGCAAGGAAAACAAAAGAAACAATAAACAAATGTGACTACATCAAACTAAAAATGTTTGCACAGCAAAGGAGACAATCCACAAAACAAAAAGGCAACCTACTGAATGGAAGAAAACATTCACAAATGATACATCCTATAGGGAATTAATATGCAAAATACTGTACATAAGGAACTCATACAACATAGCACCAAAACAAAACAAAAAAATTAATCCAATTTAAAAATGGGCAGAGGACCTGAATAGACATTTCTTTAGAGGACATACACATGGCCAACAGATATATGGAAAAATGCTCAAAATCACTAATCAGGAAAATGCAAATTAAAACCACAATGAGATATCACCTCACACCTGTTAGAATGGCTATCATCAATAAATCAGCAAATAAGTACTAGTGACGATGTGAAGATGCACTGCTGGTAGGATTATAAATTACTGTAAACACTATGAAAAATGGTATGGCACTTCCTCAAGAGATGAAAAGTAGAATTGCCGTAGGACCTATAAATTGTTTTTTTGGGAGGTATTTATCCAAAGAAAACAATATTACTAATTTGAAAGACATATGCACCCCTATGTTCACTGCAGCATTATTAATAACAGCCAATATAGAAGCAACCTAGATGCCCACCAATAGATGAATGGGCAAAAAAATGTAGTGAACATATACAATGATATATTAGTCAGCAATAAAAAATAATAAAATCTTGCCATTTGCAACAACATTGAGGGACCTAGAAGGTACTATGTTAAGTGAAATAAGAGAAAGACAAATACTGTATTTCACTTCTGTGTGAAATCTAACAAACCACACCAAAAGAATGAACAAAACAATACAAACAGACCTATAAATATAGAGAACAAGCTGACGGTTGCCAAATCGGGTTGGGGGAGGTGGTGAGAGGGGGATTTAAATATTTATTTTTTTAATTAAATTTTTAAAAAAGCAACAAGCTATTGAATAACTATTGGGTCAAAGAAAAAAAGAGAAGAGATCAAAAGATGCATAGAGACAAATTAAAATGAAAATTCAACATACCAAAAATTTTTGGATGCAGCAAAAGTGATATTAAGATATAAGTTTAGCTTAGTAAAGGCCTATCTACACTAATAAAAGAGAAACATGCAAATTGGTGTCACTCTGCTATCCTTTTGATTGGCTAATCAGGGAGATATGCAAATTAACTGCCAGCCAAGATGGCGGCCGGCAGCCAGGCAGCTTATGTGAACAGGGAGGATTCCTTGCTTCAGTTACAGAGGACTCCAACGTTCCCCGCCTGACTTGCCGGCCTCTCAGCTGCAACTCTAAGCAACTATGTTGCAAATATAGAAAGTAAACAAAACCCCAGAAACCTGCTTTACTCAGCCAGGCTTCAGCCAGCTGGACTGCAACATTGTATCAAATACAGAAGGTAAACAAAGGCCAGAAAGCTCCTTTCAGCAGCAGAGGCCTCAGAGCTAAAGCTGGCCCAGAATAAAAAAAAGAAAAAGAAAGAAAGAAAGAAAGAAAGAAAGAAAGAAAGAAAGAAAGAAAGAAAGAAAGAAAGAAAGAAAGAAAGGGGCAGCTGGGAGCTTCCGTCACCTGCCAGCCTGAAAACGCCCTCAGCCCCTCACCCAGGCTGGCCAGGCACCCCAGTGGGGACTCCCACCCTGATCCAGGAAACCCTTCAGGGCAAACCAGCCAGCCCCCACCCGTGCACCAGGCCTCTATTCTATATAGTAAAAGGGTAATGTGCCTCCCGGCACCGGGATCAGCATGACAAGGGGCAGCACTCAAACCCCCTGATCGCCCTGCAGCTCTGCGTGTGACAGGGTGCAGCGCCCTAACCCCCTGATTGGCCCTGCTCTGTGGGTGATAGAGGGCAGCGCTCCAACCCGCCCCCCCCCCCCCGCTCTGTGTGTGACAGGGTAGAGCCATAACCTCCCCATCGGCCCTGCCCTGAGTGTGACAGTGGCGGCACCCCAACCCCCTAATCGGCCCTGCTCTGTGTGTGACAGGGTGCGGCGCCCCAACTCCTCCCCCCACAGGCCCTGCTCTGTGTGTGACGGGGTAGAGCCATAACCTCCCCATCGGCCCTGCCCTGAGTGTGACAGTGGCGGTGCCCCAACCCCCTGATCGGTCCTGCTCTGTGTGTGACAGGGGGCGGTGCCCCAATGATCCAATTGGCCCTGCTCTGAACCTGACCAGAGGCTGCACCTAGGGATTGGGCCTGCCCTCTGCCACCCGGGAGCAGGCCTAAGCCAGCAGGTCATTATCTCCAGAGGGGTCCCAGACTGCGAGAGTGCACAGGCCAGGCTGAGGGACACCCTCCCCCCCCCCCCCCCCCCAAGTGCACAAATTTTTGTGCACTGGGCCTCTAGTCTCAAAAAAAAAGAAATTTTAAGAATTAAATGTATCTTAGCAAGTAGAAAAAACATCTAGAAAAAGAAGAACAAATAAAGCTCAAAGTCAGTAGAGGAACAAAAATAATAATAATCCGAGCAGAAATAAATGAAACAGAGAACAAAAAAAGGATAGAAAAAAACATCAATGAAATAGCTGGTATTTTGTAAAGATAAACAAAATTGACAAACCTCTAGTTAGATACACTAACCAAAAAATGAAAACAGACTCAAAATCAGAAGTGAAAGAGAAGTTACAGTGGCCATCACAGAAATATAAATCATTATACAAAAACACTATGAAAGGATATACACCACCAAATTCTATAAAACTAAAAAAAAATGGTAAAGTTCTTAGAAATATACAACCAACATAGCCTGAACCATGAATTGGAAAGCCTAAAGAGAGTGATCACTAGTAAGGAAAATGAAACAGTAACACTCAAAGAAGACTTAATACTAATCCTTCTCAACCTCTTCCAAAAAATTGAAGAGGAGGGACTACTTCCTAATTTATTTTATGAGACCAACATTCCCCTGATAGCAACACACAAAAAGAATATTACAGGCTAATATCTCAGATGAACATAGATACAAAATGTCTAATCAAAATATTTGCAAATATAACAATACATTAAAAGGATAATACATCAAGATTAAGTGGGGTTGCCCAGTCAGTGTAGCTCAGTGGTTGAGCAATGACCCATGCACCAGAAGGTCTCAGATCAATTCTTGGTCAGGGCACATACCGGGTTGTGGGCTCAATCCCTGTTGGGGAGCACAGGAGACTTGGTTGGAAAGTTTGTAAGGAGGACATTCCGAGAGGGAAAAAAAAAAGTGTGCTGAAGGCAGACTGCTCTGTTTATTGGAATTACGACTTAGGGGAGTGCCAAAGGCCACACCCCTAATTATTCCTTGACCTTTCCAAACAAAAAGTCTGTGCACGTGCAGACCCCTGGATGTTTACTGGAATCCTTATGCTTAATCTTTGGGTGTCCTTGCTTAAAGGACACTGCAAACACATATGTCCTCCCAAGATTACTTACCCTACTGATTGTATCTAAAAGATAAAATTTATCTCAAACTGCTGCTACAATAAAAGCCTAATGAGACAGGTAATCCAGGCTGTCTGGTTCCTTTAGCCAGGCAGTCCCTTAGTCCTCTCTTTCACAGCAAACATTGTGTTAGAGTAATCATTCACTCGTCACTCAGGGTGTGCTGGTCAGCCCTAACAGATCCCCAGTAAGGGGCGTGCAGGAGGCAACAGATCGATATTTCTCATCGATGTTTCTATCCCCCACTTCCTCTCCTTTCCTCTCTCAGAAATCAATTCTATATAATAAAAGCCTAATATGCTAAGTGTCTGACCATTCAACCAGTCACTATGATGGACACTGACCATCATGGGGCAGACACTCCAACTGGTAGATTAGCTTGCTGCTGGGTATGGCTGATTGGGACTGGGCGAGGCGGGCCAAACACAACCTGGAGCCCTCCTGTGGTCCCTCCCGGCCCGATTGTGCACCAGTGAGGTCCCTTGGCCTGGCCTATGCTCTCTCACAATCTGGGACTCCTCGGGGGATGTCTGCAGGCCAGGCCGAGGGACCCCACCAGGGCACAAATCCGTGCACCAGGCCTCTAGTAAAAACAAATTGGAAAAAAAAAAAGTTTAAGTAGGGTTCATTCCCTGGATGCAAGGATGGTTCAATGTTTGCAAATCAATCAATGTGATAAACCACATTAACAAAATAAAAGATAAAAATCATATAATCATATCAATAGATGCAGAAAAAGCATTTGACAAGATACAACATCCACTTATGATTAATATACTATATAAGATGGATATAGAAGGAAAGTATCTCAACATAATAAAGGCCATATATGACAATTCAACGGTGAAAAACTGGACTTTTTTTTCTAAGATCAGGAACAAAACAATGATGCTCACTCTTGCCACTGTTATCCAACATAGTACTAGAAGTGCGAGCCAGAGCAATTAGGGGAGAAAAATAAATAAAAGGTGTCGAAACAGAACTGTCACTATTTGCAGACAACATGATTCTGTATATAGAAAGCCCTAAAGATTCCACCAAAAGACTATTAGAAACAATGACAAATACAATAAAGTAGCAAGATACAAAAATCAGTATACAAAAATCCACTATATTCCTATATGCCAGGGGTCCTCAAACTTTTTAAACAGGGGGCCAGTTCACTGTCCCTCAGACCGTTGGAGGACTGGACTATAGTTTAAAAAAAACTATGAACAAATTCCTATGCACACTGTACATATCTTATTTTGAAGTAAAGAAACAAAACGGGAACAAATACAATATTTGTATTTGCATGTGGCCTGCGGGCCGTAGTTTGAGGACCACTGCTATATGCTAACAACAAAATACCAGAAAAATAAACAAAACAATCCCATTTACAACTGCAACAAGAAGGATAAAATACCTAGGGAGAAATTTAACAAAGGAGGTGAAAGACCTGTACACTGAAAACTATAAGACATTGTTGAAAGACACTGAAGAAGACACAAAGAAATGGAAAGATATCCCATGTTCATGGATTAGAAGAATAAACACTGCTTAAAATGACCATTACCTAAAGTAATATACAGATTTAACACAATCCCTATCAAAACCCCAATGTTATTTTTCACAGAAATAAGAACAAAAAAATCCTCAGATCTATATGGAACCACAAAAGACCCTAAAATAGCCAAAGCTACCTAGAGAAAAAAAGACAAAGCCTGATGTATCACACTACCTGTCTTAAAATTATACTACAAAGCTAAAACAATCAGAAAAAGAGACATACAGACCAAAGGAACAGAGTTTAGAGCCCAGAAATAAGCTAACACATACTAGTCTATGGGCAACTAATAGTTGACAAACGAGACAAAAGCACACAGCAGAGAAAAGAAAGTCTCTTCAATAAATGGTGCTGAGAAAACTGGAAAGCCACATCTAAAAGAATGAAACTAAACTGCTATTTGACACCATAAACAAAAGTTAGCTCAAAATGGACCAAGGACTTGAATATAAGACCTGAGCCAATAAAATACATAGAAGAAAACATAGGCACTAAACTTGTGGACTTTGGTCTCAGAGGGGCTTTTGTGAACTTGACCCCAAAGGCATGGGAAATAAAAGCAAAAATAAATGAATGTGTCTACTAGTACATCAAACTAAAAAGCTTCCACATAGCAAAAGAAACCATCAACAAAACAAAAAGGCAACCAACTGAATGGGGGAAGATATTTGCAAATGATACCTCTGATTAGGGCTGATACCAAAAATACATAAAGAACTCATACAACTCAACAACAACAACAGCAACAAAAAACACCAAACAATCCAATTAAGAAATAAGCTGAGGCTGAACAGACATTTCTCTAAAGAGGACATATAGATGGACAATAGAGATATAAAAGGATGCTCGGCATGACTAATCATCAGGGAAATGACAATTAAAACCACAATGAAATATCATCTCACCTCTGTCAGAATGGATATCAGTAAATCAAATAAGTGCTGGCGAGAATGTGGAGAAACAGGAACCCTCTGGCATTACTGGTAAATTGTAAATGTAAATTCACAATGTAAATTTCTGCAATCACTATGGAAAACAGTGTGGACTGGTTCCTCAAAATATTAAGAACAGAGCTACCACATGACCCAGCAACCCCTCTTCTGAGTATCTACCTAAAAAGTTGGAAAACATTTATCTGTAAAGATATGTGTATCCCTATGTTCACTGCACAAGACCCAAGATATGGAAACAACCTAAGTATCCTTTGACAGATGATTGGATAAAGAAGATGGGGTACATATATACAATGGAATACTACTCAATCATAAGAAAAGATGAAATACTCCCGTTTGCGAGAACGTGAATGGATCTTCAGAATATTTATGCTAAGTGAAAATAAGACAAAGAATAACAAGAATGGTATGATTTCACTCGTATGTGGTGTAATGGGTTGACTCAGCGAGATAGACCACCGACTCAGAATTTAAATTTAGGAACCTTTATTAAGCTGGCCAGCTGTCTGCAGTTCAGCCTTTGCTTCAAACTGCAGCACCTGACTGCAAGAGTTTTGGCTATTTATTTGCAAAAACTACAAAGTTACAAAGCCATGCTTACACAATTTGTTCCCGACACAGTATAGCATTATCACCTTCCTATCTATGTTTTCCGGGAACAGAGAGCACAGTATATTGAGGAGGGACCATGAGACCATATCTCAAGGCCTGACCTGATGTCAGTACCTTCCTATCTGTCTGTTCCAGGAACAGACAGCACAGCGTGCCCCCATATGCAGCCCAGTACATTCCCTACTGGTCTTATTCCCGAATCAAATCTTTGATTCAGCGTCCTCCTCTACGATATGAAATTGAGGAGGCATTTGGCAATGCAGGGGCCAAATATGAGCCCTAGGAGGAGCAGAACGACTGGTCCTGCCAAGTAGGAGAGCAGGGTAGTTAGCCAGGGGGACCAGGAAGTTTTAGCTGGGGCTGGGTGCTGTGGCTGGCTCGGCCTCTCTGGCTTGTCTAGGGGATGCAAGGGGCCAATCGGGTTGAACCACCGGGGAAGAGTCCGGCGTTGAATGATGAAGAGCTGGCCAGGGTCTCGGCCGCTTACATAGAGTCTTAGTCCCCAGGTCTTTCCCCCTTCCCATTGGTCAGTCTACCAGGCGAGAGGCATGAGGAGGACGGGGTTACAATTTCCGATCGTGCAGTTCTTCTTCGGGGCCCCAGGTAGAACCTCTCTTCAACGGGTCTCCGGTCTTCTGGACCCGCCATCCCTCGACGCTGTCGTTCGTTTTCTTAACCTGCGTAGGATGGATCCAGTGCCTCTTTCCTGCGACTTTGATGGCGGTTGGAGTGCTCAGCACCACCTGGTAGGGTCCATCCCATCTAGGTTCCAGGCTGCCAGTCGTGAGGCTTCACCCAAACGAGATCTCCCGGAGAGAAGGCAGGCTGTGTTGGACTGGATCTCAGCACGTCCTCCTCCCGTAGGGCTCTCACCACCCGTCGTGCTGACGTGGCGCTGCTCTGCAAAGCCTGTAAGGACTTAAGCAAATTTTGGGTAGAGAGATGGGCGACTTCCTCCTCCCTCAACCTGGGCACCAATGGCAGCGGTTGCCCAAACATTATCTCAAAAAGGAGTTAGCCCTTGGATGCATGGGGTGCACCTAGCTCTGAAGAGAGCAAAAGGAAGGAGACTTACCCAGTTTTCACCAGTCTCTAATTTTAACTTAGTTAATGTTTCCTTTAAGATCCAATTTATCCTCTCTACCTGTCCAGAGCTCTGTGGTCTATAAACACAATGCAATTTTCAAGTAACTCTTGGGGCCTTAACTATGGATTGTAACTTTGGCGATAAACGCCAGGCCATCGTCGGACCCATGTATAGTGGCAGGCTAAACCGGGGACAATTTCGGTGAGGAGTTTCCTAACTACTACCTGTGCTGTCTCTGCCTTGGTTGGGTATGCCTCAGGCCAGCCAGAGAAGGTATCAATGAAAACCAGCAAGTATTTATACCCTCCTTGTCCTCCTGGTATCTTGGTGAAGTCCACTTCCCAGTGTTCTCCGGGGTTCTGACCTCGGAATCGCTGTCCCGGCGCGGTCACAACAGGGGGCCCTTGATTCACCCGGGCACACACTTGGCACCTTCTAGCCAACTCTTGAGATATTTTCTGGAGCCCTGGGATGTAAAATTCTCTTCCTAGTAGTTCTGATAGCTTCATTCCCCCAGGTGGGTGCTCTGGTGGGTCTGGGAAGCGATGGTCTGCCCCAGGGCTTCTGGCATTATAGGCCTCCCATCTGGCAGAATTAGCCATCCAGCCTCTCCTTCCCGGGCCCTTAGTTTCTCAGCTAGCTTCTGCTCCTCTGGCAGATGAGTAGGCTTCTCTGGGAGCCTCCGTGCTGGCAGGGCTACGAGAACTTCTAGGGGCCCTACTGGTCTTTTAGTCAATTCCTTGGCCCCTATATGGCTGCCAGGTGGTTAAGTATCTCAGGAGCTTTTTTCTTTCCTCCTGAGGTCAGGAGACATCTTTAAGGTGGCTCCCGTGTCCTCCTGTAAGGGCAGTGTGAGGAGATATATCCCTGCAGTCCCTGGGTAGGTCTGGCAGGGCCAGTGCCGGGGCGCTTACCAGGGCTTCTTAGATCTCCCCTGGCTCCTCCTCATGTGCCCCCCACTACCGGGTACCTTCCTCTGCGAAGCTGCTCCCGTCGTCCGTGTAGAAGGTCTGATCTGGATTCTGCAGGGCTGGTCCACAATGTCCTCACGGAGGGAAGTGAGGGTAGTCAGTGTCTCCTTGCAGTCAGGCAAAGGGGCCTCTGCCTTCTCGTCAGGGAGGAGTGTGGCAGGGTTCAAGGTAGCTGTTTTCAGGAAGCTGAAATGTTTACTCTTTTTCCCTTTCCCTACCAGACGGCCTGAGTGAGTGCTATGAGTTCCACAAGGAAGTCCACCTTTTGGCCCCCCACTGTCAGGGTTATTCTGGGCTCCTGGGGACCAGCTGAGCTCCGACAACCCCAATCCACCTCCTCCACCAGCATGGAGGGAGTCGGTTCCCCCGCACATTCAGGGCACTCCCTTTTCCAATGTCCTTCCTTTCTGCAAAATGCACATTGATTCTTCCCAAGCCTGGGTTGGACTCCTTTTCTTCCGCGAGGCTTTTCTTTGCCCTTGTTGTCTCTCTGGCCCCTTGGGCCATTTTCCTCGTTTAGGGCCAGGAGGACCTTGGCCATCCAGGTGTTTAAACCTGCCATTGGGTCCTTCAGATTGTCAGAAACCTTCTGGGCCACCTCAACCAACTTAGAGATTGATTTCCTCTCAAAGTTCCTTCTAACTTCTGTCATTTTTTCCTAATATTTGGGGCCGACTTGGACAACCTTCCGACTTTCCAGGGCATCAGGGTTAGGCTCCTGGACTGTCTCTGTCACCTTAGAGAGGTTTGTGGGTCTCCAAGCAGCAACTCAGATGCCCCCTAATAGAGTCTGGCGATACCGATCGAGAGCCTCCTTTCCCCTGTCACTATAGGGGTTCCAGTTGGGTTGCCTAGAGGGAAACACAGCCTTTAATCTGTCTTTTATTTGTTCTTTCAGAATGGACTAAAGGAGCTTTATTTCCCTACAGGGTCTTATATGTCACAGGACCTCACAGGGTCTGTAATTCCTGGAACAGAGGGCTAGTATTCACCACTTTATTAACCCCCTCTGTTCTAGACAGGCCTTTCCCAGTTTCCTACAGTTGAGGTTTTGTGCCACCCCTGACATGGGCATGGTCACGCAGGCCTGTAACACAGTATACAGGTTGCTAACTGTCAACTGTCTCTCAATAGAGACCAAAATTTAATGGGTATTCTTCTTTGCCCACCTGGGCAACTGCCCTCTCAGCAGCTAGACACCCTTTACTTTTTGGGTTCATTCCACATAGTCTTTTTCCAGGGCAGTTTACACATAGGCCAGTTCTTCTTTCTAGCCACAAATACAGTTTGTCAAATTTCCTTAAAATGTATTCTGGCACAGGAGAAAGTTGTTTTGCTGTATACAGGTAGCTTAACCCCTATACAACTGGGCTTGGACCTCTGCCTAGCAAATTGCAGTTTATAAGTTCAATATGCAGCCTCCAGTCCTCCTAACCCAATGAGGTTTCGGCTAGTCTCTGAGTCAGACTTCTCCTCTCTTGGAGAATTTCAAAGTCCTGATGGCTCCCAGGTCCAGGGAGAGTGCCCTTTTCTTAACTCTGTTTATAGTTACAGGGCCCTGCTTTCCTTGTCTTCCCACCAGTCCCCTTCTCTCAGCCCAGGCCTGATTGATTCAGCACTGGAGGGGTTAAAAAGAATAAACCAGGGCAGAGAAAGACTGTGCTTAGTTACTTTTTGTGACCTTGAAGTTCATTGATAAGACCTGTTAGGTCTGCAGCCAATAACTTAACTGCCAACACCCCCGCCCCCCTTCGCTCATTCACTCCCTAATCTGGTCTGGAGCTGGGAATAGCGCCTCGGTCTGCCTTGTTTCCCCAGAGGGCTGCCTGTCTAGCCCCAGATCTAGAGGGCCGACCTGCCATAGTGGCAACATAGGAACTGCAGGACTGGCAGATGTCGCAAGGTCCTGCAGGTTCTCCCCCTCTCTCCCTCTGTCTCCATACTCTGTCCCTGTCTAGTATGGGACGGACTGAAGGGGTTAAAGGACGACAAAGCCCCTCCTGTCGGTGGGTACGGAGGGAAGACAATTGGCATCGGGGGAGGCAGGGGCTCTGGGTCAAGAGCTGCTGGCGTGGCCTGGGCCTGAGGCCCGGGCTCACCCGAATCCTGTGCCAGGGGACCATAGCGGGTGGCCGGCTAATGGGTTCTTCCTGCTCTCCCTGAAGGACCGGGGGAGCCTTTCTCTTCTGGGGCCCGGCCAAAAGAATTGTCTGTCTCTGTCCCAATTTTCCCTCAGGAGGCAAGCCCTCATTTACCGGGATTTCTTGGACAATATGTCAACCTAAATTTGAATATAAGGAATTTGATTAGGATGCCCTGGGCGGCCGTGTATGACGTAATGGACCCGGTAGGCAGTGGTCAGATCAAAGGACCCTGCATCCGGCCACACCTCCTGGAAAGTGGGCCACTCCCATTCACAGAATCGCTGCAAATCAAAAGCATTAACATTATAACCTTTAAATCTACCCTAGAACTTCAGTTTAATACAGTAAATTACAACCTAGGTAAGAGCAGCTGATAGACAGAAATCTTTATTAACTAAGTGGGCTAATTCTCCTTAACAGTGAGCAAAAGACTCAGAAAAATAATAGTTGCAGCTGCCGAGAGACTATTTGCAGACTGTTAAGGGGCCAGCCCAAACGTTCAGCCAAGCATATCGACAGAAAGCAGAATAAATCAAAGTAGCTCTTACTTCACACAGACCAGTAATGATTTACACTTTTTCCTCCTTCTCTGTAGTAAATTGACTAGTCCCACACAAACTTTGTCCCGACCCCATGATGATTGGTGGCGAGAGACAGACAAGGGAAGGGGTGACCTGTTTTCACAGATTCTCACTCAGATGCCCACCTGGCCGTGTCCCTTGGGAGCTTAGATTTGTCGTAGCTAAGGTGCACCCATATAAACCCCGGGCCTGGTCACCTCCACATGGGGGTGAGTCACCGTTATGCCATATGACGAATCGCGGAACCGCAGGTTGGGGCCCACTCTGACTCCGTAACCGAAGTCGTGGAGCCACACAAAGGAGAGGAGAGGGCAGACCCCCTCCCTCCACACTCACACACTTTCACCAGACATTCACTCAGAGTTTAAACAATCCACCCAATTCCTAACAATTTCCTAATTCCTGAGGGAGCTCTATAGCTTCCCGGGAGGTGATCAAGCTCCCCTTCCACTCACCCGGAGTGGGCCTGACTAATAGGGGGTCAACGAAGATGACTGACCCTATCCCATTTGATAAAGACAAAGACAACAAAGAACAAAGACAAAATAAATCAGCCAAATGCAACCTAAGGTTGCCCGGAACCTGCAGCTTGCTCCTTGAAGTCCTGAAAATGTTCAAAAAACACTGCAGCAGAGTGTACACAGAAGCAGACAACTTATTAACAATAAACAGCAAGACAAACAAATACCAGACAGACAAACCCAGTGCAGCCTACAGCCACACGAACCAGGGACCCCGGCCACCATCGTGGCCAAGGGTCAGGACCAGGAGTACTGCTGCGTCCAGCCCTCCGTATAGGTCCTTCCGTGGGACGTCCCAATTCCTGTTTAACGACCGGTCCTTACCTCTCTCGAGAGTCCAGATGGTTTGGTTTCCGAATTGAAAGTTTTGGGTGGACTGGAGGCCTCCTTGGTAGTTGTTCTCCACAGGTGTGGGGTATCTCTCTGATTGCCCGGCGACCAGTGGGGGAGAGCCTCCTGCCTTGAATAGGGGGTCCCTCTCCTCCCTTCCAGGGGAGAGCCTCCTGCCCTGAATAGGGGGTCCCTCTCCTCCCTTCCGGGGGAGAGCTTCCTGCCCTGAATAGGGGGTCCCTCTCCTCCCTTCCGGGGGAGAGCCTCCTGCCCTGAATAGGGGGTCCCTCTCCTCCCTTCCAGGGGAGAGCCTCCTGCCCTAAACAAGGGGTCCCTCTCCTCCCTGCCGGGAATCTCGCTGCGGGCCTCCAAATGTAATGGGTTGACTCAGCGAGATAGACCACCGACTCAGAATTTAAATTTAGGAACCTTTATTAAGCTGGCCAGCTGTCTGCAGTTCAGCCTTTGCTTCAAACTGCAGCACCTGACTGCAAGAGTTTTGGCTATTTATTTGCAAAAACTACAAAGTTACAAGGCCATGCTTACGCAATTTGTTCCCGACACAGTATAGCATTATCACCTTCCTATCTATGTTTTCCGGGAACAGAGAGCACAGTATATTGAGGAGGGACCATGAGACCATATCTCAAGGCCTGACCTGATGTCAGTACCTTCCTATCTGTCTGTTCCAGGAACAGACAGCACAGCGTGCCCCCATATGCAGCCCAGTACAGTGGGATATAAGAAAAAACAAACAAACAAACCCCAAACTCTTAGAAACAGACAACAGAATGGTGATTACCAGAGGGGAAGTGGTAAGAAGGTAGAACAAAGAGGGTAAAAGGAGTAAAATATAGTGACAGAAGATTTGACTTGGGTGGTGAACACACAAAAGAGTATACAGATGTCATAACTTGTATACCTGAAATTTATATAATGCTATTAATAACAAATTTATTGCTACCTCAATATACTTAATGTCAAAAAGAAAACAAAAAGTGAATAATTTTTTTGACTTTTTAAATAATATATAATTTATTGATTTTTTACAGAGAGGAAGGGAGAGGGATAGAGAATTAGAAACATCGATGAGAAACATTGATCAGCTGCTTCCTGCACACTCCCTACTGGGGATGTGCCCCCAACCAAGGTACATGCCCTTGACTGGAATCGAACCTGGGACCCTTGAGTCCGCAGGCTGACACTCTATCCACTGAGCAAAACTGGTTAGGGCAAAGTGAATAATTCTTATTACTGTATCACTTCTTTTTATAAGTTTCATATACCTCTAAAGAACTTAAAAATGGTTAATTCTCTCAAATACTTCTATACACTTGTTTATACCAATAATTTTCACTATTTCTAAAGAAATTATTTGCTAAGTCAAAGGTTACTTTCAGCCTAGCAACTGTTAATAATTACCTCGCATTTGGAGTGGCCTCCAAATTAATGAGGACATCATTTAACTTGTACAAATTTGTTTTTAAAAACCAGCCCCCCCCCTTGCCGAAATCGGTTTGGCTCAGTGGATAGAGTGTCAGCCTGTGGACTGAAGGGTCCCAGGTTCGATTCCGGTCAAGGGCATGTACCTGGGTTGCAGGCACATCCCCAGTGGGAGATGTGCAGGAGGCAGCTGATCGATGTTTCTCTCTCATCGATGCTTCTAGTTCTCTATCTCTCTCCATTTTTCTCTGTAAAAATCAATAAAATATATATTTTTTTTAAAAAACAGGGCCCCTGTTTTTAAGACTTATAGATCTTTAAATAAAAAACAACCACACAAAAGCTAAAAAGAAAATCCAGTAAGCCTAGTACCTTAGAAAAATAAAGGGATAAATACAAATAAACAAATGAATTAAATAGTTTTACTTTTGTATGACCCCACTTTGAACTACACAATACTTTTACAATGCCTTTCATACATACCAGGTTAAACCAAATAAAATTAAGATGCCTTTTATACATATCACATTCAACCACATGAAATTACCATACTTTTGTAGGTCAAAAAGGATTGAATGTCAGTAATTTCATTTTATTCAACCTAATACATTCAATAGGAGAAAAAAAATTATATATATATATATATATATATATATATATATATATATATATCCTAATATATTAAAAGCTTTCACTACCAAAACAACCGGGATAACGACTGAAAAGGCTGTGTGGGGCGACAAGCCCGGCAAGGGGGTTACTGAGGGATAACCAAATGAATGAATAGCAGGCTGCATGGGGCAACCAGGCCAGCAGGGGTGGTTAGTGAGGGACGACCAAATGACTGAACAGCGGGCTACATGGGGTGACCAGGCTGGTGGGGGAGGGGGCTGTTGGGGTGACCAGGATGCATGGGGTGACAAGGCTGGTGGGGGAGGAGGCAGTTGGGGCGACCAGGCTGGCGAGGGGAGGAGGGGAAAGTTAGGGGTGACCAGGCCAGCAGAGGGGGGCAGTAAGAGATGACCAGGCTGGCCAGGAGGGCAGTTAGGGGTGAACAGGCTGGCGGGAGTGGGGGCAGTTGGGGGAGACGAGGCTGGCAAAGGGGGCAGTTAGAGGCAATCAGGCAGGTGAGCAGTTAGGAGCCAGCAGTCCCGAATTGTGAGAGGGATGTCCAACTGCCGGTTTAGGCGCAGGGATCAGGTCTAAACCGGAAGTCAGACTTTCCTGGAATGGAGAGGGTGAAGGCTGGGCTGAGGGGACCCCCAACCATACACAAATTTCTTGCACTGGGCCTCTAGTATCTATAATAATAAAAGCATACTATGCTAATTAGACTGGACGTCCTTCCTGATGACCTTCTGGACAAAGCCGGGATGCAGGAGAAGCCTGAGTCAAGGGTGCCAGAGGGAAGCTGGTGCTGGCAGCCAGGGGAAGGAAGGCCTATCCTTGCACAAATTTTGTGCACCAGGCTTCTAGTCTACACTAATAATAGACAAACATGGTAATTGAACATACCTTCGCTACGATTTCCATTGGCTAATCAGGGTGACATGCAAATTAATTGTCAACAAAGATGGCAGTTAATCGCCAACAAAGATGGTGGTTAATTTGCATATGTAGGTGCAATGCTGGGAGGCGAAAGGGGAAGGAGGGAAGAAGCCATGTGCTGCTGACAGTGATTGGAAACCCAGGCAGCCCCCAGGCCCATGATCGGAGAACCGGGCCGCCTTTGCCTGCCCCCTGGCAAGTGATCAGAAAAGCCGGGCAGGGCAGGGAAGAGGCGGACGCCAGCAGCCGACTCTTCCCTGCCCCGCTTGGCTTCTCTGATCACTGATCACTGGTGACCGGTGATCAGAGAAGACCCAGAAGCCGGGCTGTGTTGCAGCCCGGGGACCCGATCTGGAACTGGGTGGGGAAGCGGGAGGCAGCTCTTCACCTGGAAGCTTAAGTCCAAGATGGGAGGTGCCATTTTCTGTACTGAAAGGCAGGGGGCATGGCTAAGCACAGGTGGCACCATGTTTGCATATGGAGAGGGGGCATGGCTCAGAGCAGGGTGGCGCTACGTCTGGAGAGAATGGTGCTGAGGCCAGGTGTTCACCTCAGAATTCGAGAGGCAGGAGAGGAGTGCAAGGTACAGCAGGTGCGGCTTCTGGCAAGTGAAGGAAAAGGGCAGGTCGCCCAGCCGCGACACTGTTCCAAGCTTCCCAGCCCAGGTTTTCAAATGTAAATATTACTTCAGATGTTGTAGTTGCATGTACTTTATTTCCTTCCCCTCATCTTGGCTGTTAAAGTCATGCTCACCCCCTGGGCAGCTAGGCCTCACGTTCATGGCACAGACAAGGTTTGGTTCTGGGGTCACCCCTTAGATTTTAAGCAGCTGCTACACTTGGTTGATAGGAAGAGTGAGACTGTAGCCCTGAAAAGATGGAAGGCTTGGGGCAGACGGTTCTCTTGAGGGCTCAACCCACTTTCGGGCCATAGGCACAGAGAATGTCCAGGGCAGCGCCCAGAGCAGGCATTCGTCTGAGCTCGGACAAGGCCATTTTGCAGCCTCCCTGTCCTCTGTCCCAGGTGGTGGGGGCTGTGACTGCCTCAAGGCTGCTCCCTGGAAGCCATTCTCCCCTCAGCCTGTAGCTGTAAAACAGTGCACATGAAGAGAATCTTTTTGTGCCTCATGTTAAAAAAAAAGGGTGTGTGATTCCTCACTGTGTTCATTTGTTAAAAAAAAAAATGCTATTAAGACCCCGGGCAGTGAGGCAGCCCAGCCCCAAAGAAAGTATATGCACAACATTGGTCACAGACAACGATATGGTGATGGCCAGAGAGAAGTGGGGCACAAGAGCTGGGTAGAAGGGGCAAAGGGGGGGAAATAGGGACATCCTATCCTATCTAATAAAAGAGAAACATGGTAATTAGCCATAACTCTGCTACCCTTCCCATTGGCTAATCAGGGCGATATGCAAATTAACTGCCACCCAAGATGGCGGCTGGCAGCCAGGCAGCTTGAAGTGAACATGAGGTTTGCTTGCTTCAGTGACGGAGGACTCCAACGTTCCCCGCCTGCCAATGCCGGCCTCTGAGCTTGCAGTTTGAAACAATGTTACAAATATGGAAGCTAAACAAAACCCCAGAAACCTGCTTTCAGCCAGCCAGGATCTCATAACTGGAGTTGAAACAGTGTTTCGATTATAGAACCCAAACCAACCAGATACCTGCTTTCAGCAGCCAAGGCCTCAGAGCTGGGCCAGCTTTAGCTCTAAGGCCGCCTCGCTGCTGAAAACATCTATGCAATGTTGCGGTCCGGCTGGCTTTCAGTCTGGCTGGTTTCTGGGGTTTTGTTTAGCTTCTAATTTGCAACATAGTACATAGTTGCTTAGAGTTGCAGCTGAGAGGCTGGCAAGTTAGGTGGGGAACTTTGGAGTCCACAGTCACTGGAGCAAGCAAGCCTCCCTGCTCGCTTCAGTGCATGGCTGCCGGCCGCCATCTTGGCTGACAGTTAATTTGCATAAGGATATGCTGATTAGTCAATGGGAAGGGTAGCGGTCATACGCTAATTACCATGTTTCTCTTTTATTAGTGTAGATACTGTTGTCTCCATCGCAGTTATTTAAAGTGTTGTGGCAGGAATTTTATTCTAAATATAGGCTCCTGGAGTTTCACAACGTATTAAATTCAGAAAATGAATATAAACTCTACTAATATCTTTGATACAAATCTTATAAATGGATCTCATATTCCTTTTATATAAGTACCAGAAAAGCTCTTAATTTTTTATTTTATTTTTTTTTTAATTTTTTTTTATATATTTTATTGATTTTTTACAGAGAGGAATGGAGAGAGATAGAGAGTTAGAAACATCGATGAGAGAGAAACATCGACCAGCTGCCTCCTGCACATCTCCCACTGGAGATGTGCCCGCAACCCAGGTACATGCCCTTGACCGGAATCGAACCTAGGACCCTCCAGTCCGCAGGCTGACGCTCTATCCACTTAGCCAAACCGGTTTCGGCGAGCTCTTAATTTTTTAAAAATTTCTCTTTATCATTGAAAGCATTACCAATGTCCTGTATGTGTTTTTTCCCCATTGACCCCCTCCACCCAGTACCCACCTCTCCCAGGCTTTTACCACCCTATTGTCTGTGTTCTTGGGTTATACATAAATGCATATAAGTTCCCCAGAGAATCTTCCCCTTCCACCCCTAACCTCCCGCCACCCCCATTTCCCTCTGAAGTTTGTCAGCCTGTTCCATGCTTTTATGCCTCTTGATCGGTTTATTTTGTTCATTAGATTCCACAAATGTGTGAGATAATGTGATACTTATCTTTCTCTGACTGGCTTACTTAGATTAGCATAATACTCTCCAGGTTCATGCCCACTGTTGCAAATGGTGAGCTCTTTCTTTTCTTACAGCTGTGTAGCATTCCCGTGTGTAAAGGTACCACAGCCTTTTTATCTGCTCATCTCGCTGATGGGCATTGGGGCTGTTTACAAATCTTAGCTAGTGCAAATTGCACTGCTATGAACATAGGGGTGGATATATTCTTTCTAACTGGTGTTTCTGAATTCTTAGGCGATGTTATTTTAAGACAAACAAGGCTAAAAGAGACTTCAATGTACATACCTTATTGGGATAGATGTCTGCTTCCTCCCCAAATTGGCTTCAAAGAGGAAGCCTTCCACAGCAATAAATAAAAATGGTGCAAATGTCACAATGTTCCCGCATCCTGGATGCTTTCTGCATAGTGAGGGACAAAAAGAAAAAGACACAAAAGACTGAGATAAAGGCCACTATGACCTGTTATCTTGACAGTTCAGAGTAACAGGGAGATAGATTTCCATTACCGACTGTCTTCTCAGTTTTCATGTCCCATGGATCACATACATTTAGCAATATACCTCACAGAGAAGAACGTCAAGCCTTATTTCACTCTTCCAGGCCATCACGAAGGACTACTCTGATACACTCTTCCTGGAACTATGACACAACCTTCCTAGTAAACTATAGGAAGTTGGTCAGTCAGATATTCTTTTTGAGATCTTCGCTTATGTAACCAAAAGGACTTCATTTAGGATCCTAGTCAGCCTATACATCTCATGCTCAGGTCTCCTAGAAACATTTATATATCCTCCTGACCAGCAATCTCCAAGACTACAGTTAGTCAAAGACTCATATCCAGGGACATTGCCTTCACTCCTGTATAGGGGAAAAAACTGGTTCTTAAGGTAGGAGAAAGCTTTGTATTTTGTAAGTATAAAGTACAGATATATGTACAGTACATAAACCCATATACAGTGTGTCTGTGGGGAGATGACTAGGAAAAAAACTGTCTAAAAGGGGGTTTTAGATGGGGGTGGGGAGAGTGGTAAGAAGCAATAATGAAAAGAATGAGGACACTGCTATAGTCTACTATTCTCCACAACCTTTAACACAAATATACTGAAGCATAGTAATTCCTCCTTTAGAAAACTGCTGTTTGAACTACTCTGTTATTCTTAGACAGTCTCTTATTATGTAGGTCAACTCTGTTATTTTTAGATAGTCCCTTATTCTATAAAAGAGTTGTTTTAGTTTGAATAATAGAAAAAGATAAAAACTTAACTGTCTGACCTTGCAAGCTAGCCGTCTAACGTAATAGGTGAATACTGACAATAATTCCCATATTCTCATGCCAAGTGTTTGTTCATTATGTATCAAAAGTTACAAACTGTCTGCAAAAATAACCTACACAAAGCTCTTTGTAAAATCTGCGACGCAATCAAAAGATATAAATAGAGAGAACTTCCTCTATGTTTGGGGGTTCAGAAGTTGACAGCGGTATTCTGCTCTGAACCCGCGTGCAATAAAGATGACTCCTAACTAATTGACTCATTAAGGCATCTTATCTAGCTCGCTGATTTACGATACAACAGGATTAGGCACTCAGTGAATTGTTACAGTTAACTCCCCCCTTGTAAAATCTCTTAACCTATGAATGTCCCTCTCAGGTATGTTGGCAGTTACTGGGGAAATGGAACAAACTATGGTCGAGGGTAGTCTGGGAAATGGGGCAAGTTTATAATAGCTAGGGCAACGGGGCAAGTTGATATTAGTAGCTAGAGAAATGGGGCAGTGTTGATTAATGTACCCCAGGTAACTTTGTGTGTGTTTAGGCAACCGTTGTATGGCTTTTGGGAATAAAAGGCTGGCATGGAACCAGAGTCGGTGCTGTTGTGGGAGAACACGCCTGTAGCAGCCACTGGCCAGCTTTTCAATAAATCCTCAGCTTTTCATAAATCCTGCTTAAGACCTAATTGGAGTTGGTGGTCTTACTCTCGCTAACATTGGTCCATAACAGAATGTTCATGAAATTCAATCGAAGCTCTTCAGTGATCTAGAAGGGATGGGGAATCTTTCATGGTGACTTAGGGAAAAATATACAAGAGAAGAATTCCTTCTGGAATGCCTCCTGAGGCACGCTGAAAGGAGTTACTCAAACCGTGTGTGTTATTCTTGAGCTTGTCCTCCATGAGGCTCTGCTCAACCACTGGAGGAAGGTCAAAGTGAGCAGCTAGCTGCCTTTGTTTTCCTGAAGCGTCCTGGTTGCCCATACTACCCATATCCCCACATTACAAAATTCAGCCTTTGTATCCTGCATCTTCACCTTCACCCAAGGCATTTACCCACAGGTACTGAGTAGAGGGGTGTAATTATATTACTACATATTAATACAATGCTATTTTTTTAAAAAAAAAACCTCCATCCTCTGTTAGTGATTTTAGTATTGAATAGCAGTGCCGAGCATACAAATTCCAAAATACACCCAACAGGCATAAAAATAAATAGCTCCAAGCACAAGCCTTTCTTGTATGGAGCTATGCTGACATCTAAGGCAGAGCTGTTGCTACTCTTTAGGTTCCACTGCCTATGAAAACTACAGCTTTATATTCAATTCGGTGATTTCTTTTTAGCACCTCTTACGTTCAAGGGACAGGGCTAAAGGCTGCAGGAATCCATAAATAATCATGTAAGACATTTACCTCATTGAAGGAGCTAATTAAAGCCACTAGCCTCACTATGAGTTAGGGGAGAAGGAACCTGAGCTCTAGATAGTTACTGGCACAGTCTTCACACTTAGGCTGCTCCTTAAAACCATGTGCACTGGGAGCCTCCCCTCCCAGTTTGGACTGGATTGGTCTGGGGTAAGTCCTGTACTTTTGTAAGCTTCCCACTTGATTCTCATGTTCAGCCAGAGCTGAGAACCCTAAGGTAGGTCTGGGGGAAAGGACAGGAGGGGTGAAGGTGTGTGTAAGATGCACAGGCAATCTTTATGTGCTGACACAGGGTTGAGAATTACTGCGCTCCAGTGGCTAAAAATACACAGTGACGTGCAAGACGCAGCTGTCACTTACCCAGTGACATGGAAGTTGATTATCCTATCTACATCTAGTTTTCTTATCTTTCAAATGGGAACAGTATGAGTGCCTACTGTCTCATTGGTTTTACTGCAGAGCAAATAAGCCAGTCCCTGAAAAGCACTTCCCACAGTGCCTGCCAAGCAGGGAAAAAGGCAGACTGGGACTCTAGGATGACCAAAATGTTGCATCTTGCATATGAGAAGGTCTTCAATTGAATATAGTAACCTTTTAAAATATGTTTATATTGACCGTTTTCTTCTCACTTATAAATCAAAAGGGACATGTTTTTAACCTTGTCATGAGGATGCAATGAAAAAAATATACATAAAGTGCCAAGCCCAAGACTTAGCCCAAGGGCTCAAGAAGCTTCCTGGCTTTCCCTCCCATTTCTCTTTACCAAAAGCCTAGGATTCAACTAAAGAACAATTAGGGAGTACTTACTGTGGGAAAAGTTAGGGGCTAGCTGCCAGGAAGCTCCCATGTGAATGAGAGCTGATCCCTGCCCCCTAGATGACAGGATGAGGGAGTATGAGATAGTAAGGACCCAGTGCCACAGAGGGATGACTAGAGGAAGGTGCCCCTACTCTCTGGGAAGTGTCTGACCTTCATTCAAGCACCTGAATAAATGTGGGTATGCCTCACTTTAAGCAAACATGATCTGGATTTAGGACACCTCCAACAACAAATCCAATCAGCCCCCTGACAACTCTAATCTCCTTGCTCTATTTCCATAGCATTGTTAAACTTCCCTACTGCACTCACATGATTCCATTTTTTAAAAATGATCTTACAGAGCTTTTTAGGAACACACTGTTGTGTAGATAACAATGGAATTATTTACTTTAACTTAATTCATTTTAAAACTTCAGAGTAAAAACTTAAGAGCCTTTTTCCTAAATCACTTGTTTCGTTGAAATTCATTTTTGGGAATTATGGTCATAATTGCAAGCAGGTTCTTTGACTTTGAATTCTCTTTTGCAAGAATCCAAATTTATTTTATTTCATTCTAACTTTTTATATAAAAATTTTTTAAAATCCTCACCCGAGGATATGCTTTTATTGATTTTAGAGAGAGACATACACGTGAGAGAAGAACATCGATTGGTTGCCTCTTGTATGCACCCTGACTGGGGATCGAAACCACAACCTGGGTATATATCTAACCAGGAATCCAACCCATGACCATTCAGTGCATGATGGAATGATGCTCAAACCAACCGAGCCATGTGGGCCAGGGCAAATTTTTATTTTTCAAAAAAGGCAACTTTGAAGAGAAATGTTAACGTAAAAAACCATTGAAACCTGTAAAGAATTTTTGTGATTTTATTTGAGCCAAACTGTGGACATATGCCCGGAAGCAGAACCTCAACGAATTGAGATAGTGCTCCAGAGAATGGTAGGGTTATATGCGTACTTATACATGAAATTCATTGGTGACAGATTTAAGGAGGTGGGATTAAGCAAAGAGGGGAAACCTACGTGATAGGATAAAAAGTAAAAATGGACACATACTTAGGTGGGTGCAGGAACAATTATCATGATAAATGAAAGAATCTGCTGCATCTGTCCTGGGCCCAGCACACCTGGCTGTGCCCTAGGGGCTTCAGATACAGGGAAATCACAAGTTACCCAGACATTTCAAGGGTATGTTATCTTAGATGCAAAAAGACAGATAGGCTCAGTTACGGTAAAGGTTGACCTTATCAGTGAAGATATCGGCTTAGAACGTAACTGCTCACCATAACTGCTTTTAGTTAAGGTTTAATTTCAGACCATTCTTTGTGGTTACTTTAGGTCTCCGAGTCTGCAAAATTGCCATGCAAGCCTCTCCTGAGCTTGTCATGTCAGCACGTGGCCCCTTTCGTCCACAGAAAGAATTGGGCATATATTTTTTGCCTTTTGTTATCTCATAGTCTAGATTTAGGAAACTTTTCTATTTGATTCAATACCAGGCACTTGATTGGAATAAAATGGGGGAAAGAAAATGTTTCAGAGTGTTTTCCTCATATAAAACACACAATACCTTGCCTACTCAGTTAGCTGCTGCATATCCCCTCAGTCATTCACATCTTCTCTTTACACTGCATTATGGCCTGTATTTTATTTTAGATCCCCAATATAGGCATGAACATCAAAAACAAAAAACCTACATTTGTTTTTCCAATTTGGGAAAAATGATTTAAAATGTTTGCTTCTCCCTGCAATTCACTTTAGCATTTCCATGTTTCTACTTTCCATTTATTACAGCACCCAAGGGTTCCAAGGAAGCCATATAAAAAGCACAGTTCCTGCTCTATACAGATTTATGAGCTGTGATGTCCCAAGACAGAGTCACAAATTCTGACAAGGCCAAAACTAGAAAGAACTTTAAAGACTATCCAGTCCAAGCAGCTCTTATTTTATTGTAACGTGAGAAGTCGTGAGTTGCCCAAGCAAATCAGGAAAAAAGCTGCTATTCATCTGATGCACCATTCATTAAAGTCATAAATGTACCCCTCTCCTTACGAAAGCCCACTGCTGTATGCAAAAATTTCGATTTACAAAAGGGATAAATGAGTGACAATTTATTTACACATTATTCAAAGCATTCTAAATAGAAGCTTCCATAATGCATGAAAACATTCCATAAAGTTAGATTTATTCACAACTTCTCCGGAACAAACCCATAAAACAAGGCAGACCTGCACTGAAATAAAAGTTGTTAGAGGGGAGGGGAAGCCTGAATGTGCTTCAGGCTTTGCACGTGAATCTCCTTCAAATCCATTTGAAGCAGGTGGAGCCATCACCTCCCCATCCCACTTTTACTGTTGAGCAAACAGACCAGGGAGATCAAGTAATTTAGCTGAGTGCTCATAACTAGTAAAGAAGACCTTCAGCTGCTAGCGTAACTGAGTTCACACAACCTTTCAGAAGATTTAATTTAATGGCATATTCAACACAAATGTGACACTATTCTTCTCTGACCTTTATTTGGCTGGCCTGATTTTATCACATTTTTATATTTTAAAATCAATTTCCATTAGTTAAGTTGTATGAGTCCTTTAAATATTTTGAAAATTAACCCCTTACCATGTATATGTGTGGCAAATATGTTCTCCCATGCAGTGAGCTCACTTTTCATTTGTTGGTGATTTCTTTTACTGTGCAGAAGCTTTTTATTTGATGTAGTCCCATTTGTTTATTTTCTCCTTTGTTTCCCTTGCCTAAGACTTAGGACATCTATCAGCAAACATGTTACGAGAGGTATCAAATATTTTGCTGCCTAGGGTTTCTTGCAGAATTTTTATGGTTTCATGACTTACATTTAAGTCTTTTATCCATTTTGACTTCATTCTTGTGTATGGTGTAAGTTGGTGGCCTAGTTTCATTTTTTTGCTTGTATTTGTCCAATTTTTCCAACACCACTTATTGAAGAAACTGTCTTTACTCCATTATATGTTCTTGCCTCCTTTGTCAAATATTAATTGAGCATAATGGCTTGGGTTGATTTCTGGGTTCTCTGTTCTGTTCCATTAATCTATATGCCCATTCTTGTGCCAGGACCAGGCTATTTTGAGGCACAGTGGCTTTGTAGTATAACTTGATATCTGGTATTGTGATCCCTACCACTTTATCCTTCTTTCTCAAGATTGCTGCAGCTATTCATGGTCTTTTTTGGTTCCATATAAATTTTGGAAAATTTGTTCTAGATCAGTGAAATATGCCATTGATATTTTAAAGAAATTACATTAAATTCATAGATTGCTTACAAATAATCCAATAAAAAAAATGGGCAAAGACCTAAATACACACTTTTCCAAAGAGGACATTAAGCTGGCTAAGAGACACATGAAAAAATGCTCAGTCACTAATCAACAGAGAGATGCAAATTAAAACAACAATGAGGTAACACCTCACACCTGTCAGAATAGCTATCATTAACAAATCAACAAAGGACAAGTGCTGGTGAGAATGTGGAGAAAGGGGAACCCTAGGACACTGCTGGTGGGAATGCAGACTGGTGTAGCCACTGTGGAAAACAGTATGGAGTTTCCTCAAAAAATTAAAAATGGAACTGCCATTTGACCCAGTGATCCCACTTCTAGGAATATATCCCAAGAAACCTTAAACACCAATCAGAAAAAATGTATGTACCCCTATGTTCAGAGCAGTACACTTTACAATAGCGAAGATCTGGAAACAGCCCAAATTAGATGAGTGGATAAAAAAAGCTGTGGTACATTTACATCATGGAATACTATGCAGCAGTAAAAAAGAAAAATTTCTTACCCTTTGGTATAGCATGGAGGGACCTGGAGAGTATTATACTAAGCCAAATGAGCCAGTCAGAGAAAGACAAGTATCACATGATCTCACTCATATGTGGAATGTAATGAACAAAATAAACTGATGAACAAAACAGATCCAGAGGCATAGAAGCATGGAACAAACTGACAAATCTCAGAGGGAAGGCAGGGTGTTAGAGGGGGTGGAGGGTGGGAAGAGATTAACCAAAGAACTTCTATGCATATCTGCATAACCCATTGACACAGACAATAGTGCAGTGAAGGCCTGGGCCAGGAGTCAATGTGGAAAAAAGGGGGACATATGTAATACTTTCAACTATAAAGATAAATTTAAAAAAAGAGAAAAGAACAGAAATCATTAAAAAAAATGATTTCCATAGTAACCTTCCTTTGAAATGTACCAGCTTACAGCAGGATACATTGCTATATCCCTCGCCACCTACTCTCAAGAAGGACAAATGGCTCTGGCCAGTGTGGCTCAGTTTGTTGGGGCTCCTCCTGTGCACCACAAAGCTGCCGGTCAGATTCGAGGTCAAGACACATAGCCAGGTTTTGGGCTGGACCCCCGGTGGAGAGCGTGCAGGAGGCAGCTGATCGATGTTGCACTTTCATATCAATGTTCCTCTCTCTCTAAAAATCAATAAGCTATTCTTTTTTTTAAGTACTTTATCCTTTAAAAAGAAAAGAGTGACAAATGACAGATCTTAATCAACACTGTCTGCATAACAAAATTTCAAGCTCAGTAACTGCAAAAATTAACCCCACACAGAGTTTATCTTAAATAAACTGGTTGATTCACAATGACTTAATCAATGGTATCAAGAAAATAAAATACATTTTTAGTGAGCACCACATGAGAAACTGGACTAGGAGTTTAGATACCCTGGATTCCAGTTTTGTCTCTGCCACTTACAAGAAGTAAAAGACGATCTAACTTCTTGGGAACTGTTCCATTTTCAGTAAAACAGACATTATAATTCTTGACCTATACTGGACACAGATTGTCCTGAGGGTCAATGGAGATAACGTGTAGACTCAGAAACATGATGGTAGATAGCGCCATAAATAGCATTTTACAGCAGGAGGAGGAGGTCCAGAGAAGCGAAATGATTTGAAAAGGTCACCCAACCTGGGTATGACAGAGCCAAGAATGAAGTTCATAATATCGAGATTTTTCAGTCCTGAGCCTTTTTCAGGACACCTGGTGCTTTCTCTGTAACAGTTTGCACCCACTGAACGTTGCACATTATTACTCAACATTATTTGCATGCCATCCTAGTTTCCCTTTGGTGAAGCCATTCTTTTCTTTTCTTCTTTTCTTCTCTTTTCTTTTCTCCTCCCTTCCTTCCTTTCCTTCCTTCCTTCCTTCCTTCCTTCCTTCCTTCCTTCCTTCCTTCCTTCCTTCCTTTTAGCTAACATTGCATAAGTTTCCGGTGTGCAACATTAAAATTTGCCATCTGTGTGTAGTACCTCCTGATCACCACTAGAAGCTTCCATTTGGCACCCCGATTCTTTTTTTCTTTTTTAAGTGAATTTATTGGGGTGACACTGGTTAATAAAACCATACAGGTTTCATGTGTACAACTCAATAAAAACATCACCTGCATCCAGCGCTCACCACCCTAAGTCAAGTATATTTCTGTTCCCACTTACCTCTTCTTTGCCCACTTCTACCTCCCAACTCCTCCTTTCCACCTGGCTATCACCATACTGTTGTTCCTTTGTATGTGTCATATATATATATTTTTTTCTTAATCCATTCACTTTTTTTCACCCAGCCCTCAACTCTCCTCCCCTCTGACAGCTGTCAATCTGTTATGTACCTATGCTTATTTCTATTTTGTTTGTCAAATGATTGTGTTGATTATATTCCACATATACCTGAGATCATATGGTATTTGTCTTTCTCTGACTGGCTTATTTTACTCAGCATAATACTCCCCAGGTCCATCCATGCTGTTGCAAAAGGTCAGATTTCCTTCTTTTTTACAGCCAAGTAGCATTCCACTGTATAAATGTACCACAGCTGTTTTTATCCACTCCCCCAATCTTAATTTAGAAAGTTAGGTCTCAAAATACATGCCTCCCAATTTAAAGACTAATATCTTAAAGCTGGAAATGCTCTCTTAGGTCAATCAGATGGACCATATACATAAATAAGAACTGATTCACCTACATCACTGAGAGGTAATGTTTGAGCAAAGTCCTCATGGCCATCTGATCTGTAAGGGTAGCAAACAAATGCTTTGGAGGCACTTTAATACACATGACACTTTCTTTGCAGCGTGTGCAAAACCAGACTGCATTATAAGTCGAAAGCTTTGCTTTAGCCAAACATGGCATTATTACCCGAGAAGAGGGCTAGAGGAACCTTATGGTCTGCCACAAGTTCCTGCCAACCTGAGGCCAGTCACGTGAGAAATCCCCCCGGATTAAATCCCCTGGTGTGTGAAAAGGGGGTGATGCCAGCAACACCCCGAGTGTTTCTGCGAGCGACGCTGTGAAACTATTTGGTGGGACAGCGGGCGGAGCACAGGATGAAGGAGTGGACTCTCAGGGTTCCAGGTGCGCAGAGCAGACCCCGCGGCGCGTGGGGGTGACGCGTGCGGACTCACCTCCGGCTTTCTTGGTGCAGCCCCGGGAACCAAGGGGGGCACTCACCTGACCAGGAGCTCCAGGAAGATCACGTTACTGCAGCAGCCAGGGAACACCAGGCCCACTGCCAAGAGCTGGCTCATGGCAGGCGCGGGGAAGGGGAGCGCGCGCGCGCAGAGGAAGCGCCCGCCTAGACCACTACCTCGCGGTGGCACAGAACTTCGTCCCTTCCCAGAGTGCCGCTCTTCACCGGCGCCGCCACCAAAGCTCGCAGCCAGAGGAGCTGTAGTTCACTATCAGCCCCGACCCATTCATTTGAGGGGGCGCTCTGGTCCCAGCCAGACTACGTATCCCAGGATGCCGCCCGCACTTTATACCTTGCTGGGAGGTGTCCCGCCTCTGCTGGGACCCTCCACTCCAGAAGAGAGAGCAGCGAGGTTCTCCTCATGCCTCAAGCGATAGGAAGCCGCAGGGTTTGTTGGGAAGTGAAGTTCAACCCTGCCCAGGTGGTTTCTGGCGAGTAAGCCAAGGGCTCAGAGAGGGATGCGAGCGTCCCAGTCTCAACAAACACAGCGGCGGCACTAGAGCTGCAGACCTGTGATTGATCGCTAGCATCTGAAACAATTCTGAATGGAGTGAAAGCAAAAACTCCTCTGAACTTACTTTTCTACCTTTTGAAAGGAACATTGGAGTCAGAAAGTGCTGGGATTGAATGTTGGCTCAGCTGCTAATCAGCTGTGCTATCTCAGGCAACTTCTTGAAGCCTTAGTCTCATTATTGGCAAAAAACGGGAGCAGTAATGCCCATCTCACCGCTTGTTGTGAGGGTTACAAGCTATGATCACCTGGGGATCTTGTTAAAATGTGGATTCTGCTTCATTACACCTGCAGTTTGCCCTGAGATTCTGCATCTCTAGCAAGTTCCCAGGTGCTGCTGATGCTACCTGTCTGGACCTCGCTTAGGAGAGCAGACACCTTTAAAACAATCGTCTCTGGAGACTTCTCTACCCCACCCCATTGACTTTGGGACCACCTGCCACTCAACGGTTGCTTAGTTTTCTCCTTCCCCTTAGCCTACAATAATGCTCAAAGTAATTTACTTTTCTCCTTCAATTTACCACCAAATATCTCTAAACACTAATCTATAGTCATAGCCTTTTTTATTCTGATCAAAGCCAGATTTTTAAAAATAGTTTCATTTTGACTCCTACTGACCTCTTTGTCGAAACCATATACATCAGGTCTCTGAGTACCATTTCATTTAATGTTGGTTTAGTTATAACGTTCATAAGGTGCCATTACTGTTATGCCCAGATTTCAAGATCCCCATTAGACCACACCAGGAAGTCAGCTGAGTTGGATGCAAAAGCAAAGAGTCCTTTATTTTCAAACCCTGGTTTGGGTCTCAACCTCCATCGAGGCACGGTGAGATGAGAGTGCCCACCCGTGGGAAAAAATGGGGTTTTAAGAGGGAGGTGGAGTGAGGGGAGGAGAGATGACTGTGGGCCCTGCCAATTGGCCAGGTGCAAGTCGGGTCTTGTTACACAGGATGTGGTTATCTCCATGGCCCGCACATCCCCTGATTGTCATTGGTTAGTTTAAAATAATCCCGGGCGTGGCCAGCAGAGGCCTGGGCTTCCGGGAGAAGGTACTTTCCTGAGCACATGGCGGCTGCCCCAACATGGAGGATACGGAGCACGATGGAGGGCATAGCCCTTGCCCTTTCATTCCCCTCTTTGTCTTGGAACTTCTGGCTCAATCATGAGTCTGACTGCATTTCTATTTCACCGGTGCTAGAGGCCCATACTGGGCACACAGAACTATCAACTGAATTTATTTTTAGCTTTAATAACTTCTATTGAAATAGGATTTTTCTTCTTAAAATTCCTCCATGGCTATCAAAAAGCCAAATTAAGATTAATTTATTTACTGTCCTGATGTTTGCATAAACACAACAAGAATGGTAACTGACTACCTTTGCTGGAATCTCATGGTTGAATCTTAATGTGCCATAATGGGCCAGGAAGCCAAGCCATCCAGCTGCCATCAGGCCAGCCTGCAGTATCTGCTGAGCTAGGTGAATCCTTCACCTGTAGCAACTCCACCTGGGCCCACGCTCCAGGCTTTAAGGCCCATCTCAGTAGCTCTCCTACTCGTTGTGGCCCAGAGTGTGTGGGGGTTCCGCAGGGATGCAGAGGCATCTTTACTGCTCCCCTTCTACTCTCACCAACCGTCAGTGATGGTAGGGCATGGGCCTGATGCTCCAGCACCAGCCATCTTCAGGGCTCCCAAGCAGGATACCAGGCTTTCTTTGTGGCATTTTTACTGGTTTCAAGTCTTTAGAGCTCAGACAGTGCTCTTTAAAACATAATACTCCAGTCAAAGTTTTCCATTAATAAAACCACTATTAGGAACCGATCTTATTGAATCTATGCAAAGAAATGTATTGCCATGACTTATTTAGCTTTGCCAGATTTCGGAGGAATTACATAAGGAGAAAAACATACTGATCTACTCTAAGATTCTCTGACTTTCCTTGCCAATTCCTTTTCATGGATTTTTCAGAGCTATAACAAAACAGTAATTGTTGGCATTAAACTTTCTTTCTATGCATAACCATGCCTTAGACCTTTTATTCTAAACAGGCCTTTTCCAGCTTACTACCCCTGACATGGGCATGGTCACGCAGGCCTGTAAGCAGTACACAGGCTGCCAACTGTCAACTGTCTCTCAACAGTGACCAAAACCTGATGGACACCCTTCCCTGCCCAGTTGGTCACCTGCCCTCTTGGCAGCTAGACACCTTTTACTTTTGGGGTTCACCCCACATAGTCCCCTTTCAGGATAACCAGTATACATTCAAACCTGCAAGAGAATCAAAGGTCAATATAACATATCAATACCATGAAACATAATATTGGCACCATGGCCGCTTCAGGCAGCCAAATCTTCTGCTACTAAACATGCGATCCTATAAATTGTCCTTGTCTCTTTGGAGCCATGTCCATGAAGATACAGGCATTGTCTAAGTCTATTACACAGTATTGTGGGGGCTCCCAGTGACAGGAGTGATCGCGAGCAATGTTGCCAGCATCAGGCAGGTCGAGCCCATCGTAGCTTGAGCTTGAGGGGGTTGTGTTGATCTCGATCGACACTCCATTTGGTGCATGGATGGGACCGCTGACTGTAAGTGAGTGTAATGGACCCAGGTCGCGACGACATCTACCTTGAGAGCAGTGGGGGTTGACAGCACCACAGTGTAGGGAACATTTCAACATGGCTCGAGGGTCTCCTGGCAGTGCCTTCTGACGTAGACCCAATCTCCTGGTCTGTGCTGATGAGGAGTTGGGGTTGGGCTGGTCTTGTAGATGGCGCGGAGGCATGGCCAAATGTCCTCGGGTGCCCTCTGGAGCCCTCTCAAGGAAAAAGATAGTTAAAGAAGAGGGTTTTATAATTATACCTGCCAAACATGATAGGAGAGCAGCCCAGTCCCTGCCAGTCTCCGAGTCAGATTCCTCTTCTTTTGGAGAATTTCAAAGTCCTGATGGCTTCTAGGTAACCCTGTTTATTAGTTACAGCGCTCTGCTTTCTTGTCTTTCTACCAGTTCCCTTTGTAGCAGAGCAGCAACTAGGGCTCTTTCAAGGGAGTGCCTAGGAGGGGGTATCAGCCCCTCCTTTGCTAGCAGCAACAGGTACCAAACCCTTTCAGTACATTTGACCAGCCTCATTCCCGCCCACCTTAACAGATTCTAAGGCCCATTGTCTTCCTTTAACCAGCAAGCCAAGTGACACTGGCCTGTATTATTTATTCAGCACAGGCAGGGGGAAGGGTCCATGAAATCTCTGCCCTGAGGAATTGTGATCCCCATCCTTAAATGTCCCAATTAGACTAGAAAAGCCACAAATACCTTTTAAATCTACCCCAGAATTCCAAAATCCCAACCCAGCACAGAATATCACGTAGCAAATCAAAGTTCCCAGCAAACAAACAGACAGAGATGTTTATTAGTTAAGCGGGCCGATTCCACCTCTCACAGAGAGCAAGTGCCCTTAGGGAAAGATCCCAGCAGTCACTCAGGGCACTTTGCTATGGGTCAGAGCACTCAGCCTCAAAGAAATCAAGCGTGTGGCGTGTGTGTGTGTGTGTGTGTGTGTGTGTGTTTAGCAGACTTCCACACTTTTATGAACAAATAATTATACCCAAGTAGACATACAAATATCAAATAAACATTTACACTTACACCCTTTTAGGGCTTGGGATCTTGAGCAGATAACAGGAACACTGCCCAAGTCCCCTAATGGGGGCCTGACAGGAATAGATGTGGGGGCCTTCCTTTCCCACATATCAGGACAGGATTCTTGACCTATGTCTTATCCAGATAGAAACGGTACTTATCACAAACAAACAAACAAACAAATCCAAAACCAAAAATAATTAACATTATACATAAATAAGCAATAAGGACAGATCAATTTACAGAATCAGAGACAGCATACAATCTAAATCACAGCTTTGGGTAAACAAATTATCTAGAACCTAGGTTAAACTGGGTCTCCAGAACACTGAGTTGGCAAGTTAACTGAAACCCTTCGACCCTTGGAGAGCTGTGCTGTCCCTCCCAGGTAAAGGAAAAATGTGCCCTCTAAGATCAGTATGAAACCACAGTTTCTATCTGAAATAATCATACTTTAGAAATTGGATTACTGCTATGAGTCCCTTTTAAAGATTTTGACATAACCTTTAATTGTCCTTAGTTTAAGGAAAGCAGGGTTTTTTAGATTTAAAAGATTAGCTTAAAAATAAAGCCGTGATACTGAAACCGGTTTGGCTCAGTGGATAGAGCGTCAGCCTGCAGACTGAGAGGTCTCGGGTTCGATTCCGGTCAAGGGCATGTACCTGGGTTGCGGGCACATCCCCGGTGGGGGATATGCAAGAGGCAGCTGATCGATGCTTCTCTCTCACCGATGTTTCTAACTCTCTCTATCTCTCTCCCTTCCTCTCTGTGAAAAATCAATAAAATATATTTTAAAAAATAAATAAATAAATAAATAAATAAATAAATCCGTGAGGCAAGCACACTTCCTGCCCCATTCACATTTCTGCAGCAAAACTCCACCTTAAAGCCCCACCCCTGACTAAATCAGAGGGAGGGGCCTTTGCTCTTTCAAAATGGCGGCCCCCAGGGGAATGGCAAGTCATGTGGCTGTATTGTAGAAAAACAGAAATCTTATTAGCTGTTTTTATACTTTTTATACTTATTTAAAGCAAAAATCTTCAGTTGAGGTCACAAAATCAATCCTCCTTTCTGAATCAAACCAATAAGCAAAGGCATTTAGTTATTACAGTTACATAATTTTTTCCAATTCAATCTGAACCTTAAACTTTTAGCTGGCAAGTTAAATATTCAGCATTTCTCAATATTCAATCAATAGATTTAATTCTGTTCTTTAGATTTTTCATGAGCCAAATTAGAGTAAACTACTTTTTACTTTTAAGAGGCTCTGGAAAACCATATTAGAGCCTTGCAAAACAGGTTCTGGCCTACCTGGTCTTTTCAGATGTAAATTTACCACATTCTTTAAGATTTTGCTACAGACAGGAGATGACTATCTTCTTCCTCCATTAAGAAAAGCTTTCTTAATTAACAAAGGACCAGTTTTCCCCCCCTTTGGAAAAACTGTTCTTTATTATGGAAATGCCAATCCTGCTGCTAGAATTTAGCTAGCATCTTTTTTCCCTGGGTAAATGATTAGTCTTGGGATCTATCCTGCACATTGACAAGGATATCCCAGCTTAAAACTCTATCCAAAATCGGATGTTGCGCACATTAGTTCTAAACCAGCGCTTTTCTTCTTACACGTGCACAGAAATCCCAGACGCATTTATTTGGGGAGGGGGTAACCTGTTTTCACAGATCATTACTCAGATGCCCACCTGGCCAAAATCCTGGAGCCACACAAAGGAGGGGAGAAGGCAGGCACCCTCCCTCCACACTCACATACTTTCACCAGATATTCATTCAGAGTTTAAACAATAACAACTTCCCAACTCCTGAGGGAGCTCTACAGCCTCCCCCAATCTCCTTGAAATGATCAATCACAATACCCAAAGGAGCAGTCTGAGTCCATCATAACGTCCATCCAGCAAGTCCACAAAATAAAACGGAAAAAAAAACAGACAACTAAAGGGCCCCCAGAAAAGTACAGCCTTCCAACTCCATGGAAGCAAAAACCGAAAGCTAGACGATGGCTGCGTGCCAACCAGCGGGAACGACCCGCCTGTCTCAGATTGAGGGGTTTCTACAGACCTTCTGACTCCACGGAAGCAAAACTACACCCCTACAGATGGAGGGTCAAGGCATCCCCTGACTCATCCAGCCTGTGATCCCCCTGTGCATCCACTTAGACCTTTATGGGCAATTACAGATTTCAGAAGTGAGCTCACACAGGACAGATACAGAACACACAACGACACAGACACCTATCGTGGTCAGTCAGTCTCTTTGAATCGGGGGTCCCTTGATGGTCTTGGGGATCCCAGACGAGCCCCCAAATGTTATGCCCAGATTTCAAGATCCCCATTAGACCACACTAGGGAGCCAGCCGAGTCTAATGAAAAAGCAAAGAGTCCTTTATTATCAAACCCGGGTTTGGCTCTCATCCCCCACCGACGCATGGTGAGACGAGAGTGCCCACCCATGGGGAAAAAATGTGGTTTTATATGGGGGTGAAGTGAGGGGAGGAGAGATTACTGTGGGCCCTGCCGATTGGCCAGGTGAAGACCTAGCAGAGGCTTGGCCTTCCGGGAAGAAGGTACTTTCCTGAGCACATGGCTGCTGCCCCAACATGGAGGATACGGGGCAAGATGGAGGGCATAGCCCTTGCCCTTTCAACAGGAGTTCTGAACTTAAACCTACTTGCTCATTTGCAACCCTCACATTTTCATGTCCAGGCTTCCTGTTGGTTTGACTTCCTCCTTCCTGTTGATTTGTGTGTCTGGCAAAGGGCTCTGCCAGGAGCAGCAGGAAGCATGGCAGGTGAGCTGCTCGAGGGACTACTCCATGTCCTGGAGGGACAGGACCCTTCCCCCTCTAGGAGTCTTTGTCTCTCTCCTGGGTCCTTCCCTGGAGTTTGTAAACAAGCTTAGATAAACCACACTCAAGGACTACCTGAAAAGTGTCCCTGGAATAGATCCCCTTCACCTCTACTTCCTTACACCCACCTCATACCCATCACCTCCAGCTTTCACCAGGAGTGTCCCTTCACTTCCTTTCCCAGAAACTGTCTCAGGTTGTATCAAGGTTCCACTCCTAGTCCACTCAGCTATGGAGGGGGGGGGCGGCGGTGTGAAGTTGCATGGGGCTAGCTCCAAGGTAATGCCTACTGATCCTGAAAAGCTGGGGTTGGGCTTTGGGCTTTCCTACTGGAAAGGAGACAACTATTTAGGACTGGGCTATCACCCCAAGAGCTCTCTATTGCTTTTGTCCTCCATGCTTTTGTCAGAGGATTAATAAAACCCTGGCCTGACTATATAAATCTATACAAAGAGCCCAGCTGACCTGGCTCCATGGTTGAGCGTTGACCTATGAACCGGGAGGTCACGATTCAGATTCCCAGTCAAGGCATATTCCTAGGTTGGGGGCTTGATCCCCAGTTTGGGGCATGCAGGAAGCAAGCAAGCAATGATTCTCTCATTGATGTTTTTATCTCTCCCTCTCCCTCCCTCTCAAATCAATAAAAGTATAAAAAATAAACCTATACAAAAGCGTTAACCTCTGATGTGTAAATTCTTCCAATGTGAGAACAACAAGTGAGCTATCTCCAACCCTGGGCTCCTTGGGCTGCTCAATTGGAAACACATGATATTTAACAAGGTCCCACGAGGGGGCGCTGTGCTTTGTAAAGAGGTGACTGCGTGGCAGGTGTAACCAGTGCTGTGAGTCTTCAGCTCCCTGCAAGCTGTAGACCTTGTGCCTGAGTTCCGTTCCCACTCCAGGTTGTCTCCAGGGACAGGACCTCCAGGAAGAGAACGCTACCACGGCATAGCCTCCGGCTAGTTTGAACAGTTCCAGGGAATCACATCCTTAAGTTTCTGACCTGTTGGTTTAAGCCATCAAGTCATCATCAGCTAAGTCTGCTCTATCTGATCCCTCTCAGGTCCGGGTAAGAGTTAACTGCTGTCACCTGCAAACTTGGCCTCAGAGACTTGGCCCTTGGCCCGTGTTCTATGCTGCCCCCCTCGCCACCTTTCCCCACTGAGCAGCAAGGGTCTGGCACAGTCACTGCCACCTTCTGTCCCTCTTTTCATTTTGCACAAAGAGCTCCAGTGAGTGAAATTGGACGGGTTTTGTCCTTTTCCACCTGATTTATTCCGTTTAGCATAACAGCCTCCGGACCCATCCATGTTGTTGCAAATAACAAATGAAGAAAACAGATTCCTAAATACATGTTTCCCTGTAAGTGGAGCCTGTTGTTGCCAAGACCTGCGCATGGCTGGAAAGATGTCTTTGCTGGAGCTGTGGTAACTGAATACCACAGCGGAGGGGCCGGAACGACAGACCATCTCTGGTGGAGGCTGACCATTGCGTCAAGGCCCCAGCCATGTTGGCGCCTTCTGCAGGCTGCGAGGAAGAGTGGGCTCCATGTCCCCAGCTCCTGGGGCATCGCCCCGATCTCAGTCCATGTTCACATGATGTTCTCCCTGAGTGGGTCTGTGAACCAAACTCCCCACCCCCCTTTTAAACAACATCAGACATGTTGGAATAATTCCATCATACTCCAGCATGACCACTTTTTAACTAATTACACTGACAGTAGCCCTGTTTCTGCATAAGGCCCCACTCTAAGGTCTTATGTATTGGGACTTGACTGTGCCATTGTGGGGGACACAACTCAACCCATAAGTCAGAGGGGCTTGTCTGTGTTACCTCCGTCGCCCTCCCATCTGGAGCCCCAGTCCTGGCCCTGAGCCCCACAGATGGAAGGACACCTACATACATTGCAGTTGGCACACATCCATTGTGGCAGAGGCACTTGCCCTGTAGGTCTGCCACCCCTTCTGGGCACCTGCTTTTGGGAAAACCCCAACCAGGGCACAAAGTGAGAGTACAGGCAGGTGTCCCACCAAAGACTCCCCAAAGGGGAGACACATTCTTACACTCCCTTATGCTCTGCTTGGGACTCTCGGCTCTCCCGACAATTGTCCTGTTATTCTCTTTGTAGGTGGCATGATTAAATGCCTCACCATTTCCAGGCGGCCACCTACACCTGGCCCCACCTGCACCTGGTCCGACTGGTTTCTCTGACTGACCCTCACAATGGACATAAATACCCTGCTCCCCCTCCTTGGTCCTGCTGATGCCATCTTGGTCTCGGCCCTTCTGCTGGCAGATGTAATCATAAACTTGTAATTCCTTACCCCTTTGGACCTTATGCATTCCTCCTTCAGTGACCCTGACACTCTACACCCCACCTCCAGATCTGGCTTCAAATGCCTTTAGCCACTGGAACATTTTTGTTGTGTTTGGGGGCTGCTTGGCTCTGGTGGTGCCCTTGGGGCTGTGAGCACAATTCCTCAGTCCCGCTGACACGAAATACTCTCCCGACCAGGTGCAGTCACAGAGGCCAGGACCGTTCTGCCTTGGTGCCTCCAGCTGGCATCTGGGCCCTGAGGAGCCCAGGCCCTTTGTCCCTGATGGGCTGGGCACCAGGCCCTACCAGGGCATTGCTGGGACGGCACAGGAAGGGCCTCTGTCTGCAGGCACCTGGAGCTGTGTGTGATGTTCATTCTCAAGTCGATAGTCCAAAGGGAGATGGCAGAGATGCCGGTGCGGGAGAGTGAGCCCAGCCGCTGCTACCAACATGAATGGATCAGGCAGCACCACTGACGTGCCTTTGGAAACAGCTGGCATCTGGTTTTAGTTTTCAGCAATGTTGGAGTCTCATTCTGGGCATGCCTGTCCCATGGAAACCCTAAGTACCTTGGCTGTAGCTTAGTTCTCAGGAAGGTGGTATGTCTGTGACCTATTGAGGGATTCCCCAAACTGGGGGATGGTGCAGTGCCGGCCACAGCAGGGTTACAGCCGTGGGAGTGTGGGTCCTCCCAACTGGGCAGAAAGAACTGCCTTGAACCCTAGTTAAAGCTGAAGAGGACTTGGAATCCCCAGGTTACTTCCCCTAAAGCTCTGCCTTCGTAGAGAATCAACCAGTTCCCTCTGTGACTAGCTGGTTAGCACGCTAATGAGTTGAGTTACTTTTAGTGTAATGGGAGTTGGCTGAGCTAACAGTGCCTAAACTCCCATGCTGGGATAGCACCTAAACATCTGTGCTGGGAAGTTAGCTGGAGAGGTATGAGAATATCTGGGCTGTAAAAACATAGACATGGTCCATGAAATCACTACCGAGACCCAAGTTACTTTGACGTGCTACATAGTAGTCATCCAAGTGAAGCAGCAATTCTCGATAGCCAGCTGCTGCAAGTCATCTATGCACATGTGACTCATAGAACTGAGGTAGGTTTGGTCTTATCAGTCATTGTCTGTGTTATTTGCTCAGTTCAGGATTAGCCCAGTGCTGTCTGGTGACCCAGTCCTTGTTCATAGCTCCCAGGTGGTGTGGGGACCACTAGGGGCCTAGTGCTGGAGACTGACTGCACAGGCAGCGGTTTTATCATTTGAGGGATGTTGGGTCACTTGGAGGGGTGGGGAGGTAAAGAACGGGGACCTATAACGGAAGAGCTGGGGTGAGCACAGGCCCAGCTGGTTTTGAAGCGGCCCATCTCCATGCATGAAGCCACTTGTCTGTACCCTCAGTCTGAGCAGACATCAGGGTGTGTCTGCTCAGTCTGAGCAGACATCAGGCTTCTTTCTTGGGTTCTGAAGAGGCTCGGGGTGGGGCGGGGAAGCTGGGACACTGCACCAGCCGTGCATGTGGCCCAGAGAGGAGCTCAGCTGCTCACTTGCTCTGGCCCCAGTCTCCTGGTGCCTTTGGCTGGCATCTTGCTGAGGCCACGCTCAGTGGGAAAACTCAGACACACTAAGATGCTCGAAGGCACAGGAGGTGAGCAGAGAGCTGCTGTCCAGGTGGCCCAGTGTGCAGTGCTTCCATAGGTTGACCCCATTGAGACTCAGTGACCTCTGAGCATGGAATTTACCAGAGAAACCTGCTCAGCCAGGCAGTGCTGGCTGCCTTCCAGGGCCTTCTCCATGAGCCTGAGCCTGAGGGCAGATCGGGAGTGTGAGGCTCCCCCCTGGAGCATCGGCTTCCCTGGCCCCTTATTGTAGGTGATTTAGTTCCACAAGGCTGCTCCTCTGTAGTATCTCCTTCACCAGCCAGGACAGAGGCGCCCTAGGTATGATGGAGGTATGTGAAGTGTGCCCCTTACATTATGAGCAGCCACAGTCTGCCTCCTCGTGCTGCCCCTGTGTGGCCACACTGCCTCATTTTCACAACTCAACTTTAGTTCCCCTTTTCCCTGCAAATGGGGGGAGGGGGAGGTCTGTGTGCCTTTCCTGGAAGGATCCATTCAGCTGTAGAAATTAAGGTCCGATGGTCAGGGTGCCAGGACCCAAATGTTCAACTTCCACAGTCTGCTGCTGTCATGCCCCATGGCCAGCAGGTGGTGCCAGAAGGCACCCAAAATATTCATATTCTCCACCAACTGGTGGACAGAGAGGGTGGTGCTGTAGGGCTCAACCACAGTGTCGAACACTTTGGGTGAAGATAACCACATTGTGGGTGGTCATGATGCAGTTGGGATACTCTTCATAGATCATGCTGATGAGCAAGATGCCCATCCCGGAGCCCATGCCCCTGCCCCTGCCCCTGCCCCTGCCCCTGCCCAGTGAGTGGGAAACGCATTTGTCCTATTGATGCCACTGTGACATGTATCCCAATAAGTGGCATCAATTGACTACTCTGAACCATAACCACCTCGTTGCTAATAGCTGTCCTTGAATAACTTGTGACAACACTCAGGAAATTGATGGAGTCTTGAATTCTCAATCTTAGAAAAGTACAGATAGTTGTACAAAAACACTCCCCCCCCCCCCCCAAATTTCCAACATTGGCCACTGTGTTGACTCATTCTAAAACCTGCAGGTATGGTCTATCAACCAGATGTTTCTCTCAGGGCATAAGTTAGGGCATAGTGATCCCTGAAATCCTTGTCCATGCCAGAAGGACAAAGGGAAAAGGGGACCAACAGTGTTTGGGACATCTGGACATGGGAGCTTTCTGCCCTGGGGGCTGGCTAGCCTGCGGAGGTGGATCAGATGTCACCCTTATCTTCTTGATGAGTTTCACCTGCTCACCCAGGAAGTGGCTCTCCAGGAAGTCACAGAGCTGAGGGTCTATGTGGGGAGAACCAGGGCACGCAGATCCAAGGGTCAGGTTCTTCTCTAGGACTACAGTGGCTTCTATGGCATCTTGGGTTTTACCACACTCCTCTTAGGAGGGCTTCTGCCTGTCCTGGAGGAGGATGTGGCCGCCTGCTGATTTTGCATCTTAAAAGACACCTGGTTCCCTTGTACTTCTCCTCAACCAATTCAAGGAAGAGCTGGCCAACACCCTCCAGAGCCTCGTAGTTGAGGCCTAAATAGAAGCCCAGAGACAGGTAGGAGACCCACAGATGCAGGTTGACTAGGCAGTTGACAGCAGCCTCCACCTTGGTGGAATAATTCTGGAGAATTTGGGATCTCATGGTTGTTCCACAATAAGAAGCTAAGGAGAAAAACAGTATTGGCTGGTCTCAGAGGTTGAGGATAGCTGTGGCGTTTCTAAAGGTGGTGACTGGAAAAGAGGTTGGAGGGTGGTTGGAGGCTGGAAGAAGGGCCATCCCTGGGTCTGTGCCGTCCACACAGTTGAAGCAAGAGCAATAGCCCTACATTTTCTTGCTGATCAAATTCCTATGACAAGATTGTGACTCTTCTTGACTACTGGTTCCTAGATATAAGGAACCCCAAATATCTCCTGGGAGGAGTATTCACCTGGGCTCTACAGGAGGAGAGCTCCTGGTCCCTAAAGGTGCATGAATGGAAAGGACACGTTCCTCATGTGGCTTTGGGGGAATGATGGCAAGTGGAGCTACTCCTGCATGCGCCCCTTGGCTCCAGGCATTCTTCTGATTAGTGTCACAGTACCGTATAAAAGTACTGGAATGAAAAATGCACCCTTAATCCTGGAGGATGGCATCCCATCCTTAGAGCATTGCCTCTGAGAAGGCCAGTCAAAGTCGTGTTTGAAGCATCAAATTCACTGAGCCATCAGCTGACTTGCGATGGAGCATCAGATGCCATCAGCACATCCCATGCCATGGCTGATGCTTGCAGCTTCTCTGTGAAATGGATGCCTTAGTTTGATGTGATGAATGAAAAAAATGACCAGTTGCCAAACAGTGCCCCTCCTTCCTCTTTGCCATCTTGCCCTCTGGAAAGTAGCCCTTTTTAAAGAAAGACCCTTCACATCATGTGCATTGTGGCCTGTGCTCTGAGCAGCCAGACCACTTAGGTATGTCACACTGAGGTGGATTGCACTTTCTGGTTTTGGTTTGATAGCAACCTTGGGATCTACCTGTTTTCTTTCCTCCATGTTTCTTTGTGCCTACTCGTGGTCATAGCAGAGGCTTGCTGTACAGTAGCTTTCTGATGATTTTTTCCCCACAGCCTCCATTCTGACTTTATTAACAATTTTTGGTTTTACAGCACTTGGTAGGGTAAGCATTCTTCTGACCAACAGAATATCCATTCCCATGAAACATTCAGGTAAAAAAGACACAAATTATTTGCATAAGCCTGCTTAAACATCCCCACATTCATAATCCCATCAAACCTTTTGTTGGGAGAACAACCTTGATGTTCTCTCAATCTAATTCTGGCCCAAACCAGGGCTTCACAAATGGGTTTTGGTACCACAGTATGTGAGGCTCCCATGTCAAGGAGTCCAGAAACTTCTCTAGCTCATGAACATTTTACCCAATCTGGTGCAAAGGGTTAGGGCCCCCAGTGAGGGGTTGAGTCAAGGGACTGTGGGGTTTTTTTGTCAGCCTTCATCTTGATTCATCTCTCTAGACATTGCTCAAAGCAATTTCAGGTTAGATTTCTCATAATCTCTGAACAAGATAGAGCAGACTCATTTGGGGAATCCATTGCAGACCCTTTTGACCCACACAACCTAGGGTAGTACTGTATTCAAATCTTTGCTTGAACCCAATCAATGTTCATTTTACTCATATCTAACCATTGAGGGCAACTGCGGTAAGGGGTCTGCACATGGGCTCCTTCCCTGGGTGGTTCAGTGGCATAAATTCTGGACAGGTTCATCAGCTGAGATTAGCATAGGCAAAGACTGAGGGAGTCTTTAGTGGCAATAGCTTTGGGGTTCCTAACAGCCAGGAGGCCTGCTTGGGTTGTTGATGGTGAAGTTAGCTAGGGTCTTCAGTCATTTTCTTCCAAAATGGGAGGTTACAGCTGAGGGGATCCCTGCTGATCGCAAGCCATATGGGACTGGGGGGTGGGCTGACACAGGGAAATGTTGCCTATGATTTCCTATGTGGCCATCGTTGACATCTGTGTTCCACTGGATAGCAGTAGCTCCTGCATTGCACTCCAGAGCTCTCTGAGCTATTTTCATCAGCAAGTACTGGTAATCATTGTTTTCCTGGAAGTACAAGTGCTGGGACCTCCTAGTCCACCAAACTTGCTGATGTTATAGTAAAAAATGTTTGTTTCTTTCTTTTGTGTAAGAAATAATGATGGTTATTGGGGAACAGGAATTTTTAATGGTATTGACGGTAGCTGGGGTGCTTTCATGGTGCTAAGCTAACTGGGAGAGGCTAGGATCCAAGGAAAACTAGCTGATTCTGCTTCCTCCAAAGTCGCTGATGACTGTCCTTCATACTGACATTTGGCTCAGGAGATTCAGAGGACAGACACTGTGGGCAGTGATGAAAGGTAGATTTTCTAGCCTAGCCTGTTTGTCTTAGTGGATAGAGCATCAGCTCATGAACTGAAGGATCCTGGGTTGGATTCCAGTCAAAGACACGTGCCTAGGTTGCAGGTTTGAATCAGGGCACATGGAGGAGGCAACCAATTGATGTCTCTGTCACATAGATGTTCCTCTATCTGTGTGTCTCTCTCCTTCCCTTTTACTCTCTCCAAAAATCACTGGAAAAATATCCTCGGGTGAGGATTTTAAAAATGTGGTTACATGGTCTTTTAAAACGTATCTTTCAGTTATTCTCAGGTGTTCTGGACTAAAGGTTGTGCGGTATTGGCGAGCAGCCCTTGGCTTTTTGGCCATAATGCCTTGTAGAAATAGAATGCTTCCGAGTTCCTGAATGTTGTTTGTGTTCCTACTGGGTTTAGAGGTCTAATATAGCCACATTTGATGTTTTTAAAATAACTCTCAGGGTTGGGATTGTCTTTCCTCAAGTTATTTTCAGGGTGTAGTCCCATGTGCTCTTATTCTGTATTAGTTTTTTTTTTTTATTTTAAATAATAAGAAAACGAAAACATCTTTATTCCATATTTTCACAAACTGTTCTAAAGACAGCAAATTGCTCAGTTGTTTATCCTTGGCTTTAAAATATACTGATAATTCTAAACCAGTCTAAATTGTATTGTTAATGAATAAAATCTAAGCATTTATACTTGCAAAAATGTTTTGCAATGAGTGAAGCATTGGCCTAAGGAGAAACTAGAATTTATTTTCAAATTCTGTAACTGGCTTCCAATAATTCCTTATCAGTAGACTTATTGGCAAAATACCAGATATTAAGGATCAGATTTAATGCTTTAGTAGAAGCATGAAACTGTTTCTGAGAGCTTTTCATGGCTAGCATAAACCAAGTAACCCAAGGAGCATGGGAAACAATAATGAAGTCTAGTATACAATGCAAGTCAGGCAGGAGCCATAACTTAACATTTTGTTTTTAAACAGGGGAAATCAACACTAACAATACATTCTAGGGAAGGAATCTAAAACCTACTTAGAAGCTTTAATATTATATCAAACCAAAAGATTAAGCTTCAAAATGACTAAATTTATAACTGGATATTTTGCTGCATTTTGGCTTTATACTGTAACTTGTAGTATACAACAATCTGAGGACTCTTAGCACTACCTTGGCACAACTGACTAACTCCTCCCACCCCTCCCTCCAGAGTGTGGGGGGAAATAATATTCTTCTCACCATAAATGCCTCAATTTTATACAAGTCAGAGTGAAAGGTATAAAAACAAGGTTACAACTATATTATCATTTTGCATTTTTTTCTTTGTGACATATACAAGTATATTTTTGTTTTGGGGGCTGTATACTTTTTAATTTAGCAAGTTTAAAGCCTATAAAATTTAACTTTTTGAATAAGAAGAGTATAGGACTTTATAGTTTTTAATTTTATCATCAAAATATCTAAGGGACTCAATCCACTTTAATAATGATAATTTTTCTAAATATCACTTGAAAAATTCTTTGTGCACACTAGACTCAAGACTACGCTAAAGGGAGAGGAAAATGGAGACAAGCAGGAAGGTAGGGAGGGAGAGAGTGTGAGAGCACAAGGAAGTGATAGAGGAGTGTGTGGAAGTGTGTGGTGTGTGTGTACGAGCTAGGGACAGTTAGATTCTGCAGGTCTTCTAAGGGGCTGCTAAACCAGGCAGTCTTAGGCGGCGGAGTCCCGCTCCCGGCGTGGACACTCCTGGGCAGCCAGCACAGGCATAGCAACCATGCCATCTTGGGAAACAGAGCTTCTTGAGACTAGGATCCTGGCCTCAGCACCACCCAGTCTGATCTCAGATGCATACCAGGACCCTGCAGCCACTGGGGACAGAGACCTGTGACCACAGCTACAGACTTGCGGACACCAAAAGTTCAGAGATCCCCGCAGCAGATCCTTGAGTAACAGAGCCCATCGCCCCTTCCGGCAGGCTCCTGGGCAGCGCCAGAGTAACTAACTGATAGACCCACCACTTGCTGGGGCCTCAGTGCTGCAGGAACTTTGGCCTGGAAGTGCGCAAGCACCTTGTAACTGATCCTACGGAGCCCTGGGCTGGGTGTAAACGCTCGAGGGAATTTGTCCATGTAGCACAGGCCCAGGGACCCTGTTTCTCCGGGGCAGGAGGCAGCATCAAGCACCAGTGACTTGGTTGTGTTTCTTATCACCTGCGCCTGAGATCCTGATTCCCTGTGCATTCATACTAAGAGCCCGTGAATCCAATTCCTGGTGCAAGGGCACATAGGGACCCTGATTCTCAAGGTGAGGTCGCATGAAGCAACAGAGACTCTGATACTGGTCTCTTGGGGAACTCTGACTCCTGGCGCATGCTAGGGGGCTCTGGTTTTCAACACAGTGCAGGCAGGGTCCCTGATTCTAAGGGCATGTACGAGGCCACATTGAGTGCTGGCAACACTGACTCAGAGCGATTCTGGTTCCCACTAACCAACAACAACCACACATCTTAGTGTCAGAGCTCTTCAGTGACACTAGGATGGTGGGAGGCTCTCACTGCACATGGCCCAGGCCCACGCAACTCGACGTTTGAACCATAGGGAGATAATCAGAATGAAGAGACGACACAACACCCAGAGGAAAGACAATGAGGAATCACCAAGAAAGGAAATTAATGAAGTTGAAGCATGCAACATGACAGAAAAAGAATTCAGAATAATGGTTGTACAATTCATTCACTGGATGGATGAGAAAATCAACAACCTATGCAAGAATCAGGAAGAAATGAAAAGTGATATAGCTACAATCAAAAATACCATGGAAAGTTTCAACAGCAGACTAGAAGAAGCAGAGGACAGAATTAGTGAGTTAGAAGATAAGGCAGAGAAACAAGCTCAATCTGAACAGCAACTGGAGAAAAAAATTAAAAAACAGGAGGAGAGCCTAAGGGATCTTAAGGACAACATGAAATGAAGTAACATATGCATAATAGGGCTGCAAGAAGGACAAGGAGAGCAGCAAGGATTAGAAAATCTATTTGAAGAAATAATGACAGAAAACTTCCCAGATATGGGGAAGAAAAAAAGTTACACAAGTACAGAGAGTCCCAGGCAAGATGAACCCCAAAAGACCCACACCAAGACACATAATAATAATGATGGCAAATGTACAAGACAAAGAGAGAATCTTAAAGGCTGCAAGAGAGAAACAGAGAGTTACCTACAAAGGATCCCTCATCAGATTATCAAACGATTTTTCAACAGAAACACATCAGGCCAGAAAAGAATGGACGGAAATCTACAAAGTGATGCAAAGCAAAGGACTGAATCCAAGAATACTCTACCCAGCAAGGCTGTCATTCAAAATTGAAGGGGAAATAAGAAGCTTCACAGACAAAAAAGGCTAAGGGAGTTTATCACCACCAAGCCAGCAATGCAAGAAATGCTAAAGGGACTGGTGTAAAAAGAAGAAATAAAAAGCCGAGAAAGAAAACAGCCACACACACAAAAAAAATAGAAATGGCTACAAACAAATACCTTTCAATAATAACTTTAAACGTAAATGGACTAAATGGCCCAATCAAAAGACATCAAGTGACTGAATGGATAAAAAAAACATGACCCATACATTTGCTATCTACAAGAGACCCACCTCATTAGAAGGTACTCACACAGACTGAAAGTGAAGGGATGGAAAAATATCTTTCAGGCAAATGGAAATGAAAAAAAAAGCTGGGGTAGCAATACTGATATCGGACAAAATAGACCTCAATGTGAAGGCCATTACAAGAGATAAGGAAGGCCACTTCATAATACTAAAGGGATCAATACAACAAGAGGTTATAACCCTGATAAACATATATGCACCCAATGCAGGAGCACCCACATACATAAGAAAACTCCTGGAAGATAACAGGGGAGAGATCGACAACAATAAAATCAGAGTAGAGGACTTTAATACACCACTGACATCACTGGATAAATCCTCTAGACAAAAAATCAGCAAAAAAACAGCAATCCTAAATGACTCACTAGATCAGATGGACTTAATTGACAACTTCAGAACACTTCACCCCAAAGCCACAAAATATACATTCTTCTCAAGTGCTCATGGGAAATATTAAAAAATAGACCACATATTGGGTCACAAACATACTCTCCCCAAATTCAAGAAGATTGAAATCATACCAAGCATCTTCTCAGACCACAAAGGCATACTATTAGAAATAAACTACAATAAAAACAACTCATAATACTCAAACACTTGGAAGCTGAATAGCATGTTATTAAATATTGATTGGGTTACCAATGAGATCAAAGAAGAAATTAAAAACATCCTGGAATCTAATGACAATGAAAACACAACAATCCAAAACCTTTGGGACACAATGAAAGCAGTCCTGAGAGGGAAGTTTATAGCTCTACAGGCCTACCTCAACGAACAAGAAAAAATGGTAGTAATCTAAATCTACAGCTCAAAGAATTAGAAAGAGAGCAACAAGAAAAGCCCAGAGTGAGCAGAAGGAAGGAGAAAATAAAGATTAGAGCAGAAATAAATGACATAGAGACTAAAAAGACAATACAGAAAATCAATGAAACCGAGAGCTGGTCCTTTGAAAGGATAAACAAGATTGACAAACCTCTAGCCAGGCTCACCAAGAAGCAAAGAGAGAGGACCCAAATAAACAAAATCAGAAATGATACAGGCAAAATTAAAACAGACCCCACAGAAATACAAATGATTGTTAAAAAATTCTATGAACAACTTTACTCCAACAAACTAGACAACCTGGAGGAAATGGACATATTTCTAGAAAAATACAACATTCCAAAACTTAATCAGGAAGAATCTAAAAATATCAACAGGCCAATAACTATGGAAGAAATTGAAGCAGTTGTCAAAAAGCTTCTAGCAAACAAAAGCCCAGGACCAGACAGCTTCAAAGGGGAGTTTTACCAAACATTCAAGGAAGAACTAAAACCTATCCTCCTCAGACTACTATAAAAAATTCAAGAGGAAGGAACACTTCCAAGCTCATTCTATGAAGCCAGCATCACCCTAATACAAAAACCAGGTAAAGACAACATAATGAAAGAGAATTACAGGCCAATATCCCTCATGAACATAGATGCCAAAATCCTCAACAAAATCTTAGCAAATCGGATACAGCAGTACATCAGAAAGATCATACACCATGACCAAGTAGGATTTATTCCAGGGATGCAAGGATGGTACAATATCCGCAAATCAATAAACGTGACACATTACATAAACAAATTGAAGGAAAAAAAACACATAGTCATATCAATTGATGCTGAAAAAGCGTTTGACAAAATTCAACACCCATTTTTGATAAAAACTCTCAGCAAGGTGGGAATAGAAGGATCATACCTCAACATAATAATAGCCATATATGACAAACCCACAGCCAACATCATACTCAATGGACATAAACTAATACCATTTCCCCTAAGAACAGTAACAAGACAGAAATGCCCACTCTCACCATGCCTATTCGACATAGTACGGGAAGTATTAGCCATTGCAATTAGAGAAGAAGAAGAAATAAAAGGCATCCAAATTGGAAAAGAAGAAGTAAAACTGTCCTTATTTGCAGATGACATGATATTATACATAAAAAACCCTAAAGACTCCATCAAAAAACTATTAGACTTAATAAAAGAATTTGGCAATGTAGCAGGATACAAAATTAATGCCAAGAAATCTATGGCATTTCTATACATCAATAGTGAACTAACAGAAAGAGAGACTAAAAAAGCAATCCCATTTACCATCACACCAAAAAAATTAAGATACCTAGTAATTAACTTAACTAAAGAGGTAAAAGACCTCTACTCAGAAAACTACAGGACGTTGAAAAAAGAGATAGAGGAAGACATAAAGAGATGGAAGAACATACCATGTTCTTGGATTGGTAGAATCAACATCATTAAAATGTCCATACTGCCCAAAGCAATCTATAAATTCAACACACTTCCCATTAAAATACCAACGGCATATTTCACAGACCTAGAACGAATTCTCCAAAAATTCATCTGGAATAAAAAATGACCCCGAATAGCTGCAGCGATCCTGAGAAAGAACAAAGTAGGTGGGATCTCAATACCAGATATCAAGCTGTATTACAAAGCCACTGTTCTCAAAACTGCCTGGTACTGGCACAAGAACAGACATATAGATCAGTGGAATAGAATAGAGAGCCCAGAAATCAGCCCCAACCAATACGCTCAATTAATATTTGACAAAGGAGGCAAGAACATACAATGGAGTCAAGATAGTCTCTTCAATAAATGGTATTGGGAAAATTGGACAGATACATGCAAGAAAATGAAACTAGACCACCAACTTACACCATACACAAGAATAAACTCAAAATGGATAAAGGACTTAAATATATGACGGGAAACCTTAAAAATACTAGAAGAATCCAAAGGCAACAAAATCTCAGACATATGCCGAAGCAAGTTCTTCATGGATACAGATCCTAGGGTATTGGAAACTAAAGCGAAAATAAAGAAATGAGACTACATCAAAATAAAAAGTTTCTGCACAGCAAAAGAAACCATCAACAAAACAACAAGAAAGCCCACTACATGGGAGAACATATTTGCCAACATTATATCTGATAAGGGCCTAATCTCCAACATTTATAGGGAACTCATACAACTTAACAAAAGGAAGATAAACAATCCAATCAAAAAATGGGCAAAGAACCTAAATAGACACCTTTTAATAGAGGACATTCAGAAAGACAAGAGACATATGAAAACATGCTCAAAGTCACTAATCATCTGAGAGATGCAAATCAAAACAACAATGAGGTACCATCTCACACCTGTCAGAATGGCTATCATCAACAAATCAACAAATGACAAGTGCTGGAGAGGATGTGGAGAAAAAGGAACACTTGTGCACTGCTCGTGGGAATGCAGACTGGTGCAGCCACTATGGAAGACAGTATGGAGTTTCCTCAAAAAACTGGAAATGGAACTCCCATTTGACCCTGTGATCCCACTTCTAGGAATATATCCCAAGAAACCAGAAACACCAATCAGAAAGGATATATGCACCCCTATGTTCATAGCAGCACAATTCACCATAGCTAAGATCTGGAAACAGCCTAAGTGCCCATCAGTAGATGAATGGATTAGAAAACGGTGGTACATCTACATGATGGAATACTATGCTGCTGTAAAGAAGAATGAACTCTTACCATTTGTAACAGCATGGATGGAACTGGAGAGCATTATGCTAAGTGACATAAGCCAGTCAATGAAGGAAAAAATACCACATGATCTCACTCATTCATGGATGATAGAGTCCATTATAAACTTTTGAACAATAATAGATACAGAGGCAGAGTTGCCTCGAATAGACTGTTAAACTACAGCCGGAAGGCCGAGGAGAGTGGGGGGGCAGGAGGGGAGGGTAAGAGATCAACCAAAGGACTTGTATGCATGCATATAAGCAAAACCAATGGACATAAGACACTGGCGGGTAGGGGAGGCCAGGGGATTGTCAAGGGCAGGGGAAAAAAGGAGACGTATGTAATACTCTTTGTAATAATTTAAGCAATAAAAAAAAATTTAAAAAAAGACTACACTAAATCCAAACAGTATACCTATGATCTGGGTTTTAAAGTTTTTCACCTCAGTAACCTGACTTCAACCTGCTACTTCCTCTCATGCTTTCTTCATTTACTTACAAAAATTGTCAGATTTTTACATTGGACCTTCTCCTCCAAGGCTCTATTAAGCATATTTTTAAACATGCATTTATTGCCTTCAAAGAGCAACATTTTAAACTGAGACTTATGCTAGAGTCACCTTTCTTGTTAAAATTTCAACTTTAAAGATTTATAACTCTGGAGCATTAGCCTAACACTATCTGAAAAATGAACCAATTTCCAGATCTTCCCATAAATCTTAAAACCCAAATTCTAAGTTTTTAAATATCTCTAATGAAAGAAGTCAACTGCACTTATTACATCAACACTATTAAAGGATAAGGGACAGCAACAAAAGGACCTACTTATATTTCTGAAGACCAAGATTTACCATGGCAAAGTACTAAAAGTGGGCAAAGGAGATGAGATCCTAAATACCACTATCATAAAAATAATTTTTGTCTTTCTGTCTTTCTGCTGTATGAGGAACCAAAAAGTCAACTAGAGAATTGTTCTATCTGGCTCAACCAAGAAATCTTTAACGACAGGTAGGCATATTCCCTGTTATTCTTTCAGGGCATTATTTATACATATTTAAAAAAACTTCAAAAATAAAAAGAGTATTTAGCCTTGTGAATATTTTGAAATAAAGTTTCTTAAATTTCTGCGATAAATATATCCCAAGAAACCAGAAACACCAATCAGAAACTCTTCAAGTAATTCAACTTTTTTAACAGAGTCATCACTCAAAAGTCCCTTTAACATGGGTTCTATCCCACAGTTACAAAGCAGCTTCCTCCTTTGTTGAATGTGAGAGTGGCTCTTTGTTCCTTCAGGATTCCAAATCGCTCATTCAAAGTCATCCCTGTCTGTTTTCCCACACTATTTATATCAAATTGCAGGGGAACACCTTTAGGGACTTTCTTTACATCAGATTGCTCCCATTTTGCCAAGAATGAAGGTACAGCAGTAGGAGTTAATCATGGTTTCTGAGTTACTGGGCACTGCACTGTTCCAGGGTTATCAATGGATACAGTTAAAATTCCTCCATTTGTGGTGGAAGTCTGCCATTGAGGAGTTCTCTTTGCTACTACATCATCTGGCAGTTGTTCTGTGTTCAACTGGGCCTGAACCTTCAGGTCTCTTCTGAAAAGAAAAGTTGCCTGACGAGTGTCTTTCTGATGACTTAATTTATTTTCACTCCTGGTATAATTGGTTGGGATGTTATTTTTTTCTCTTTAGCTGGTTAGGTCTCTTAAGAACTGCAACTGGTTTTCTCTGCACTTCATTTTGTCTCAGAAAGTTTGCCTTCCTTTTTAACGCTGGAAAATATCTCTCTATATTCTTGTCACTTAGAGGTGGTCGGTCGATTCATAGGACTAATTCCTTTTCGAATTCGTTGTTTTCCTAGCTGCAAGGCCAGTGACAACTCCATAAGGAGGTCTCTTCCCAGGCATCATTCTTCCTCTATGGCTCAAATTATTCTTACCAAAACCAGAACTCTGCTGGATTCCCCATCGTACTCTCATCCTGAATTGTTGGGCACCACTTTGCTGGAGTCTTCTAGTTAGTCGTGGAAAATTCTGCTTCTTTCCTTCCTTTCAATTCAATTTGATGATATCGTCCAGAGACATATCAATTTTGTCGAGGTTTTCATTAGTGCGGTGTTTTGGCGGTGGTGGCGGCAGCGGCAGCGGGATCCTAGTGGCTCCCACTAGCCGGGTACCAAACCGGTTCATGGCTGGAGGCGTCCTGCAGATTCAGTCAGTCCACAAGGCCAGAGACCTAGGCCTACCACCTTCCACTTACGCTCACAGACCAGCTGCACCAAAGGAGTGCGCACACTTGCTAGCAGAACCCTCCCCTCCCACCCATGGCTGCGCACAGGGGGCCTGTATTAGTTTTGAAGGAAGTGTGGAGAGACAAGGACCAGAGGCAGCTGCTATTGCCTGCAGCCTTTCTTCCTCTTATTTCTGATAAAAACTAAATTTCCTAACACAAGTGTGAAGTAGAGTTGCAGCACCACTGCTCCTGCACTTTAGGGATATTATGAAGTAAAATAAGGGTGATTTGTTGGTCTAACAACCAAGACAGCTACTGAATGCCTAACAGGAAGGGGATTAACACAGCATGGGTATGCTGGACAAAGGGATGATTTCATCATGCTACTCAGAACAGCATGCAACCTGCACCCCAGTCCGAGGTTTCATGTTCCAGGGGCCCAGAAGGAAGCCCTTGTTAGGTGCACCTGGTGAGCAGGGTCACTATAGGGGCACACCACAGACTCCATGTCATGAAAATGCCATGAAATAAAACTCCCTGGAGCTAAAGTACTTGGTGTCAAGATGGATGGTCCTGGGTTGTCCTAACTCCCTCAGTGTCTCTGTGAGCTCAGCCCGGATCAGGGCAACTCTCTCCTGGTCCACAGTCTCTTGGGTCCTGTAACACTCCAGGGGGACAGGGTATAGCTGGAGCTCTAAACTGTGCAGCCAGGCTGTGTGGCACATCAGCTTCTTTATGGTGGCCACAGAGAGGTGGTTCTCAGAGATGGTGAAGCCCCTGAGCTGGTGACAGTGGCTCAGGACAGGCAGGATGGCCTTGACTTGGGAGTCCACCATCCCACAGTTATCCAGGCACAGGTCCTGGAGGGTGGGTGTCACTGCCTCTGCACTCACTGGTGCAGAGAAAAAGACTCGAAAGGCTATATCATGAGTCTAGGTGTACTGATTATTAGCATATTATGAATGCTAAAGTATCTTATCTTTTGTACAATGAATATATATAGCATTGGAAATAAGAAAACAAACAACAATGATCTCACTTACATGTAGAATTTATAAAGAGCTGAATTCATGGAAACATGGAGCAGAATGGTGGTTGCCAGAGATTGGGCCTGGAGGAAATGGGGTGATGCTGGTCAAGAGGTACAAACTTGCAGTTACAAGATGAGTAAGGTCTGAGGTTCTAACATACAGCATGGTGGCCGCAGTTAACAATATTAAATTGTATACCTGAAAGTTGCTAAGATAGTAAATCTTAAGTGCTCCCACTACAACAACAAAAAAGTAGCTATACATGTATCGACACATCATGTGCACACCTTAGATTTACACAGCAGTTGCATGTCAATTACTAGCATATATCTCAATAAAGTTAGCAGGTGGAGAGAGAGAATAAAAACAAACAATTATGATTATTTGATTTTTAAAACATTTTTTTCATTCTGAAAAAGTGGGGGAAGAGGTTACCTCTACAGGGGATTGAGAGCTTGATCACTGTGAACCAAGTAAACAGAAAATGCAAACAATACTCTAAGCCTCAGACCAGAAACTTTGCTTTGCTTCTTCACCTAATTACTCTCAGCCCCCAAGGATTTAAAACAATATGCCAGGACATCAATGGTGTACAAATATTTTCTAGATTCAACATATAAAATCAAATGAAAAATTGCATAAATCCTTAAATCATTTTCAAGCTCATTGGTATCAATCTGATACCCTTACCTTCACCCCCATCCCCACCCCCTGGGGCAATTGTCAGTCTTCCTTGCTCTCAGAGACTCTTCTATGCAAAAGTTTGGGAAGCCCTAAGGCAAAGTGCACCATCTGATTCCCACCCAGGAGCCCCCTCGCCGCTTTGAAAGAGCAGCAACCTCATTAATAATATCACTTTTACTGTTAGTTTTTTTTTAAGTCAAATTTTTCTTCATCTACTCTATCTTCTAAAATTCTTTACAAAACAGGTGGCAGCAAACATCTTGCCAGGGAAACCCAAAAGCCACAGGAGCATCCTTGGCTCTGCTTTCCTTGCTGGTGGGGCAGGGGAAGGGACGGGGGCAGGGGGCCGGTGGAGAGAGAACTGTCTGGCCTGGCGCCCTGGGCTCTGAGGGCTACCTCTGGGCTGCCGCACATTTCTGCAGAACAGCAGATTGCTCTGCACAAGGTGCTAATTCAGCCATTCCATAGGTATTTACTGAGTGAAGCCTGAGAAAGGCCTCTTAGGGGACAGTGTGATCATTCACAAGCCAATGATCAGGGCTAATGGATCAGATGTGGAAAATCCATCTTTCATTAGACCTCAAACCACCTCTAGGATACAATAGCTGGGCCCTTGCCGCACCCACTCAGAGCAGCTGGGCCAGATCAGGCAGGGGCTGTGGAACAGGGGTGCTGTCTGGGAGAGGCTAAGGCAGTCCCGGATCCACACCAGAATCACTGAAACCCTTGCACCTGACTTTGAGCTAACACCTCTAAATGCTTCCAACGGTGTCCGGTGTTATGCCCAGAGTTCGGGGTCCCCAAGAATCAACCACCAGGGAGCCTCCTCTGATGCAAAAGCAGAGAGTCTTTATTCAAACTAGTTTGCCACCCCTCCCCGCACCCTGTCAGCCACATTTGCCGATGCAGCGGCAAGTGGCCGAGAGAGCCCCGATTCCCAGGAGAACAAAGGTTATATAGGGCTAGTCATTTGGGTGGGCTTAGGTAAGTGACGTGGGTTACAGAGACTGGTCACTTTGGTCAGGGTCTTTCAGCAGGGTCTTACAGCACAGTGGTCAGGAAGTGACCAACACATTCTAAGGTTTGAGTCATACCTCACTACGCCCTGATTGGTCAACAGCGACGCATAGGGAACAATTTATGGTATAGCTTTGTTAGGACCTTGGCTGCATTCCTTAGCTTCATTGGTCCACTCAGGCAGTGGTTGGGGGAGTTAGGACATTTCTGGCATTCCTCTGGTCACTCCCTGCGGGGGGGGGGGGCGGTCAGGCTGAAGACTCAGCTCTACAAGTATGGGGATAGTCAGTTCTGCTTTGTTCTTTCACTGGCACCTACTGAGAACTCAATCGTCAGTTTTGCTGGTACTATTCCAGCTTGCCCTTCCTCAAGGAGCATCAAAACAGTGGAAAGAACACAGGTGTTAGATTCAGAGAGACCGGATTTGAGTCCCAGCTATGCCACTTACTAGCCATGTGACTAAGGGACGTGATCATTCCGAGCCTTGGTTTCACATTTGTAAAATGGGGTCAAGGGCAGTATCCCGTCCTCACACGAGGCTTTGAGAGAATTAAGGACGCATTTTATGCAAAGAGAAGTGTCTGGCCCGTAAATGCTCCATAACAGATAGTCAGTACTGCTACTAGTTTGCTTCACCCCTTCCCCACCCCTCTTGAAGGGTCCTGGAATCTGAACTCACATGGAAGTCACAGTAGAGCAGAAAAACTACAGGGGTGAGGTAATGAGGGGAGTGTTGGCGAGGGGGAGGGGGAGATAGGGAAGGGAAGGCTGAAGAACTTCCAGCAAAGTCCCCAGTTCCTTTCAGGCACCTTCCTCTGGCTGCTCCATCCAACTGACAGCTGGGGCCACTATTCCCTAGTTGGGGAGGCTGCCAAGACAGGGACAGGAAGCTGGACAGCGGTTTGAATCCATCCAATTTTCCCGTGTTTGTCTGTCTGTCTGAACCCCACTGGGCTTCCTCTGCACGTCCCTGCCAGGATGAGGGGATCAGAAGGCTGACAGTATGACTCACAGCTGTTCTTATCTGGGCTTCCATCCCCACCCAGAGCCCAAAGGCCTGGAGGGAGGCCGCTGGTCACCACCTAACATTCAATGAAAATGAAGACTTTTGACTAACCTAGGGGATTTATAAAGGGAAGAGGGAGAAAAGGGAAGAGGGGGTTGGCAGGGTGGGTGCAGAGAGAGGCCCACTTCCTACACGCTGGAGGAGCCGATGACTTAGCGCCGCAGCAGTTGGCTTTCCACTTTAGAGAATGACAGCTAGCACTCCTGTCATTTATAACTCACCGTGGGACAGGTCTGCGTGTAGGAAGAGAATTCCAAAAACAAATCTGCTTATTTTCCAAGTACAAATTATCAGCCGCAAATCCCCTTCCCAACACCCCACCAGTGTGGCCAGTGGTCCTAGCGCGCTGCCTAAGTCACCTGAGCAATCTGGGGCCTTCCCTCTGTAGCCAGGTCCCGCCAGCAGCCAGCCCTGACCCGGGCTCAGGCCTCAAAAGCCCCAGGAAACCCCAGCGCCCAGCGGAGCCCCCGCCGACCCAGGCATCTTGGCTTCCTGGAGCCTCCACCCACTGGGCAGCGGAGCTGGCCCTTAAGTAGGTGGGGAATTGACCAAGGAAGCTTGCCGGTTGCCAAAATGCAGTTCACGTGTTAGAATTCATAAGACTAAAAAGCACCATTCAACCCCAACGCCTTCATTGAACCGAGAAGGAAACAGAGACTCCGAGAAGGAGCGAAAGTTGCCCGAGGTAACACAGTGAGTGGGCAAAAAAGTACAGACTAGCACCCGGAGCGCTCCGAGTGGCAGCCCGACAGGGAGCGCGTCCCGCAGCCTTCAGAATCCTCTAAGCCGAGGCCAAAGCCAGGTGTGCAACACTCAACCCCGGTTACCTTCCCCACCAACAGGGGAGCAGGAGCCTCCTCTTCCCTGCCGGGCACTGGCGGCTCTGGTCTGCTCTGCTGTGGCAGGGGCGGAGGGCAGTGCTGGGGCTCCTGGGAGCACCCGCCAATGGAGCAGATCCTGCTCCCTCCGCCCTCGCCTCCCAAGGGCCCCAGCACCCTTCCTGCCATTTGCCACCCTTTTCAGCCTCTTATCAGTTTGCTGCTCCTTCTGAGCCCTCAGGGTCCTCCTGGCCGGCCTTCTCCAGGGCACATGAACCCCGAAAAAGCTTTTTTTTTTTTTTTCTGCGCAGAGTGCAGCGCTGTTATGTTGTAACAACTGTGCGTTAAGGGACTTGGAGCAGGAGAGTGGGTAACACTCCACTCATTTGGGGTCAGCCACCCAGCAGGGACAACGGCGCTGAGTGGTGTAGAGCCTGGTGACCCCAACAAGATGCTTCACCTGCTCTGGGCACCAGTTTGCTCACGAGTAAATAGATAACAAATAACTCCCAGGTTGTTGAGAGGATTCAATGAGGTGATGCTTTACATTTCTAATAAACACTGGGATCAATGGTGAGTGCAGTTGTAGGGCCTGATCCTCCCAAGGGGTGGGCAGTGAGGACTGGTAGGATGCTGGAAGGTGCTGGCTGGTGTGAGGCATACCTATAAACACAATGTAATATTACAGCCAACTTGAAAAATTACTGATGATGTGGCAGACCAGGCAAACTTCTGAAATTGGTGAACCTTAAGGCCTTCTCCCATCTTCCCAGTTGGTGCTGTCCATCCAACTAAAGGTGGTCCAGGTCAGCATTGGATTCTTCCAAAGATCTTCCTTCTCCCAGACTTACAAATGCGACATCGCAAGGGCCTCTTTCAGTGCTGGGGGCAGGACTGCTAACCTGCTTAGGAATCCATGCACTGTGTTAACGTGGGTACTCTAGCTTTCACCCAAACTTGTGGAGTCTGCTGTGTCCCTGTGCAGGGTGAGCACTCAGCATGCAGAAGGGGATCAAGCCACTTGTCTTGCCTTTGGTGAGACAAATTTTCAAATAATTTATACTTATGTTAATGACTGCTTTGAAACTACAAAGTGTTTAATAGTCACACTGGACGAATAGGACAAGGAAAGCTTAATTAAGGTGTGGCCAAGGTAAGTCTTGAGGGCGGGGGGGCTATAACTTAGGTGGGATGGAAGCAGGAGAGAGCAGTGGGTGCAGACAGGCAAGGAAGGCATGGAGAGGTGCCAGTCATATATAGTGGCTGTGTGACAGGCAGGCAGAGATGAAGCTAAGGTGATCCATACAGATGGGGTGGCGTGCCTGCGGGAAGCAGCTGTATCCTGTTGGTGATGGCTGCTGGTGAGAGCTTTTAAGCAGAGGAGAGACATGGCCTCATTTGCTTTGGTATCTCACTTCCAGTGTTGATAGCACCTTCCTTTGTTATCTCCTGTGCTATACCAGCACGGCCAAGGGTGATCCCGAGTGGGGGGGGGGGGCGGTAAAGGATTGAGAAAAGACAGATAAGAGAATGATAGCTGGGTGTCGGTGGGACGCTGCCTCCATGATGAGGAGACAACGACCATACCCACAAGCCCTGTCTTTATTTTATAGCAGATACCACGAGGTAAAGTAGGGGCATGATCAAGCTGTTTACAGCATTCTCCTGAGTTTCAACCCTACTCAACTATATGCACCTGAACTCTAGCACAAGGCACGTGGGGCCACGTGTTCACACCATAGGTTCAATCTTACAACCACAGCCGTTGGCTATGTGCTGGGAGGACCCTGCCCTCCAGCTAGGACTTGCACGTGGCAATGAGAGGACCCTGTCTTTTCATTAGTCTGAGGTTTGAACCTGGCCAAAACACTGTAGCCTCGCCCCACATATCCCCCTTTACTTTTGTCTTTAAACACGCCCATTTACACTATCCAAAAAACTCTGAACAAATTATTCAGCATCATCAAAACATCAAAACAAACCCCTGGCTGTTAACAAAACCATAAACAGCAATGTTAACAAGAGAACAAAATTCTGGCTACTAACAAAGCAATCACAATGCAAAATCAAACCACAAATATGTTAACATTTTCAGGATATCTTACTCAAAGTCCTTAGATTTAGCTCCACAAGATTTTATGGAAAACTGAGAGTTCACCAATGCTAGCATAGCTTCCACTTGCTTTTCTCACATCTGGTTGGCCTCAGTTGCCATCTTGTTCAGCTGACTCCATGCTGATATCTCTGTCACGAGCGTAGTAAGATGTCGCCGATGCAAAGATGTCCTTGATGCAAAACCGGTCCCCTGGTCAGGCTGTTTGGACGGTTGACCTGGACACTGAGTCTGCACCAGTCCCAGTCAAATCATCCCCGTCCACGCAGGTGGAAGTCTGGTCAATTCTCAGCCTCTTTCTTTATCTGTGGCTGCATGGAAAGGAGCATCCCTCGGTCCTGCAGAGCTGGAGACTTCCCATTCTGAGTCTGGCGTCTCACACAGACCCAAAGTCCCAGTGAGCTATCAGTTCATACATGCAAAGATAACCAAAGCCTAGAAACAATGCAGCTGCTGCAAGAGCTTGCAATCTAAGTCTAAAACAAAATTACTTCCTTAAACAGCATCAACCACAGCCATCTTCTGCTTTACAGTAGCTTAAACAAAACCTAGGAGATTTCCACTTTATTTTGTATTTCCTAATTATTTTCTTACCGCTTATTTTCTACCACTTATTTCTCTATTTCTACTTTCTTTCTATTGTTACTTTATTTCTACCACTTTTTTTTTACTTATTTCTCTATCTCTAACTATGAACTACAGTGGGGCCTTGACTTACCAGTGTCCCGACTAACGAGTTTTTTGAGATACCAGAAGTCTCTCGGCAGGTTTTTTGCTTTGAGTTGACAGAGTAATTTGAGTTAACGAGCTCCTTAACGAGCATGGTCTCCGAAAGAATTAAACTTGTAAGTCAAGGCCCCACTGTATAGGTCTGCTTCGCTGCCCCTGCCTAAACCTTCCTGGGTTGCAACCATCCGCTGGTTTCTATATTCCTACAACTTATTTCCTACTCTCTATTTCTATGGCTTATTTTCAACTGCCTACTTTTCTATTGATCTCATCATTTCTACAGCTTATTTTTTAAACCAATAAATATAGCAAAACCAAACTTAGTCCTCGGTTTTGGCTGCACAAGATTTTATAGAAGACTGGCAGCTAACCAATGCTAACATAGCCATAAACATGGCTGAAGGAGTAGCTTCCACTCCTTGTTTTTCTGCTATTTGCTGGGCTTCAGTTTTAGCTTCTTCAACTGACCCCATGTTGGCACCTCAGCCCCTAATGTAGCCTTTGTTTTCTTTTTCTTCCTCTTTGCTGTCACCGGGGCAACTCTCAGTCTCTTGAATGGAAGGACAAGGAGCTTTTCTGAGTCCATTGTGGTGTCGCACATATCGTTCTGGCACCCAAATTGGCTGCACTGCTCCTTCTGGAAAAACACAAACACAACCTCTTCCCCACATCATTACTGGATCTGGTCCTAACCATCGTCCAGTTTGTAAGTCTTTCCACCGGGCTAACCTGGAGGAGGCTATTGTGCTGGAGGCCTGATGCCTTTAAGCTGCTGGAAGACCCTCTGCATCACAATTCAGAAAGTTTAAGACATATAGAGCATGACTGAGTTTATTTTGAGGTGACACATAACATCCGTCTCCCACCCCTTTATTTTTAGTAATTGCATTTTAAAAGTAGGATTGGCTCTTTCCCATACTGCTTGCCCTTGAGTGTCATAATTAATACCAGTTTTATGACAAATTTGATACTGTTGACAAAACTGCTGAAAAGTGGAACTAGCGTATGCGGGTCCATTGTCTGTTTTCAGCTCTAAGGGAGAACCTAGCACCTCAAAGGCGGCTAAGCAATGATTGATTACATGCTTGGCGCTTTCTCCTGTTTGGGGAGTCGCAAAAATAAAGCGAGATCAGGTACCTATGGTAACATGTGCCCATCTCTGCTTACCAAATTCTGGATCATGGGTGACATCCATTTGCCAGATTTGATTAGGTTAAGACTCCTAGGATTAACCCCTAATGATTGTACAGGGCAATGAAATATACACTGATCACACTGCTTAACAATTTGATGAGCTTGCTCCCTAGAAATACAGAATTGTTTATACAGGGCAGCATTTTGATGATGCAAAGCATGGGAGGGCTGTGCAAGAGAAAATGGTGTCTTCTCCGGCACCACAGCAAGGAGGCAATCAATAGCCTCATTGCCATAGCTAATGGACCAGGGAGACCTGAATGAGGTGGAATATGGCCAATAAAGCAGGGAAATTGTCATTCTCTAGTGACTTTTTGAAGGCTGAGAAATAAATTAAAAAGTCCCTCTGAATTAGAATGCCCTATAGTAGCTGTCTCTATAATTTTGGCCATACTTACCACGTAGGCACTATCACTATACCAGTTGATAGGCTCTGTAGCAAAATCTATCAAAGCATAGACAAGGGCTTGTATTTCTACCCATTGTGCTGAGGTATAAGGGGTTTGACAGACCTTGGAACCTCTGTTGCAGTAATATCCAGCTTTTCCAGAACTAGATCCATCTGTAAAAATGGTTAATGCTTGAGGTATAGGTTGTGATTTTATTATCATTGGAAAGATGAAGATAGTGACTGGAAGAAATTGTAAAATTTTATTTGCTGGATAATGGTTATCAATCTGTCCACAGTAATTAGAGAGTGAAATTTGCCAACTTGTTGACCGTTGCCAGAGCCACTCTTGCTGTATGGCTCAGGGTCTCGGCCCACTAACTGGCCCAATCCAAGATGGCCTCGGGCAATCAACTGCGACACTGAATCATGAAAGGGAGAATGAGCCAGGTGTAGCCATTCAATGACTCTAGCATCTTGCCAAATAACCCCAGTGGGTGTATGTATAGTGGGAAAAATTAAAACTTGTAAAGGAAGGGAGTAATCAATTCTAGTAAGCTGTGCCAAATTTAGGACATCCTAGACTTTATGTAGGGCTGTCCTGGTTTCCTCTGTCAAACAGCGTGGGGCTGTTGGAGATGGATTGCCCCTGAGTACATGAAATAAAGGGCTTATGTCGGCTGTACTTGGTTTTAAAACAGGTCGAACCCAATTAATGTCTCCTAATAATTTTTGGAAGTCATTTAAGTAAAGTGTCAGTCCGAATTTGAATTTTCTGAGGTCTTATTTTTTGTCCTTCGATAATGCTACCAAGGTAAGAAAAAGGAAATGTTCTTTGAACCTTTTCAGGTGCTATGCATAATCCAGCACAGCACAAGGATTCCTGAAAATCTATATAAATGGTATTTAAGAGCATCTCATGTTTATGAGATAAGAGAATATCATCCATATAATGAATAATATAAGCCTCAGGATATTTTTCCCTTATAGGATGTATGGCAGCAGCCACAAAATCCTGACATAAGGTAGGTGTATTAGCATGCCTTGAGGCAATTTTTTTCCACTGATACCTTTTCATGGGCCCATTGAAATTTATTGTAGGGACACTAAATGCAAATCTTTTGCTATCCTCAGGGTGGAGAGGAATAGTAAAAAACAAAAAACAAAAACAAAACAAAAAAAAACCAAAAAACAGTCTTTTAGATCTAATACCAATAAATGATATTGCAATGGGATACCTGTGGGGGATATTAACCCCGACTGAAGGGATCCAATAATCTCCATGGTCTTATTAACTGCCCTCAGGTCTGTTAGATTTAATGTAAGGTTTAATCTGAGATGTAAGATTTAATCTGACCAAAGCCAATAAATTGACCAAGACAATCAGGGTAAGAGCGAATTATCGCGTTTATTGGAAGCTCTTGGGTGAGGTCCCACGGTCTGGGGGTGCAGGCCGGGGGAGTCACACCCGCCTATGCCTGGCAGAGATTTTTTATGCTGCTGTTGGACCAATCAGGTTTATCTGAGGTAGCTTGTGGCGGGTGATTGATGAGTGGGAAGTTGGTGCAGCTGCACCCTGGCCATCTTGAGAAGCCTCCGGTGGTTATTTATTGGCCATCAGCACAACAGGATGCTCTGGTGGGTCCCAGGATGGCAGCTATTGTCCAGCAGGATGTGGCTCGGCAGTTCTGGGTTGTTTTGTCCAACTCAGCTGGTGGGATCAGGAAAGACCCTATTTTCCCAGCCCCAGACCTTACAAGGTCTTGCAATAGTCTCCATTCACCAGACTTCTTCTTTATCACAAATATGGGTGTGTTCCATGGACTGTGAGTGGGTTCAATATGCCCTGCCTCAAGTTGTACTTGAACCAATTCTTGTGCAGCTTTTAATTTTTCTCCTAATAGGGGCCATTGATCCAACCAGATAGGGGTATCTGTAAGCCAGGTAATCTTAGCTGCTGTACACTGGATCAGAGAAATGAGCAAGGCCCCTGTTGAAAATCCTGGTAACCCAATCCATGCCCTTTTAACAGACATTGGGATAGACAAACGCCTTTCTTGATGCTTCTTTCCCTGCCTCTTTTGGGGGTGAAATTCTTGACCAGAAGTAGCAATAGAACTAGGACTTGTTTTTAAAACTTCCATTTGTTCTAACATCTCTCGACCCCATAAATTGACACGTAAATATTGCAATACATAAGGTTTAAAATAACCTGTATTTCCATCTGGATCTTCCCATTGAAGGAGTTGAGCACTCTGAAGAGGTTGAGTAATATGCCCTACTCCGTGCAATTCAGAAGCTGCGGGATTTAAGGGCCAAGCCTGAGGCCAGTGTCTAAAGGCAATGACTGATACATCAGCTCCGGTGTCTATAACCCCTTTAAAAGGCTTCCCATTAATTTTTAGTTCTAATTCAGGCCGATCTTGCTTAACTATTTTTGCCCAGTATACAGCGTCATTGGATCCAAACCCCACTGCACCACGGGGTCGACCCGGTTAAAGGCCGCCCTTCTACATAATACAGCAGAAGGAAAATTTGTGCCATTTTTGTTCCTGGTAATACCTGAATTACAGTATTGATTGTTTGTGCTATTACTTTAATTTCTTCAGTATAGTCCTGGTCTGTTACCCCAGGGAGAACTTGAAATCCTTTAGTGTTAAACTGCTTCTCCCTAAAGTTACTCCCATCTTGCCTGCGGGAAGGGGACCATACACTCCCGTAGTAATGGCTGAGGCCCCATTTCAGGTGTCAGTACACATCGGCAGGTAGGATACAAGGTCCATTCCTGCGCTTCCCGGCGTGGTAAGGTAAAGGTCTCCGATGGTTGGCTTTGGGACTGAGCCGCCTGTAAAGGCTGAAGTGGTGTCAAAGATATGACGCCTACTGTTGGGTGGGCCTGGGGCTGGCCCCTCTTGAAGTTTCCCTGCCTATGGGGTATTGAATTATCATTAACATCAGTCCATGAGTAACATTCATTTACCCAATGCTTTCCTCTCCTGCATCTTGGACATAGTCCAGGCTGCCTATTTCCACTCTCCATAGCCTTCCCACCTCCATTTCTGACATAGCATTCATTTTTTGTTTTTTTTTACTGCATTTCTGTGAAATGTGTCCCCCACCCCCCCCTCCCATAGCCATATCCCTGGAGGCAACTCCCTACAGAAAGCAGATTAGTGACTGCCTGGGGCTAGGGCTGGAGGACAGGGAGTGGGTACTGGGAAAGGGAGGCAACTGTTAATGGGTATGAGTTTAAAGTCCTACAATTGACTCCTCTCTGAGGGGGTGTGGCTAGGCCGAGGAGGGCGTGGCTGGAATCTAGGGTGGACCTAGCCAGCTTAAAATCCTGCTGAGGTTTAGTGGCCCAGGCTATGGTGGCTGTTAAGCCTGGAGGCATGGAGGAATGCCCTTACCTGTGCGGCTTCGGCTCTTCCAAGGATGTCTCTGTCATCAGGAGTGCTAGGGCACAGCTGAGATGGCAGCGGCTAAAGGGAAGCAGTGTCTTCGGGAGGGCGAAGAACCAGCTGAGAAAGCACAGGACAATGGCAAGCCGGCCCCAGCAGAGAAGCACATGGAGGCGGCCCCTGCCGCGCCCCTCTGTGCGGGGAGTGGAGCAATGGCGAGCCCCATGCTGCCCCCGCACTGCTCGCTGCAGGACCTGCCTGTGGAGATGCTGCTGGAGATCTTCGCCTCGCTCCCTGGCACCTACCTGGCCAGCCTGGCCCAGGCCTGCACCAAATTCCGCCACATCCTGCCCACCGACAGCATCTGGAGACAGCGCTGCTGGGAGGAGTATGGCGTTCGTGCAAACTCGCAGATCCCGGAGTTGATCAGTATGTCTTATCGAGAGGTCTACGCCAAGATCTTCCATACAGACACATTTTGGGATTGACGCAGCTAGATCATTGCTATAGAACGCTGCTGAGTGTAGTGGTGGATGGCTTATGCATTACTGCTTGGACGTGCAGGCCTTCCTTTAACACCCATGTGGATGACCCAGTGCAGTTAGAGCCCTGCTTTACAATTCTCCTGACGGAGAGGAAATCAGCCTCGGTGGAGTCCTACATGGACAACCCCTACAGCTTTTTCCACAAACGCCACCTGCAGATTCAAAAGGACAGGTTCAGCATCCAGTGTGTCAAGAGAGACCACCAAAAGTATTCATCATCGCGGCTTAGGGGAGAAGGGGGCGGGGGGCGATTGCTGTTGGTGAAGGACTTTCTGCTTTATAACCACGTGACCTACTGCCGAGTCTACCTCCCGCTGAGGCACGCGGAAGACCTCATTAGGCAGGCCTCTACCAATGTGTATACTATCACAACAGCCTAAAGATTGTCATGCTCAGCTTCCAGGGGAAGTATGCCAGGGTCACCAACATCACAGGACAGGCCATGAACATTAAGTTAGAAATCCACCTCATGCGCTCCATCCACCTGCCAGGTGGCGAGATCTTCTGTAATTTCAACCAGCTCTCCTGCGTGGTCCAGGAGATTGACCAGCAGGTGATCCGAGAGGAGCAGCAGCAGCAGCAAGAAGACAGGACAGAGGAAAGCCAAGGCCATGGCTGGGAGAGCCCTGCCCAGCCCAGCGTCCGGGAGTCCAGGGCTGCAGCTTTGGAGGAGTAGCCTGTTCCGTTTCTTCTGGCTGTGGACATGGGCTCGAGAGATCAGAATTACACACCCTCCACCCCGAACCTTCAGGATGTGTTTCTATGGTCTTAGAAACCATTAGTGTTTAGTGTTAACTTACCTACCTTCGTCTTCGCCAGGCGCCGCCCTGGAGTCTTCGCCCTGTTTGACGAGAACCACGTCGGGTTCCTCTGGCTGTCGGCAAAATACTTCATCCTGTTTGGCAGAGTCCAGAACACCTTTCAGAATGCAGAAGCACCGGCCCCGCAGGCCTTCCTGGAGATACCCTCGAACATGCAGTCTGGACCTCCTGGGAGGAGCAGCTTGCATGCACTTTGAAGATTTGACCTTCTGACTTGGTTTAAAAAAAAAAAAGAAAAAAAAACACACCCTCATTTAAAATTAAAAAAACAAAACATATTTAAAAAAAAACCCTGCCAAAACGCAAACACACACACACACACACACACACACACACACAGACACTAAAATAAAATAAAATATAAAATAAAATAAAATAAATAAAATAAAATAAAATAAACCTTCCTTAGAAATGACATTGATCCAGCCTTTCAATGCTTTTAGACGCTTCGGCAAGCGCATGTGGCCCGGCCCGGACTTGGTCTGTGGACAGGGGCCTGACCATTCATCCACAGAGGGAGCTGGACCCCAGGGCCCAGCCCAAGCAAGGCGTAAGAGCCCGTCCCGCCCTCTGCTGGTCGAGTAGCGCTAATGCAGGTCACCCTCTTGCAGCCACCTCTGGGGAAGGCAGAAACAGGTGCCTGGACTTGAGCTGAGGGGGGAAGGACAATCAGGGGGCGCGCCGTCTACGAGAAGGCAGGGGCTGAAGGGCGCTCATGGATGCCAACGGACCATTCAGATCCAGAAGTATCCGTGCGTGACTGCGGACGTAAACACACAGACAAGCACACGCCTCACTCAGACCCTGTTCCCAAGGGCCCCACAGACACAGGGACTAGTCATGCCCTCCCTCGGTAGGGCTAAGCTGTTTGACTGCAAGCAGATGGCATTCTCTCCCTAGGCCCCCACTCTTCACCCTGTTCAGAAGGAAACCCTCACCCTGGCCCTCAACTTCTTTAACTGCAGCTTCCTGTCTTCCCGTTCATGCAAATCAATTTCACCTGCCTCAGCCTCAGTTTCCTCTTCCAGGTATGGAGTAATGTAACCTGCAAGGTGTCCCTGCTCCCACCACACTGGAAGCCCTCAGGTGCCATTGGCAACTGGGTGTCCCCCCACCCCCAAGGGAGGGGCCAAACCCTAAGCTGCTTTCTGTTGGGAGATGCCTCCAGGGATATGCCTATAGGGGTTTGGGGGTGTGGGGTGGGGAGTGGGGGGGGGAACATTTCACAGAAATGCAGTAAACACAAACACGCACACACGCAACTGGGGTACATCTACACACAGTGGAATACTACGCTGCGGTGTAAAAAAAAAAGTATTAAGAAAAAGGAAGGAATTCTTGCCAGCATGGATGGAACTGGAGGGCATTATGCTAAGTGAAATTAGCCAGTCAGAGAGAAATGAATAGCACATGATCTCACTCATTTGTGGAATATAGAGAATAACATAGACTGACGAACAGGGACAGATCCATACACATCTATACCAGCACTCTCTGATGGGGCTGTTTCACTGCTGGTGGCCTCTGGCGTCCTGGGCACAGAGCTAAGATACAAAAGCATACACGTTTTATTCACATCCACCTCAGCCTCTGCCTCCCATGACCTCCAAGGCCCCGCTACGTTCGGTGTGTTTGCGTCTCCGGTCTCCCCCTCCCCCTCCCTTCGAATGCCAATGGGACCGACGTTTGCAACGGTTCGTTGCCGAGAGAGAGAATCAATTGCAATGCATGAAGAGAAATGAGCACACAAATAAGAAAAAAGAACATAAAGTAAAATAACCCCCCCACCCCCAACACTCTTCACGGGTCCCGGGTCGGAGGAGCCTGTCCAAGAGGCACCGGTCAAGCACCCCGGGCATGGCAGCCACGTGCAGGAGAACCTTTCCTTGAGATGCGCCACCTGCCCCACCCTAAAGTTGGTGTCACCCAAACGGTGACGCTTCATTCCTGGGAGCGGCTGATTGGTGGGTCTCTCTGGCTCCTCCCACCAGGTGCTGGGGCTATCATATAAAAGAAGGGCGGCAGCGCCTTGCAGGGTCTATCATTCGCAGACCTTCTCAGCCCTGGGTGCATCTGAACGCTCTCCGTCCACACCTCTGGGAATCCCTGGGCCTGGCTCCCAGCATCTGGTGCCCTCTCAGGAACAGCTCCGTCGCCGCTCGGGAAGTAAAGGGCCGGCCTGCTTACTGCACGGGCATGACCCGAGGCCGATGCCGGGCCCCGCCATGGCCGACAAAGTCAACATGTCTCTGGACGACATCATTAGGCTGCACCGGAGCCAGCAGGGCTGCGGCGGCCGCGGTGGGGGCAGGGACCTAGGCCGGGACCGAGGCCGGGCCGGCTCCCAGGGAGGCCGTAGTAGCGGAGCGCAAACCGCAGCACCAGTGAGCCAGGGCGGCGGGCCGTTCAGCAACCGGGCGGCCCTCGGCCCAGGCAGGAACCGGCCTGCGCCCTACAGCAGGCCGAGACAGCTTCCCGACGAGTGGCACCACGACCGCTTCCGCAGGGGAGCCGGCCTGGTGACCGCGGGGAAGCTGCTTCTGTCCAACCTGGCCTTCGGAGTGTCCGACGCAGACGTGCAGCAGCTGTTTGCGGAGTTTGGGCCTCTGAAGAAGGCCGCTGTCCATTACGACCGCTCTGGCCGCAGCCTGGGAACAGCCCACGTGCACTTTGAGCGCAAGGCAGACGCCCTGGAAGCCAGGAAGCAGTACAACGGCGTCCCTTTGGATGGCCGCCCCCTCCACATCCAGATCCTCACCTCGAAGATAGTCACGCAGCCCAGGCCCGTACCGAGTGTCAACAGAGGCTGGGTGACTACAAACCGAGGATCTGGAGGCTTTGGCGGCGGCGGTGGCGGCGGCGGCGGCGGCGGCGGCGGTGGCGGCACTCAGGACCGCTCCCGCGGAGGCAACCTGCGTACAGGCAGGCGCACTGGCCGCCATTCAAAGCCACAGATCTCGGCGGAGGAGTTGGACGCCCAGCTGGACGCTTACATCTCCATGAGGGGCCCCAAGCAGTTGGACGCCAAGCAGGACGCTTACAGCGCGATGAGGGGCACCCAGCAGTTGGACGCCCAAAAGGGCGCTTACAACTCGATGAGGGACACCAAAAGGATGGACGCCCACCTGGGCGCTTACCATGCCATGAGGGACACCAAAAAGTTGCACGCCCAGAAGGACGCTTACAGCTCCATGAGGGACACCGAGGAGTTGGACTCCCAGCTGGACGCTGACAGCGCGATGAAGGACGCCGAGGACTTGGACGCCCTGCTGGACGATGACGATGCGATGATGGACACCAGCTAAAGCTCCAGCAAGTCAGTGTGCGCGAGGATGGCCGGGGACCCGGGGCCAATGATGGAGTTGTTTCTTCTGTTTGGAAATAGGATTTAAAACTCCTGGAAAGATTTTTCGTTAACTTGTACTTTATTCAATAACTCTGAAAAAGACCTGTTTTGTGCCGAGTCATTTTCGCGATTCATTTTACCGGTTGCTGTTTTCACCTTGACCATAATCACCCGAAAAGCTGTGGGATAAACAAACAAACAAACAAACAGACAGACAGACAGACAAACAAAATAACTCGTTCCCTCCGATAAAACAACAACAACAAAATACCCTCCTCAGAAAAAAAAGGTTGATCCCGCCTTTCCAATTTCTGAGGCTTTGGTAAGCCCAGGTGGCCAGGCCTGGACTTGGTCTCTGGGAGGGGGCCTGACCATCCATCCACAGAGTGAGCGGGGTGGGGGGAGGCTTGCGGGTGGCGGTGGGGGCCGGGGGGGGGGGGTGGACGTGGGCGGGGTGTCGATCAGATGGACAGCCCAGGACGTCATCTTTGGCTGTGGATTACAGAATTTGGGTGGACTGGGGCAGGGGCCGAAGAGCCCGCCCCGCCCTCTGCTGGTCGAGAAGCGTGAATGCAATCCCCCCTCCTGCAAACGCCTGTGGGGAAAGCACAGACAGGTGACTGGACTTCCCCATTTCTGGCTCGACCCGAGGCGGGAAGGACGAGCAGGGGGCGTTGTCTTTGAGAAGGCAGGGACTGAAGGGTGTTCATGGATGGCGACGGACCGTTCAAAGCAAGGAGTGTCCGTGCGTGACTGCGGATGTACACGCACAGACGCACACGCTCGTGCGCGGGCACAGACAAACTCCCACACCCACACCCACACCCACACACCTATCCCTCCCGCCTCCAACCCCCCCTCCCCCCGCGTCCCCCGACACATACACACACACACACACACACGAGAGCACAAGGTCCCTCTAACAAGATATCTGCCGAGTGAGGCACGCCTAGGAGGTTTTCCGTGGCTTTGTTTCCTTTTGGCCCGTCCTGGGCCCACGGGAGCCTGTCTAAGTATGTATTGTCCCCTCTTCCACCGAGAAAAAACGACGATGCCGTCCCGCAAGGCGTGGAGACAGAGCCCTGCAGGCCTCCTTGGGCACCTGCCCTGTCTCCCAGGTTCTCCCCCAAGCCCCGGGAATCGCTTGGGCGGGCCAGTGGCGCCCTCTCCTGGTCCTGCAGCGCCAATGCAAGCCTCCTCGCGTCACCTTGAGGCCCAACCGGTGACGTCGGTCCTGGGGGCGGCTGATTGGTCGAGCGGGCAGCTGATTTGGCTCCTCCCACCAGCTCTGGGGCTATAAAAGAACGCAGGGCCTTCTTTGCAGAGCTTCTCAGCCCTAGGCTTGTGGTCGTGGTCGTCGTCCTCGTTCTCCAAGGGAGCTTTCAGGAGAGAGGTCTCGCCAAGACCCGGTCCCGGGACATAGAAGCCGCGAGAGCACCTGGCTAGAGCCTGGCTGGGCTGCTGATCCACTGAACGCTGTCTCGGTGTCATTACTTCTTCACCGACTCGTCCACACCCTTGGGAACCCCTGGGCCTGGACCCCAACATCTGGGACCGCCCCGGCGCCTCGCGGGAAGTGAAGGACCGGCGTGCCTCCGCACGGGCTCGATCCGAGGCTGATTCGGGGCCCGCCATGGCCGACAAAATCCACATGGCACTGGACGACAACATTCGGCTGGACCGGAGCCAGCGGGAAGGCCATGGCCGGGGCCGCGGCCGCGGCGGGGGCGGGGGCGGGGGCGGGGACCGAGGCTGGGACCGAGGCCGGGCCGGCTCCCAGGGAGGCCTCCGCGGTGGCGGAGCGCAGGCCGCCGCCGCCCCCGAGAGCATGGGCGGCCGGCCGTTCCGGAACAGGGCGGCCCTCGGCCCAGGCAGGAACCGGCCTGCGCCCTACAGCAGGCCGAGACAGCTTCCCGACGAGTGGCACCACGACCGCTTCCGCAGGGCCTTCGGCAGGGGCGCCGGCCTGATGACCGGGGGGAAGCTGCTGCTGTCCAACCTGGACTTCGGAGTGTCCGACGCGGACATCCAGCAGCTGTTTGCGGAGTTTGGGCCTCTGAAGCAGGCCGCTGTCCATTACGACCGCTCTGGCCGCAGCCTGGGAACAGCCCACGTGCACTTTGAGCGCAAGGCAGACGCCCTGGAAGCCAGGAAGCAGTACAACGGCGTCCCTTTGGATGGCCGCCCCCTCCACATCCAGATCCTCACCTCGAAGATAGTCACGCAGCCCAGGCCCGTACCGAGTGTCAACAGAGGCTGGGTGACTACAAACCGAGGATCTGGAGGCTTTGGCGGCGGCGGCGGCGGTGGCGGCGGCGGCACTCAGGACCGCTCCCGCGGAGGCAACCTGCGTACAGGCAGGCGCACTGGCCGCCGTTCAAAGCCACAGATCTCGGCGGAGGAGTTGGACGCCCAGCTGGACGCTTACATCTCCATGAGGGGCCCCAAGCAGTTGGACGCCAAGCAGGACGCTTACAGCGCGATGAGGGGCACCCAGCAGTTGGACGCCCAAAAGGGCGCTTACAACTCGATGAGGGACACCAAAAGGATGGACGCCCACCTGGGCGCTTACCATGCCATGAGGGACACCAAAAAGTTGCACGCCCAGAAGGACGCTTACAGCTCCATGAGGGACACCGAGGAGTTGGACTCCCAGCTGGACGCTGACAGCGCGATGAAGGACGCCGAGGACTTGGACGCCCTGCTGGACGATGACGATGCGATGATGGACACCAGCTAAAGCTCCAGCAAGTCAGTGTGCGCGAGGATGGCCGGGGACCCGGGGCCAATGATGGAGTTGTTTCTTCTGTTTGGAAATAGGATTTAAAACTCCTGGAAAGATTTTTCGTTAACTTGTACTTTATTCAATAACTCTGAAAAAGACCTGTTTTGTGCCGAGTCATTTTCGCGATTCATTTTACCGGTTGCTGTTTTCACCTTGACCATAATCACCCGAAAAGCTGTGGGATAAACAAACACACACACGCAGACACACACACACACACACAGGCACACACACTAGAGCACAGGGTCCTGCTATCAGGATATCTGCGGAGTGAGGCATGCCTTGGAGATTTTCCGTGGCTTTTTTTCTTTTGGCCTGTCCTGGGCCCACGGGAGCCTATCTAAGTTTGTATTGTCCCCTCTTCCACCGAGAAAAAACGGCGCTGTGTTTGTTGAGACTGGGATACTCGCATCCCTCTCTGAGCCCTTGGCTTACTCGCCAGAAACCACCTAGGCAGGGTTGAACTTCACTTCCCAACAAACCCTGCGGCTTCCTATCGCGAGAGGCTTGAGGAGAATGTTGCTGCTCTCTCTTCTAGAGTGGAGTGTCCCAGCAGAGGCAGGACACCTCCCAGCACCGTGTCATGTGCGCGGGGCATCCTGCGATATGTAGTCTGGCTGGGACCAGATCGCCCCCTCAAATGAATGGGGTCGTGGCTGATAATGAACTACAGCTCCTCTGGCTGGGAGCGTTGGTGGCGGCGCCGGTGAAGAACAGCGCTCTGGGAAGGGGCGAAGTTTTGTGCCACCGCGGAGGTAGTGGTCCAGGCAGGCACTTCCTCCGTGTGCGCGCTCCCCTTCCCTGCGCCGGCCATGCGCCTGCTCTTTGCGGTGGGCGTGGTGTTCGCTGGCTGCTGCAGTAACGTGATCTTCCTGGAGCTCCTGGTCAGATGAGTGCCCCCCTCGGTTCCCGGGGCTGCACCGAGAAAGCCGGAGGGGCGTCCGCACGCGTCACCCCCATGCGCCACGGGGTCGGCTCTGCGCGCCTGGAACCCTGAGAGTCCACTCCTTCATTCTGCGCTCCGCCAGGTGTCCCACCAAATAGTTTCACAGCATCACTCGCAGAAACACTCGGGGTGTTGCTGGCATCACCCCCTTTTCACACACCAGGGGATTTAATCCGGGGGGATTTCTCACGTGACTGGCCTCAGGTTGGCAGGAACTTGTGGCAGACGCCAAGGTTCCTCTAGCTTTCTTCTCGGGTAATAATGCCATGTTTGGCTAAAGCAAAGCTTTTCGACTTATAATGCAGTCTGGTTTTGCACACGCTGCAAAGAAAGTGTCATGTGTATTAAAGTGCCTCCAAAGCATTTGATTGCTACCCTTACAGATCAGATGGCCATGAGGACTTTGCTCAAACATTACCTCTCAGTGATGTAGGTGAATCAGTTCTTATTTATGTATATAGTCCCTCTGATTGACCTAAGTGAGCATTTCCAGCTTTAAGATATCAGTCTTTAAATTGGGAGGCATGTATTTTGAGACCTAACTTTCTGAATTAAGATTGGGGTAGTGGATAAAAACAGCTGTGGTACATTTATACAGTGGAATGCTACTTGGCTGTAAAAAAGAAGGAAATCTGACCTTTTGCAACAGCATGGATGGACCTGGGGAGTATCATGCTGAGTCAAATGAGCCAGTCAGAGAAAGACAAATACCATATGATCTCAGGTGTATGTGGAATATAATCAACACAATCATTTGACAAACAAAATAGAAAGAAGCATAGGTACATAACAGATTGACAGCTGTCAGAGGGGAGGAGAGTTGAGGACTGGGTGAAAAAAGGTGAATGTATTAAGAAAAAATATATATATGACACATAGAAAGGAACAACAGCATGGTGATAGCCAGGTGGAAAGGAGGCGTTGGGAGGTAGAAGTGGGCAAAGAAGAGGTAAGTGGGAACAGAAATATACTTGACTTTGGGTGGTGAGCGCTGGATGCAGGTGATGTTTTTATTGAGTTGTACACATGCATCCTGTATGGTTTTATTAACCAGTGTCACCCCAATAAATTCACTTAAAAGAGAAAAAAAGAATGGGGGTGACAAATGGAAGCTTCTAGTGGTGAGCAGGAGGTACTACACACAGATGTCAAATTTTAATATTGCACACCTGATACTTATGCAATGTTAGCTAAACGGAAGGAAGGAAGGGAGGGAGGGAGGAAGGAAGGAAGGAAGGAGAAAAGAAAAGAGAAGAAAAGAATATAAGAAAAGAATGGCTTCACCAAAGGGAAACTAGGATGGCATGGAAATAATGTTGAGTAATAATGTACAACATTCAATACGTACAAACTGTTACAGAGAAAGCACCAGGTGTCCTGAAAAAGGCTCAGGACTGAAAAATCTCGATATTATGAACTTCATTCTTGGCTCTGTCATACCCAGATTGGGTGACCTTTTCAAATCATTTCACTTCTCTGGACCTCCTCCTCCTGCTGTAAAATGCTATTTATGGCGCTATCTACCATCATGTTTCTGAGTCTACACGTTGTCTCCATTGACCCTCAGGACAATCTGTGTCCAGTATAGGTCAAGAATTATAATGTCTGTTTTACTGAAAATGGAACAGTTCCCAAGAAGTTAGATCGTCTTTTACTTCTTGTAAGTGGCAGAGACAAAACTGGAATCCAGGGTATCTAAACTCCTAGTCCAGCGGTTCTCAACCTGTGGGTTGCAAACAATGAAAATACATCCTGCATATCAGATATTTACATTACGGTTCATAACAGTAGCAAAATTACTTAAGTAGCAACGAAAATAATTTTATGGTTAGGGGTCACCACAACATGAGGAACTGTATTAAAGGGTCGCGGCATTAGGAAGGTTGAGAACCTGTTAATTTTGAACTTGAGCAGCTTATAGGTTTTGGTCACCCAGTTTCTCATGTGGTGCTCACTAAAAATGTATTTTATTTTCTTGATACCATTGATTAAGTCATTCTGAATCAACCAGTTTATTTAAGGTAAACTCTGTGTGGGGTTAATTTTTGCAGTTACTGAGCTTGAAATTTTGTTATGCAGACAATGTTGATAAAGATCTGTCATTTGTCACTCTTTTCTTTTTAAATGATAAAGTATTTAAAAAAAGAATAGCTTATTGATTTTTAGAGAGAGAGGAACATCGATACGAAAGTGCAACATCAATCAGCTGCCTCCTGCACGCTCCCCACGGGGGGTCCAGCCCAAAACCTGGGTATGGGCCTTGACCTAGAATCTGACTGGCAGCTTGGTGTTGCACAGGAGGAGGCCCAAAGAACTGAGCCACACTGGCCAGAGCCATTTGTCCTTCTTGAGAGTAGGTGGCGAGGGATATAACAATGTATCCTGCTGTAAGCTGGTACATTTCAAAGGAAGATTACTTTGGAAATCATTTTTTTTAATGATTTCTGTTCTTTTCTCTTTTTTAAAAATTTATCTTTATAGTTGAAAGTATTACATATGTCCCCCTTTTTTCCACATTGACCCCTGGCCCAGGCCTTCACTGCACTATTGTCTGTGTCCATGGGTTATGCAGATATGCATAGAAATTCTTTGGTTAATCTCTTCCCACCCTCCATCCCCTCTAACACCCTGCCTTCCCTCTGAGATTTGTCAATTTTTTCCATGCTTCTATGCCTCTGGATCTGTTTTGTTCATCAGTTTATTTTGTTCATTACATTCCACATATGAGTGAGATCACGTGATACTTGTCTTTCTCTGACTGGCTCATTTGGCTTAGTATAATACTCTCCAGGTCCCTCCATACTATACCAAAGGGTAAGAAATCTTTCTTTTTTACTGCTGCATAGTATTACATGGTGTAAATGTACCACAGCTTTTTTTATCCACTCATCTAATTTGGGCTGTTTCCAGATCTTCGCTATTGTAAATTGTACTGCTCTGAACATAGGGGTACATACATTCTTTCTGACTGGTGTTTCAGGTTTCTTGGGATATATTCCTAGAAGTGGGATCACTGGGTCAAATGGCAGTTCCATTTTTAATTTTTTGAGGAAACTCCATACTGTTTTCCACAGTGGCTACACCAGTCTGCATTCCCACCAGCAGTGTCCTAGGGTTCCCCTTTCTCCAAATTTTCACCAGTGCTTGTCCTTTGTTGATTTGTTAATGATAGCTATTCTGACAGGTGTGAGGTGCTACCTCATTGTTGTTTTAATTTGCATCTCTCTGTTGATTAGTGACTGAGCATTTTTTCATGTGTCTCTTAGCCAGCTTTATGTCCTCTTTGGAAAAGTGTGTATTTAGGTCTTTGCCCATTTTTTAATTGGATTATTTGTAAGCAATCTATGAATTTAATGCAATTCCTTTAAAATACCAATGGCATGTTTCACTGATCTAGAACAAATATTCCAAAATTTATATGGAACCAAAAAAGACCATGAATAGCTGCAGCAATCTTGAGAAAGAAGGACAAAGTGGTAGGGATCACAATACCAGATATCAAGTTATACTACAAAGCCACTGTGCCTCAAAACAGCCTGGTCCTGGCACAAGAATGGGCATATAGATTAATGGAACAGAACAGAGAACTCAGAAATTGACCCAAGCCATTATGATCAATTAATATTTGACAAAGGAGGCAAGAACATATAATGGAGTAAAGACAGTTTCTTCAATAAGTGGTGTTGGAAAAATTGGGCAAATACAAGCAAAAAAAATGAAACTAGGCCACCAACTTACACCATACACAAGAATGAAGTCAAAATGGATAAAAGACTTAAATGTAAGTCATGAAACCATAAAAATTCTGCAAGAAACCATAGGCAGCAAAATATTAGATACCTCTTATAACATGTTTGCTGATAGATCTCCTAAGCCTTAGGCAAGGGAAACAAAGGAGAAAATAAACAAATGGGACTACATCAAATAAAAAGCTTCTGTACAGCAAAAGAAATCACGAACAAATGAAAAGCGAGCTCACTGCATGGGAGAACATGTTTGCCACACATATATATGGTAAGGGGTTAATTTTCAAAATATTTAAAGGACTCATACAACTTAACTAATGGAAATTGATTTTAAAATATAAAGATGTGATAAAATCAGGCCAGCCAAATAAAGGTCAGAGAAGAATAGTGTCACATTTGTGTTGAATATGCCATTAAATTAAATCTTCTGAAAGGTTGTGTGAACTCAGTTACGCTAGCAGCTGAAGGTCTTCTTTACTAGTTATGAGCACTCAGCTAAATTACTTGATCTCCCTGGTCTGTTTGCTCAACAGTAAAAGTGGGGTGGGGAGGTGATGGCTCCACCTGCCTCAAGTGGATTTGTAGGAGATTCACGTGCAAAGCCTGAAGCACATTCAGGCTTCCCCTCCCCTCTAACAACTTTTATTTCAGTGCAGGTCTGCCTTGTTTTATGGGTTTGTTCCTGAGAAGTTGTGGATAAATCTAACTTTATGGAATGTTTTCATGCATTATGGAAGCTTCTATTTAGAATACTTTGAATAATGTGTAAATAAATCGTCACTCATTTATCCCTTTTGTAAATCGAGATTTTTGCATACAGCAGTGGGCTTTCGTAAGGAGAGGGGTACATTTATGACTTTAATGAATGGTGCATCAGATGAATAGCAGCTTTTTTCCTGATTTGCTTGGGCAACTCACGACTTCTCATGTTACAATAAAATAAGAGCTGGTTGGACTGGATGGTCTTTAAAGTTCTTTCTAGTTTTGGCCTTCTCAGAATTTGCGACTCCGTCTTGGGACATCACAGCTCATAAATCTGTATAGAGCAGGAACTGTGCTTTTTATATGGCTTCCTTGGAACCCTTGGGTGCTGTAATAAATGGAAAGTAGAAACATGGAAATGCTAAAGTGAATTGCAGGGAGAAGCGAACATTTTAAATCATTTTTTCCAAATTGGAAAAACAAATGTAGGTTTTTTCTTTCTGATGTTCATGCCTATATTGAGGATCTAAAATAAAATACAGGCCACAATGCAGTGTAAAGAGAAGATGTGAATGACTGAGGGGATATGCAGCAGCTAACTGAGTAGGCAAGGTATTGTGTGTTTTACATGAGGAAAACACTCTGAAACATTTTCTTTCCCCCATTTTATTCCAATCAAGTGCCTGGTATTGAATTAAATAGAAAAGTTTCCTAAATCTAGACTACGAGATTACAAAAGGCATAAAATATATGCCCAATTCTTTCTGTGGATGAAAGGGGCCACATGCTGACCTGACAAGCTCAGGAGAGGCCTGCATGACAATTTTGCAGACTCAGAAACCTAAAGTAACCACAGAGAATGGTCTGAAATTAAACCTTGGGCAGTTACGTTCTAAGCCGATATCTTCACAGATAAGGTCAACCTTTACCGTAACTGAGCCTATCTGTCTTTTTGCATCTATGATAACATACCCTTGAAATGTCTGGGTAACTTGTGATTTCCCTGTATCTGAAGCCCCTAGGGCACAGCCAGGTGTGCTGGGCCCAGGACAGATACAGCAAATTCTTTCATTTATCATGTTAATTGTTCCTGCACCCACCTAAGTATGTGTCCATTTTACTTTTTATCCTATCACGTAGGTTCCCCCCCCCCCCCCCCCCCCGCTTCGCTTAATCCCACCTCCTTAAATCTGTCACCAATGAATTTCACGTATAAGTACGCATGTAACCCTGCCATTCTCTGGAGCACTATCTCAATTCCTTGAGTTTCTGCTTCCCGGCATATGTCGACAGTTTGGCTCAAATAAACTCACAAAAATTCTTTACAGGTTTCAATGGTTTTTTACGTTAACATTTCTCTTCAAAGTTGCCTTTTTTAAAAATAAAAATTTGCCCTGGCCCACATGGCTCGGTTGGTTGGAGCATCATTCCATCATGCACTGAATGGTCATGGGTTCGATTCCTGGTTAGATACATACCCAGGTTGTGGTTTCGATCCCCAGTAAGGGTGCATACGAGAGGCAACCAATCCATGTTCCTCTCTCATGTGTATGTCTCTCTCTAAAATCAATAAAAGCATATCCTCTGGTGAGGATTTTAAAAAACTTTATATAAAAAGTTAGAATGAAATAAAATAAATTTGGATTCTTGCAAAAGAGAATTCAAAGTCAAAGGAACTACTTGCAATTATGACTATAATTCCCAAAAATGAATTTCAACAAAACAAGTGATTTAGGGAAAAGGCTCTTAAGTTTTTACTCTGAAGTTTTAAAATGAATTAAGTTAAAGTAAATAATTCCATTGATATCTACACAACAGTGTGTTCCTAAAAAGCTCTGTAAGATCATTTTTAAAAAATGGAATCATGTGAGTGCAGTAGGGAAGTTTAACAATGCTATGGAAATAGAGCACGGACATTAGAGTTGTCAGGGAGCTGATTGGATTTGTTGTTGGAGGTGTCCTAACTCCAGATCATGTTTACTTAAAGCGAGGAATCCCCACATTCATTCAGGTGCTTGAGTGAAGGCCAGACACTGCCCACAGAGTAGGGGCACCTTCCTCTAGTCATCCCTCTGTGGCACTGGGTCCTTACTATCTCATACTCCCTCATCCTGTCATCTAGGGGGCAGGGATCAGGTCTCATTCACATGGGAGCTTCCTGGCAGCTAGCCCGTAACTTTTCCCACAATAAGTACTCCCTAATTGTTCTTTAGTTGAATCCTACACTTTTGGTAAAGAGAAATGGGAGGGAAAGCCAGGAAGCTTCTTGAGCCCTCGGGCTAAGTCTTGGGCTTGGCACTTTATGTATATTTTTTTCATTACATCCTCATGACAAGGTTAAAAACATGTCCCTTTTGATTTATAGGTGAGAAGAAAACGGTCAATATAAACACATTTTAAAAGGTTACTATATTCAATTGAAGACCTTCTCATATGCAAGATGCAACATTTTGGTCATCCTAGAGTCCCAGTCTGCCTTTTTCCCTGCTTGGCAGGCACTGTGGGAAGTGCTTTTCAGGGACTGGCTTATTTGCTCTGCAGTAAAACCAATGAGACAGTAGGCACTCATACTGTTCCCATTTGAAAGATAAGAAAACTAGATGTAGATAGGATAATCAACTTCCATGTCACTGGGTAAGTGACAGCTGCGTCTTGAATGTCACTGTGTATTTTTAGCCACTGGAACGCAGTAATTCTCAACCCTGTGTCAGCACATAAAGATTGCCTGTGCATCTTACACACACCTTCACCCCTCCTGTCCTTTCCCCCAGTCCTACCTTAGGGTTCTCAGCTCTGGCTGCACATGAGAATCAAGTGGGAAGCTTACAAAAGTACAGGACTTACCCCAGACCAATCCAGTCCAAACTGGGAGGGGAGGCTCCCAGTGCACATGGTTTTAAGGAGCAGCCTAAGTGTGAAGACTGTGCCAGGAACTATCTAGAGCTCAGGTTCCTTCTCCCCTAACTCATAGGCTAGTGGCTTTAATTAGCTCCTTCAATGAGGTAAATGTCTTACATGATTACTTATGGATTCCTGCAGCCTTTAGCCCTGTCCCTTGAACGTAAGAGGTGCTAAAAGAAATCACCAAATTGAATATAAAGCTGTAGTTTTCATAGGCAGTGGAGCCTAAAGAGTAGCAACAGCTCTGCCTTAGATGTCAGCATAGCTCCATACAAGAAAGGCTTGTGCTTAGAGCTATTTATTTTTATGCCTGATGGGTGTATTTTGGAATTTGTATGCTCAGCACTGCTATTCAATACTAAAACCACTAACAGAGGATGGAGTTTTTTTTAATAGCATTGTATTAATATGTAGTAATATAATTACACCCCTCTACTCAGTACCTGTGGGTAAATGCCTTGGGTGAAGGTGAAGATGCAGGATACGAAGGCTGAATTTTGTAATGTGGGGATATGGGTAGTATGGGCAACCAGGAAGCTTCAGGAAAACAAAGGCAGCTAGCTGCTCACTTTGACCTTCCTCCAGTGGTTGAGCAGAGCCTCATGGAGGACAAGCTCAAGAATAACACACACGGTTTGAGTAACTCCTTTCAGCGTGCCTCAGGAGGGATTCCAGAAGGAATTCTTCTCTTGTACATTTTTCCCTAAGTCACCATGAAAGATTCCCCATCCCTTCTGGATCACTGAAGAGCTTCGATTGAATTTCATGAACATTCTGTTATGGACCAATGTTCTTGAGAGTAAGACCACCAACTCCAATTAGGTCTTAAGCAGCAAGTGACCATTTATTGAAAAGCTGGCCAGCGGCTGCCACAGGCGTGTTCTCCCATGACAGCACTGACCCTGGTTCCATGCCAGCCTTTTATTCCCAAAAGCGGTTGGCTAAACACACACAAAGTTACCTGGGGTACATTAATCAACACTGTCCCGTTTCTCTAGCTACTAATACCAACTTGCCCCATTTCCCAGACTACCCTCGACCATAGTTGGTTCCATTTCCCCAGTAACTGCCAACATACCTGAGAGGGACATTCAGAGGTTAAGAGATTTTACAAGGGGGGCTTAACTGTAACAATTCACAGAGTGCCTAATCCTGTTGTATCGTAAATCAGCGAGCTAGACAAGACGCCTTAATGAGTCAATTAGTTAGGAGTCATCTTTATTGCGTGCAGGTTCAGAGCAGAATACCGCTGTCAACTTCTGAACCCCCAAACATAGAGGAAGTTCTCTCTATTTATATCTTTTGATCGCTTTGCAGATTTTACAAAGAGCTTTGTGTAGGTGATTTTTGCAGACAGTTTGTAACTTTGGATACATAATGAACAAACACTTGGCATGAGAATATGGGAATCATTGTCAGTATTCACCTATTACGTTAGACAGCTAGCTTGCAAGGACAGACAGTTAAGTTTTTATCTTTTTCTATTATTCAAACTAAAACAATTCTTTTATAGAAGAAGGGACTCTCTAAAAATAACAGAGTTGACCTACAGAATAAGAGACTGTCTAAGAATAACAAGTAGTTCAAACAGCAGTTTTCTAAAGGAGGAATTACTATGCTTCAGTATATTTGTGTTAAAGGTTGTGGAGAATAGTAGACTATAACAGTGTCCTCATTCTTTTCATTATTGCTTCTTACCACTCTCCCCACCCCCTTCTAAACCCCCCTTTTAGACATTTTTTTCCTAGTCATCCCCCCACAGACACACTGTATGTGGGTTTATGTACTGTACATATATCTGTACTTTATACTTACAAAATACAAAGCTTTCTCCCACCTTAAGAACCAGTTTTTGCCCCTATACAGGAGCGAAGGCAATGTCCCTGGATATGAGTCTTTGACTGACTGTAGTCTTGGAGATTGCTGGTCAGGAGGATATATAAATGTTTCTAGGAGACCTGAGCATGAGATGTATAGGCTGACTAGGATCCTAAATGAAGTCCTCTTGGTTACGTAAGTGAAGATCTCAAAAAGAACATCTGTCTGACCAACTTCCTATAGTTTACTAGGAAGGTTGTGTCATAGTTCCAGGAAGAGTGTATCAGAGTGGTCCTTCGTGATGGCCTGGAAGAGTGAAATAAGGTCTGACACTCTTCTCTGTGAGGTATATTGCTCAATGTATGTGATCCATGGGACATGAAAACTGAGAGGACAGTGGGTAATGGAAATCTATCTCCCTGTTACTCTGAACTGTTAATATAACAGTGGCCTTTATCTCAGTCTTTTGTGTCTTTTTCTTTTTGTCCCTCACTATGCAGAAAGCATCCAGGATGCGGGAACATTGTGACATTTGCACCATTTTTATTTATTGCTGTGGAAGGCTTCCTCTTTGAAGCCAATTTGGGGAGGAAGCAGCCAGCTATTCCAATAAGGTATGTACATTGAAGTCTCTTTTAACCTTGTTTGTCTTAAAATAACATAGCCTAAGAATTCATAAACACCAGTCAGAAAGAATATATCCACCCCTATGTTCATAGCAGTTCAATTTGCACTAGCTAAGATTTGTAAACAGCCCCAATGCCCATCAGCGAGATGAGCAGATAAAAAGGCTGTGGTACCTTTACACACTGTAATGCTACACAGCTGTAAGAAAAGAAAGAACTCACCATTTGCAACAGTGGGCATGAACCTGGAGAGTATTATGCTAATCTAAGTAAGCCAGTCAGAGAAAGATAAGTATCACATTATCTCACGCATTTGTGGAATCTAATGAACAAAATAAACCAATCAAGAGGCATAAAAGCATGCAACAGGCTGACAAACTTCAGAGGGAAAGGGGGGGGGGTTAGGGGTGGAAGGGGAAGATTCTCTGGGGAACTTATATGCATTTATGTATAACCCAAGAACACAGACAATAGGGTGGTAAAAGCCTGGGAGAGGTGGGTACTGGGTGGAGGGGTTCAATGGGGAAAAAACACATACAGGACATTTGTAATGCTTTCAACGATAAAGAGAAATTTTTTAAAAATTAAGAGCTTTGCCGAAACCGGTTTGGCTCAGTGGATAGAGCGTCGGCCTGCGTACTGAGGGGTCCCAGGTTCAATTCCGGTCAAGGGCATGTACCTGGGTTGCGGGCACATCCCCAGTGGGAGATGCGCAGGAGGCAGCTGATCGATGTTTCTCTCTCATCGATGTTTCTGACTCTCTATCTCTCTCCCTTCCTCTCTGTAAAAAATCAATAAAATATATTAAAAAAATAAAAATTAAAAAAAAATAAAAAAATTAAGAGCTTTTCTGGTACTTATATAAAAGGAATATGAGACCCATTTATAAGATTTGTATCAAAGATATTAGTAGAGTTTATATTCATTTTCTGAATTTAATATGTTGTGAAACTCCAGGAGCCTATATTTAGAATAAAATTGCTGCCACAACACTTTAAATAACTGTGATGGAGACAACAGTATCTACACTAATAAAAGAGAAACATGGTAATTAGCGTACGACTGCTACCCTTCCCATTGGCTAATCAGCGTATCCTTATGCAAATTAACTGTCAGCAAAGATGGCGGCCGACAGCCATGCACTGAAGTGAGCAGGGACGTTTGCTTGCTCCAGTGACTGTGGACTCCAACGTTCCCCGCCTACCTTGCCGGACTCTCAGCTGCAACTCTAAGCAACTATGTACTATGTTGCAAATAAGAAGCTAAACAAAACCCCAGAAACCAGCCGGACTGAAAGCCAGCTCGACCACAACATTGCATCGATGTTTTCAGCAGCGAGGCGGCCTCAGAGCTAAAGCTGGCCGAGCTCTGAGGCCTCGGCTACAGAAAGCAGGTATCTGGTTTGTTTGGGTTCTATAATCGAAACACTGTTTCAACTTCAGTTATGAGATCCCGGCTGGCTGAAAACAGGTTTCTGGGGTTTTGTTTAGCTTCTATATTTGTAACATTGTTTCTTAGAGTGCAAGCTCAGAGGCCGGCAGCGGCAGGCAGGGAACGTTGGCTTCCTCTGTCACTGAAGCAAGCAAGCCTCCTGTTCACTTCAAGCTGCCTGGCTGCTGGCCGCCACCTTGGCTGGCATTTAATTTGCATATTGCCCTGATTAGCCAGTGGGAAGGGTAGCAGAGTTACGGCTAATTACCATGTCTCTCTTTTATTATATAGGTTAGGATGTCCCTATTTCCCCCCCTTTGCCCCTTCTACCCAGCTCTTGTCCCCCACTTCTCTCTGGCCATCACTATATTGTTGTCTGTGACCAATGTTGTGCATATACTTTCTTTGGGGCTGGGCTGCCTCACTGCCCGGGGTCTTAAGAGAATTTTTTTTTTAACAAATGAACACAGTGAGGAATCACACACCCTTTTTTTTTTAACATGAGGCACAAAAAAAGATTCTCTTCGTGTGCGCTGTTTTACAGCTACAGGCTGAGGGGAGAATGGCTTCCAGGAAGCAGCCTTGAGGCAGTCACAGCCCCCACCACCTGGGACAGAGGACAGGGAGGCTGCAAAATGGCCTCGTCAGAGCTCAGATGAATGCCTGCTCTGGGCGCTGCCCTGGACGTTCCCTGTGCCTATGGCCCGAAAGTGGGCTGAGCCCTCAAGGGAACCGTTTGCCCCAAGCCTTCCATCTTTTCAGGGCTAAAGTCTCACTCTTCCTATCCACCAAGTGTAGCAGCCGCTTAAAATCTAAGGGGTGACCCCAGAACCAAACCTCGTCTGTGCCATGAACGTGAGGCCTGGCTGCCCAGGGGTTGGGCATGACTTTAACAGCCAAGATGAGGGGAAGGGAATAAACTACGTGCAACTACAACATCTGAAGTAATATTTACATTTGAAAACCTGGGCCGGGAAGCTTGGAACGGTGTCGTGGCTGGGCAACCTGCCCTTTTCCTTCACTTGCCTGAAGCTGCACCTCCTGTACCTTGCGCTCCTCTCCTGCCTCTCGCATTCTGAGGTGAACACCTGGCCTCAGCACCATTCTCTCCAGACTTAGCGCCACCCTGCTCTGAGCCACCCTGCTCTGAGCCACGCCCCCTCTCCATATGCAAACATGGTGGACCTTGTGCTTAGCCACGCCCCCTGCCTTTCAGTACAGAAAATGGCACCTCCCACCTTGGGCTTAAGCTTCCAGGTGAAGAGCTGCCTCCTGCTCCCCACGCGGTTCCAGATCGGGTCCCAGCGGCAACACAGCCCGGCTTCTGGGTCTTCTCTGATCACCAATCTCCAGTGATCAGTGATCGGAGAAGCCAAGCCTGGCTTCTCTGATCACTGGCCGGGGGGCAGGCAAAGGCGGCCCGGTTCTCCAATCATGGTCCTGGGGGACGCCTGGGTTTCCAATCCCTGTCAGCAGCAGGCAGCTTCTTCCGTCCTTCCCCTTTTGCCTCCCAGCATTGCACCTATGTATGCAAATTAACCGTCATCTTTGTTGACAATTAATTTGCATATTGCCCTGATTAGCCAATGGGAATCCTGGCGAAGGTTTGGTCAATTACCATGTTTGTCTATTATTAGTGTAGACTAGAAGCCTGGTGCACAAAATTTGTGCAAGGATAGGCCTTCCTTCCCCTGGCTGCCGGCACCGGCTTCCCTCTGGCACCCTTGACTCAGGCTTCTCTTGCATCCCGGCTTTGTCCAGAAGGTCGTCAGGAAGGACATCCAGTCTAATTAGCATAGTATGTTTTTATTATTATAGATACTAGAGGCCCAGTGCAAGAAATTTGTGTATGGTTGGGGGTCCCCTCAGCCCAGCCTGCACCCTCTCCATTCCGGGAATGTCTGACTTTTGGTTTAGGCCTGATCCCTGGGCCTAAACTGGCAGTTGGACATCCCTCTCACAATTCAGGACTGCTGGCTCCTAACTGCTCACCTGCCTGATTGCCTCTAACTGCCCCCTTTGCCGGCCTGGTCTCCCCCAACTCCCCCCCCGCCACCAGCCTGTTCACCCCTAACTGCCCTCCTGGCCAGCCTGATCATCTCTTCCTGCCTCCCTCTGCTGGCCTGGTCACCCCTAACTAATCCCCCCTCCCCCCGCCAGCCTGGTCGCCCCAACTGCCTCCTCCCCCGCCAGCCTGGTCACCCCATGCAGCCCGCTGTTCAGTCATTTGGTCATCCCTCACTAACCCCCCCCTGCCGGCCTGGTTGCCCACGCAGCCTTCTATTCATTCATTTGGTTGTCCCTCAGTAACCCCCTTGCCGGGCTTGTCGCCCCACACAGCCTTTTCGGTCGTCAGCCCGGTTGTTTTGGTAGTGAAAGCTTTTTATATATTAGGATATATATATATATATATATATATATATATATATATATATATATACAATTTTTGCTCCAATTGAATGTATTAGGTTGAATAAAATGAAATTACTGACATTCAATCCTTTTTGACCTACAAAAGTATGGTAATTTCATGTGGTTGAATGTGATATGTATAAAAGGCATTTTACTTTATTTGGTATAACCTGGTATGTATGAAAGGCATTGTAAAAGTATTTTGCAGTTCAAAGTGGGTTCATACAAAAGTAAAACTATTTAATTAATTTGTTTATTTGTATTTATCCCTTTATTTTTCTAAGGTACTAGGGTTACTGGATTTTCTTTTTAGCTTTTGTGTGGTTCTTTTTATCTATAGATCTATAAGTCTTAAAAACCGGGGCCCTGGTTTTTTTTAAAAATATATTTTATTGATTTTTTACAGAGAGAAAGGGAGAGAGACAGAGAGCTAGAAACATCGATGAGAGAGAAACATCGATCAGCTGCCTCCTGCACATCTCCCACTGGGGATGTGCCTGCAACCCAGGTACATGCCCTTGACCGGAATTGAACCTGGGACCCTTCAGTCCGCAGGCCGATGCTCTATCCACTGAGCCAAACCGGATTCGGCAAGGAGGGGGGGGGGCTGGTTTTTAAAAACATATTTGTACAAGTTAAATGATGTCCTCATTAATTTGGAGGCCACTCCAAATGCGAGATAATTATTAAGAGTTGCTAGGCTGAAAGTAACCTTTGACTTAGCAAATAATTTCTTTAGAAATAGTGAAAATTAATAGTATAAACAAGTGTATAGAAGAAGTATTTGAGAGAATTAACCATTTTTAAGTTCTTTAGAGATATATGAAACTTATAAAAAGAAGTGATACAGTAGTAAGAATTATTCACTTTGCCTTAACCAGTTTGGCTCAGTGGATAGAGCGTCAGCCTGCGGACTCAAGGGTCCCAGGTTCGATTCCAGTCAAGGGCATGTACCTTGGTTGTGGGCACATCCCCAGTAGGGAGTGTGCAGGAAGCAGCTGATCAATGTTTCTCATTGATGTTTCTAATTCTCTATCCCTCTCCCTTCCTCTCTGTAAAAAATCAATAAAATATATATTTTTAAAAAGTCAAAAAAATTATTCACTTTTTGTTTTATTTTTGAAATTAAATATGTTGAGGTAGCAATAAATTTGTTATTAATAGCATTATATAAATTTCAGGTATACAAGTTATGACATCTGTATACTCTTTTGTGTGTTCACCACCCAACTCAAATCTTCTGTCACTATATTTTACTCCTTTTACCCTCTTTGTTCTCCCTTCTTACCACTTCCCCTCTGATAATCACCATTCTGTTGTCTGTTTCTAAGAGTTTGGGGTTTGTTTGTTTGTTTTTTCTTATATCCCACATATGAGTGAAATCATACCGTTCTTGTTCTTCTTTGTCTTATTTTCACTTAGCATAAATATTCTGAAGATCCATTCACGTTCTTGCAAATGGGAGTATTTCATCTTTTCTTATGATTGAGTAGTATTCCATTGTATATATGTACCCCATCTTCTTTATCCAATCATCTGTCAAAGGATACTTAGGTTGTTTCCATATCTTGGGTCTTGTGCAGTGAACATAGGGATACACATATCTTTACAGATAAATGTTTTCCAACTTTTTAGGTAGATACTCAGAAGAGGGATTGCTGGGTCATGTGGTAGCTCTGTTCTTAATATTTTGAGGAACCAGTCCACACTGTTTTCCATAGTGATTGCACCAATTTACATTTCTACCAGTAATGCCAGAGGGTTCCTGTTTCTCCACATTCTCGCCAGCACTTATTTGATTTACTGATATCCATTCTGACAGAGGTGAGATGATATTACATTGTGGTTTTAATTGTCATTTCCCTGACGATTAGTCATACCGAGCATCTTTTTATATCTCTATTGTCCATCTATATGTCCTGTTTAGAGAAATGTCTGTTCAGCCTCAGCTTATTTCTTAATTGGATTGTTTGGTGTTTTTTGTTGTTGTTGTTGTTGATTTGTATGAGTTCTTTATGTATTTTTGGTATCAGCCCTAATCAGAGGTATCATTTGCAAATATCTTCCCCCATTCAGTTGGTTGCCTTTTTGTTTTGTTGATGGTTTCTTTTGCTATGTGGAAGCTTTTTAGTTTGATGTACTAGTAGACATATTCATTTATTTTTGCTTTCATTTCCCATGCCTTTAGGGTCAAGTTCACAAAAGCCCTTCTGAGACCAAAGTCCACAAGTTTAGTGCCTATGTTTTCTTCTATGTATTTTATTGGTTCAGGTCTTATATTCAAGTCCTTGGTCCATTTTGAGCTAACTTTTGTTTATAGTGTCAAATAGCAGTTTAGTTTCATTCTTTTGGATGTGGCTTTCCAGTTTTCCCAGCACCATTTATTGAAGAGACTTTCTTTTCTCTGCTGTGTGCTTTTGTCTCGTTTGTCAACTATTAGTTGCCCATAGACTAGTATGTGTTAGCTTATTTCTGGGCTCTAAACTCTGTTCCTTTGGTCTGTATGTCTCTTTTCCTGATTGTTTTAGCTTTGTAGTATAATTTTAAGACAGGCAGTGTGATACATCAGGCTTTGTCCTTTTTTCTCTAGGTAGCTTTGTCTATTTTAGGGTATTTTGTGGTTCCATATAGATCTGAGGATTTTTTTGTTCTTATTTTGTGAAAAATAACATTGGGGTTTTGATGGGGATTGTGTTAAATCTGTATATTACTTTAGGTAATGGTCACTTTTAACAGTGTTTATTCTTCCAATCCATGAACATGGGATATTTTTCCATTTCTTTGTGTCTTCTTCAGTGTCTTTCAACAATGTCTTATAGTTTTCAGTGTACAGGTCTTTCACCTCCTTTGTTAAATTTCTCCCTAGGTATTTTATCCTTCTTGTTGCAGTTGTAAATGGGATTGTTTTGTTTATTTTTCCGGTGTTTTGTTGTTAGCATATAGCAGTGGTCCTCAAACTATGGCCCGCGGGCCACATGCAAATACAAATATTGTATTTGTTCCCGTTTTGTTTCTTTACTTCAAAATAAGATATGTGCAGTGTGCATAGGAATTTGTTCATAGTTTTTTTAAAACTATAGTCCAGCCCTCCAACGGCCTGAGGGACAGTGAACTGGCCCCCTGTTTAAAAAGTTTGAGGACCCCTGGCATATAGGAATATAGTGGATTTTTATGTATTGATTTTTGTATCTTGCTACTTCATTGTATTTGTCATTGTTTCTAATAGTCTTTTGGTGGAATCTTTAGGGCTTTCTATATACAGAATCATGTTGTCTGCAAATAGTGACAGTTCTGTTTTGATACCTTTTATTTATTTTTCTCCCTTAATTGCTCTGGCTCGCACTTCCAGTACTATGTTGGATAACAGTGGCAAGAGTGAGCATCATTGTTTTGTTCCTGATCTTAGAGAAAAAACGTCCAGTTTTTCACCGTTGAATATGATATTAGCTGAGAGTTTGTCATATATGGCCTTTATTATGTTGAGATACTTTCCTTCTATATCCATATAATTGAGTATATTAATCATAAGTGGATGTTGTATCTTGTCAAATGCTTTCTCTGCATCTATTGATATGATTATATGATTTTTATCTTTTATTTTGTTAATGTGGTTTATCACATTGATTGATTTGCAAACATTGAACCATCCTTGCATCCAGGGAATGAACCCTACTTAATCTTTCCAATTTGTTTTTACTAGAGGCCTGGTGCACGGATTTGTGCCCTGGTGGGGTCCCTCGGCCTGGCCTGCTGACATCCCCCGAGGAGTCCCAGATTGTGAGAGAGCGTAGGCCAGGCCAAGGGACCTCACTGGTGCACAATCGGGGCTGGGAGGGACCACAGGAAGGCTCCAGGGTGTTTTCAGCCCACCTCACCCAGTCCCAGTCGGCCAGACCCAGCAGCAAGCTAACCTACCAGCTGGAGTGTCTGCCCCATGATGGTCAGTGTGCATCATAGTGACTGGTTGAATGGTCGAATGAATGGTCAGACACTTAGCATATTAGGCTTTTATTATATAGAAATGATTTCTGAGAGAGGAAAGGAGAGGAAATGGGGGATAGAAACATCGATGAGAAATATTGATCTGTTGCCTCCTGCACGCCCCCTGGGGATCTGTTAGGGCTGACCAGCACACCCTGAGTGACAGATGAATGATTACTCTAACACAATGTTTGCTGTGAAAGAGAGGACTAAGGGACTGCCTGGCTAAAGGAACCAGACAGCCTGGATCACCTGTCTCATTAGGCTTTTATTGTAGCAGCAGTTTGAGATAAAGTTTATCTTTTAGATACAATCAGTAGGGTAAGTAATCTTGGGAGGACACATGTGTTTGCAGTGTCCTTTAAGCAAGGACACCCAAAGATTAAGCATAAGGATTCCAGTAAACATCCAGGGGTCTGCACGTGCACAGACTTTTTGTTTGGAAAGGTCAAGGAATAATTAGGGGTGTGGCCTTTGGCACTCCCCTAAGTCGTAATTCCAATAAACAGGGCAGTCTGCCTTCAGCACACTTTTTTTTCCCTCTCAGAATGTCCTCCTTACAAACTTTCCAACCAAGTCTCCTGTGCTCCCCAACAGGGATTGAGCCCACAACCCGGTATGTGCCCTGACCAAGAATTGATCTGAGACCTTCTGGTGCATGGGTCATTGCTCAACCACTGAGCTACACTGACTGGGCAACCTCACTTAATCTTGATGTATTATCCTTTTAATGCATTGTTATATTTGCTAATATTTTGTTTAGAAATTTTGTATCTATGTTCATCTGAGATATTAGCCTGTAATCTTCTTTTTGTGTGTTGATATCAGGGGAATGTTGGTCTCATAAAATAAATCAGGAAGTAGTCCCTCCTCTTCAATTTTTTGGAAGAGGTTGAGAAGGATTAGTATTAAGTCTTCTTTGAGTGTTACTGTTTCATTTTCCTTACTAGTGATCACTCTCTTTAGGTTTTCCAATTCATGGTTCAGTCTATGTTGGTTGTATATTTCTAAGAACGTTACCATTTTTTTTTAGTTTTATAGAATTTGGTGGTGTATAGCCTTTCATAGTGTTTTTGTATAATGATTTATATTTCTGTGATGGCCACTGTAACTTCTTTTTCATTTCTGATTTTGAGTCTGTTTTCATTTTTTTGGTTAGTGTATCTAACTAGAGGTTTGTCAATTTTGTTTATCTTTTCAAAATACCAGCAATTTCATTGATTTTTTTTCTATCCTTTTTTTGTTCTCTATTTCATTTATTTCTGCTTGGATTATTATTATTTTTGTTCCTCTACTGACTTTGAGCTTTATTTGTTCTTCTTTTTCTAGATGTTTTTTCTACTTGCTAAGATGAATTTAATTTTTAAAATTTCTTTTATTTTGAGACTTGAGGTCCGGTGCACAAATATTTGTGCACTTGGGGGAGGGGGGAAGAGGGTGTCCCTCAGCCCGGCCTGTGCCCTCTCACAGTCTGGGACCCCTCAGGAGATAATGACCTGCTGGCTTAGGCCTGCTCCCGGGTGGCAGAGGGCAGGCCCAATCCCTAGGTGCAGCCCCTGGTCAGGCTCAGAGCAGGGCCAATTGGGGAGTTGGGGCTCCACCCCCTGTCATGTACAGAGCAAGGCAGGTCAGGAGGTTGCGATGCCACCCCTAGTCACGCTCAGGGTAGGGCCAATTGGGTCGTTGGGGCACCGCCCCCTGTCACACTCAAGGCAGGGTCGATAGGGAAGTTGTGGCGCCACCCCCTGTCATGCACAGAGCAGGGCCGATCCGGGTGTTGGGGCACCACCCCCTGTCACACACAGAGCAGGGCTGATCAGGGGGTTGGGGCGCCACCACTGTCACACTCAGGGCAGGGCCAATGGGGAGGTTATGGCTCTACCCTGTCACAAACAGAACAGGGCCTGTGGGGGGGGGGGGTGTTGGGGCGCCGCACCCTGTCACACACAGAGCAGGGCCGATCAGGGTTTGGGGTGCCGCCACTGTCACACTCAGGGCAGGGCCGATGGGGAGGTTATGGCTCTACCCTGTCACACACAGAGCAGGGCCCGTGGGGCGGGGGGCGGGGGTTGGAGCGCTGCCCTCTATCACCCACAGAGCAGGGCCGATCAGGGGGTTGGGGCGCTGCACCCTGTCACACACAGAGTTGCAGGGCGATCAGAGGGTTTGGGTGCTGCCCCCTGTCATGCTGATCCTGGTGCCCGGAGGCCTCGCGGCTCTGCTGATCCTGGTGCCGGTAGGCCTATTACCCTTTTACTATATAGAATAGAGGCCTGGTACATGGGTGGGGGGTGGCTGGTTTTCCCTGAAGGATGTCCTGGATCAGGGTGGGAGTCCCCACTGGGGTGCCTCGCCAGCCTGGGTGAGGGGCTGAGGCCCGTTTTCAGGCTGGCGGGTGACTGAAGCTCCCAGCTGCCCTTTTCTTTCTTTTTTTTTAATTCTGGGCCAGCTTTAGCTCTGAGGCCTCAGCTGCTGAAAGGAGCTTTCTGGCCTTTGTTTACCTTTGTATTTGATACAATGTTGCGGTCCAGCTGGCTGAAGCCCGGCTGAGTAAAGCAGGTTTCTGGGGTTTTGTTTAGTTTCTATATTTGCAACATAGTTGCTTAGAGTTGCAGCTGAGAGGCCGGCAAGTCAGGCGGGGAACGTTGGAGTCCTCCATAACTGAAGAAAGCAACCCTCCCTGTTCACATCAACTGCTTGGCTGCAGGCCGCCATCTTGGCTGGCAGTTAATTTGCATGTCTCCCTGATTAGCCAATCGGAAGGGTAGCGGAGTGACACCAATTTGCATGTTTCTCTTTTATTAGTGTAGATAGGCCTTTAATAAGCTAAACTTCTCTCTTAATATCACGTTTGCTGCATCCAAAAATTTTTGGTATGTTGAATTTTCATTTTAATTTGTCTCTATGCATCTTCTGATCTCTTCTTTTTTTTCTTTGACCCAATAGTTATTCAATAGCTTGTTGCTTTTTTAAAATTTTAATTAAAAAAAAATTTACATCCCCCTCTCACCACCTTCCCCAACCCTATTTGGCAACCATCAGCTTGTTCTCTATATTTATAGGTCTGTTTGTATTGTTTTGTTCATTCTTTTGGTGTGGTTTGTTTTTAGATTTCACACAGAAGTGAAATACAGTATTTGTCTTTCTCTTATTTCACTTAGCATAGTACCTTCTAGGTCCCTCAATGTTGTTGCAAATGGCAAGATTTTATTATTTTTTATTGCTGACTAATATATCATTGTATATGTTCACTACATTTTTTTGCTCATTCATCTATTGATGGGCATCTAGGTTGCTTCTATATTGGCTGTTATTAATAATGCTGCAGTGAACATAGGGGTGCATATGTCTTTCAAATTAGTGATATTGTTTTCTTTGGATAAATACCTCCCCCCAAAAAAACAATTTATAGGTCCTATGGCAATTCTATTTTTCATCTCTTAAGGAATTGCCATACCATTTTTCATAGTGTTTACAGTAATTTATAATCCTACCAGCAGTGCATCTTCACATCATCATTAGTACTTATTTGCTGATTTGTTGATGATAGCCATTCTAACAGGTGTGAGGTGATATCTCATTGTGGTTTTAATTTGCATTTTCCTGATTAGTGATTTTGAACATCTTTCCATATATCTGTTGGCCATGTGTATGTCTTCTAAAGAAATGTCTATTCAGGTCCTCTGCCCATTTTTAAATTGGATTAATTTTTTTGTTTTGTTTTGGTGCTATGTTGTATGAGTTCCTTAAGTACAGTATTTTGGATATTAATTCCTTATAGGATGTATCATTTGTGAATATCTTCTTCCATTCAGTAGGTTGCCTTTTTGTTTTGTGGATTGTCTCCTTTGCCTTGCAAACATTTTTAGTTTGATGTAGTCACATTTGTTTATTGTTTCTTTTGTTTTCCTTGCCTGAGGAAACATATCCAAAAAGAAATTGCTAAAGAAATGTCAAAGAGTTTACTGCCTATGTTTTCTTCTAGAGTTTCATTGTTTCAGGTCTGATATCTAAGTCTTTAATCCATTTTGAGTTATTTTTGTATGTGGTATAAAAAAGTGGTTTAGTTCTCTCTCTCTCTCTTTTTTTAATGTGTTCAGTTTTCCTGATACCTCTTAGTGAAGAGAATGTCTTTACCCCATTGTATATCCTTGCCTCTTTTATTGTAGATTAAGTGATCATATAAGCAAGGATTTATTACTGGTTGCTCTATTATATTCCATTGATGTATACATCTGTTTTTATGCCAGTACCATACTGTTTTAAGTATTGTAGTGTAATAATAATAGTTTGATATCAGGTAGTGTGATACCTCTCACTTTGTTCTTTCTCAAAATTTCTTTGGCTGTTTTCAGTCTTTTGTGGTTCCATATAAATTTTAGGATTCGTTTTAATTCTGAAAGAATGCCATTAATATTTTAATATTGGTTACATTGAACCTGTATCTTCCTTTAATAAGGACATTTTAACAATATTAATCCTTCCATTACATGAGCAAGGTGTATTCTTCCATTTATTTGCCCTTCAATTTTTTTCCCCCTCCATTGTCTTATAGTTTTCATAATACAGGTTTTGGTTAAATTTATTTCTAGGTATTTTATGCTTTTGATGCAATTGTAAATGGAATTGTTTTCTTAATTTCTCCTCTTGATCATTGGTTATTGGTGTAGAGAAACCCAACTGATTTCTGTGTATTAATTCTATTCTGTGACTTTATTGAATTCATTTATTAATTCTAATTGTTTTTTTTCTTTCAGTCCTTATGGTTATGTCATCTGGAAATAATGAGAGCTTTACTTCCTTTTCTATTTAGTTGTCTTTTATTTATTTTTTCTTGTCTGTTTGCTATAGATGGGAGTTCCAATACTATGTTGAATAGAACTAGTGATAGTGATCATCCTTGTCCTATTCCTGATCTTAGAGGAAAAGCTTTAAGCTTTTCACCAATGAGTATCATATTACCTATAGGTTTGATCATATATAGCCTATGTTTCTTGTATACTCACTTTGTTGAGAGCTTTTTGTTGAATTTTGTCAAATGCTTTTGCTGCATCTATTGAGATGATCATATGGTTTTAACCCTTTATTTTGTCAATGTGATATATTATGATGATCGATTTATGGGTGTTGAGTCAGCCTTGTGTTCCTAGGATAAATCTCACTTGATCATGATGTATACTTTTTTAAAATGTATCGTTGAATCTGGTTTGCTGATATTTTGTTGAGAATTTTGCATCTGTGTTCATCACAGGTATTGGCCTGTAATTTTATTTTTTTGTACTATCTGTCTGAGTTTGTTATCAGGATAATGCTGGCTTTATAGAATGAGTTTGGAAGCATTCCTTCCTCTTCAATTTTTTGAAATAGTTTAAGAAGAGTAGGTGTTGATTCTTCTTTGAAAATTCACCTATAAAGCCATCTGGTCCTGGACTTTTATTTGTTCGAAATTTTAAAAAATTATTGCTTTAGTTTCATTGCTAGTAATCAGTTTGTTTAGATTTTGCATTTTTCCTGATTCAGGCTTGGAAGGTTATATACTTCTGGAAGATTAATCCATCTCTTCTATTTTGTTGAATTTGTTGGAAAACAATTGTTTGTATTATTCTTTTATGAGTTTTTATATGTCAGTGGTATCACTTGTAAATTCTCTTTCATTTATGATTTTATTTATTTGGGCTCACTTTTCTTGATGAGTTTGGCTAAGGGTTTGCAATTTTGTTTATCTTTTCAAAGAGTCAGTGTTTTAGTTTATTGATCTTTTCAATTTTTAAAATATCTATTTTGTCTTTTCTTCTCTGATCTTCATTGTTTCCTTGCTTCTGTTTACTTTGGGTGGTTTTTCCCCTAATTCCTGTGGGTGTGGACTTAAATTGTTTATTTGGGATTTTCCTTTTTTTTTTTGAGGTAGGCCTGCATAGCTATAAACTTTATTCTATAACTGCTTTTACTGTATCCCATAAATTTTGAAAAGTTTTTTCATTTTCATTTGTTTTTATGATAGTTTTTTTAAAAAATATATTTTATTGATTTTTTACAGAGAGAAAGGGAGAGGAATAGAGAGTTAGAAACATTGACATCAATCAGCTGCCTCCTGCACATCTCCCACTGGGGATGTGCCCGCAACCCAGGTACATGCCCTTGACCGGAATCGAACCTGGGACCTTTCAGTCCGCAGGCTGACGCTCTATGTTTTTATGATAGTTTTTGATGTTCTGTTTGACTTCCTTTTTGATACATTCCAATTTTCTTGCTAGAGTTGACTTCTAAGTTTCATGTTATTGTGATCAGAAAAGATGCTTAATATGATTTCAGTCTTATTGAATTTATTATGGCTTATATTGTGGTGTAATATGTGATCTATTCTAGAGATTGTTCCATGTACACTTAAAAAATGTATTCTGCAGTTTTTGTTTGAAATATTCTAAAAATGATATTAAATCAATCTGGATTAAAGTGACATTTAAGGCCATTATTTCCATATTGATTTTCTGTCTGGATGATCTATTCATTGATGTGAGTGGGATATTAAAATCCTGTACTATTGTAATACTGTGGGTCTCTCCCTTTATGCCATTAGCAATTACTTTATACATTTAGGTGTTCTTGTGTTGGATGTGATAGTTATGATATTTATGTTTGCTGCATCCTTTTCTTGGATCGAACCCTTTATAATTATGTAATGTCCTTCTTTGTATTCTTAAAATATTTTTGTTTAAAAGTATATTTTGTCTGAAATCGCTACCCTATCTTTCTTTTCATGGAATATCTTTTTCCATCCCTTCACTTTCAGTCCGCATCTTTCGATTTGCAGTGAGTCTCTTGTAAGCAGCATATAGATGGGTCTTGTTTTTTAATCCATTCAGCCACCTTATTTTTTTTATTGGAGCATTTAATCTATTTACATTTAAAATAATTGTTAATAAGTATGTACTTATTGCCATTTGTTAATTGTTTTCATAGTTCTCTGTTTCTTCTCTTGATCTCTTCCTTGTGGTTTGCTGGTTTTCAGTAGTTGGGTTTTTTTCTCTTTTTTCTTTGTATATCTTTTGTAGGTTTTTGGTTTGTGGTTTACATGAGGTCTATGTATATCTATAACAGTCTGTTTTAAGTTGATAAGCATTTAAGGGTGAATATATTCTAGAAGGACTACATTTTACTACTCCATCCATGCTGTATGCTATTGGTGTTATGTTTTGTGTTTTGTATATCCTGGCTACTTATTGTTTGAGTTGTGTTTTATACTTCTTTCTTTTGATCTTAGTATGTTTTCAATGTGTGATTCACTGTATTTATTTAATATTTGGCTTTACCTGTGAGATTTTTCCCTTTAATATATATATATTCCTATTTCTGAATATGGCCTGTCTTTTTCTGCTTAAAGAAGTCCCTTTAACATTTTTTGTGAAGCTGGTTTAATGGTGATGAACTTCTTTAGTTTTTGCTTTTCTCTGGAAAACTATCTCTTCTTCAATTATGAATGATAATTTTGCTGGGTAAATTATTGTGTAGTTTTCTTTCTTTCAAAACTTTAAAGATGTCCTTCCACTTCCTCTAGCTGGTAAAGTTTTTGCTGAGCAATCACTTGATAACCTTATGGAGTTTCCTTTGTGTGTAATTCAGTTTTCCTCTTGTTTCCTTAAAGATTGTGTCTATATTTTAAACTTTTGCCATTTCAGTTACAATATGTCTTGGTGTAAGTCTCTTGGGTTCATCTTTGTTTGGAACTTTTGTGCTTCATGGACCTGGGTGTCTTTTCCTTTCCCAGCTTTAAATATAGTTTCTGTTCCTTTCTCTCTTCTCCTCTGGGATCCCTATAATGCTAATCTTTGGGTTCTTGATGTTATCCCAGAGGTCCTTAAATTATCCTCATTTTTTAAAATTCTGTTTCTGTTTTCTGTCCTGATAGGTTGATTCCCATTGTTTGTCTTCAGGATGCGTTCTTCTGTATTAGCTAATTCCCTCTAATGTGTTTTTCATTTCAGTTACTGTATTCTTCAGACCTGGTTGGTTCTTTATTATCCTTTCTACCTCTTTGTTGAAGTTCTCCCTAAGTTTTTCTATGTCACTCTCAAGTTTGGTGAGCACCTTTATGACCATTTCTTTGAATTCTTTATTAGGCAAATTGCTTATATCCATTTCCTTAGGTTTTTCTTTTTTTCTGCACATTTTTCTTGTTCTTTCATTTGAGAGAGAATTCTTGCATCTTTTCATTTAGATAAAGTGTCTATGTTTGTTCTATGAATTAGATGAAATAGCCCTCTCTCCCATTCTTTGTAAAGTGGCCTTATGTACCAGGTTCCTTGGTGTAGGCTGTGTCTGTTGGGTGATTTTGGTCAGCCAGAGGAGCTGAGCAGGTGTAAGGTGTCGTGGACACTGGCCCACTGAGCTGAAATGGCTCCAGGTAGGGAGGCCAGGTGCATGTAGTAATGAACTGTTGATCCTGTTTGCTCCCGTTGTTTGGGACTGAAATGGGTTTGGGTGATGTGTCAGGTACACTCTGCAGTTACCTTGCTGGTAGGCCAGAGTACCTGGATAGAGCCCCTGCCGCCCACTCTGTGGAGGCAGAAGGAGGGCGGTAAGCAATGGTGCTCTTTGGCACCTCCAACAAGGGATAATCCCCGCAGTCTCCAGAGAGCTCCAGTGGCTCCCCAGACTTCTCTATAGAGTCTCTCTCATTTGTTGTACAGAAAGTGGTCTTATGTAGAAGTGACCTCTGGCTTTAGTGCCAACTTGGAGCCCAGCAGGGAGGCCAGGCATCTGCACCACTGAGTTGTTCCTGCTTGCTCCCTTTCCTGGAGGCAAAAGGATTGGGCAGCAGATTTGGGAAAGCTGCTGTGATTTGCAGGCAAGCCACAGCCCCTGAACAGATATCCTGCCTGCCGTAAGGTGTTCACAGGTGCCTCCAGGCTATGGAGTTCCTGCAGCTCCCAGAGGGCTTGTGGCTTTCCCAGCCTTCTCCATTCAGTTGTTGTTTGTTGTTGAGAAACTCTTTATGAAGCCCTTAGCTATCTTGCAGGAGTAATTACTCTTTATATATGTGTATATTTGTGTTTGCTCATGGGAGGGGTTGAGTTCAGACCTCCTATGCTGCCAGCATCTTGGACTTTTTCTTTCTAGTTTTTAAATGTGTAATGCTAGGTGGTTTATTTGAAATTTTGTTTGTTTCTTGAGCTAGACCTGTAATGCTCTAAACTTCCCCCTTTGTACTGCTTTTGCTGCATCCCACAAATTTTGGTATATTGTATTTTTATTTTCATTTGTCTTTATGTATCTTTTGATCTCTTCTTTTATATCTTCTTTGACCCAGTAGCTGTTTAGTGGCATGTTGTTTAATCTCCGCATATTTGTGATTTTCCCAGAAAATATGTTTGGTATGATATCAGTCTTCTTAAATTTATTGAGATTAGTTTTATTATCCAGTATATTATCGCCCCTAACCACTCTGCCTGTCAGCCTGCTCACCCCCAACTGCCCCCCCCTTGCCAGCCTGATCGCCCCCAACTGCCCCCCCCCCCCCCACCGCTGGCCTGCTCGCACCAACTGCCCCCCACTGCCGGCCTGCTTTTTCCTTGAGAATGTTCTGTGTGCACTTGAAAAGAATGTGTGTTCTGGCATTTTGGGATGTAAAATTCTATAAATATTAAGTTGATTCACCCTGCTGTGTCATGTAAGGCCCATTTCTCCTTATTGACTTTCTGTCTGGATGATCTATTCATTGCTCTCAGTGGGGAATTCATGTCCCCTACTATAATATTATTTTTCTCAGTTTCTCCCTTAGGTCTATTAGTAATTGCTTTATATATCTTGATACTTCCAGGTTGGGTGCATACATATTAATAAGTGTTATGTCTTCTTAATGAATTGTCTCCTTTACCATTATAAAATGTCTATCTTTGTCTCTTGTTTCCTTTTTTTTTTAAATCTTAACATCTGTTTCGTCTCATATAAGTACAGCTACACCCACTTCTCTCTGGATGCCATTTGTTTGAAGTATCATCTTCGCCCCTTCACTTTGAGCCTGTGTTTGTCTTTGTAATTGAGCAGCGTCTCCTGCAGGCAACATATAGTTGGGTCTTGTTGTATAATCCATACCTCTACTTTGAGCCTTTTGATTTGTGAGTTCAATCCATTTATAATTAGGGTTGTTAATGATATATGAAGATTTACCACAGTTATTGTATCCTTTGTTTTCTTGTTGTTCTATTTCCATTGTTTGTTTTCTCTTATAATTATTTTTGCTATTTTAATTTAACAGTTTTCTATGATTTTCTTCTTCATTTCTTCTTCTTTATTAATGTTGTATCTCAGCTCTGGATTTTTGTTTTGTGGTTACCATTAGGATTGTGCAAAATATGTCATACATACATACATATAACAGTCCTTTTTCTTCTGATTGCCTCTTCATTCACCTGTACTATTCAATCCTCTTCCTTCTCTTTTATCATTTTGTTGTTGCAAATTATCCCTCTTTATGTTGTGAACTTGTAATCTGCAATAGTTACAATTATTTTAATGCCCTTCCCCCCTTTAACCTTTATGTTATAACTAGTGTCCCGGAGCATAAAATGCGTGCCTGGGGGGTGGGTGGATGCGGTATCCCTCAGCTTGGCCTGTACCCTCTCCAATCTGGGACTCCTTGGGGGATGCCTGACTGCCAGTTTAGGCCCAATCCCACACCAGCAGTCGGACATCCCCCTCGCAATCTGGGACTGATGGCTCCTAACCGCTCACCTGCCTGCCTTCTTGATCGCCCCTAACCACTCTGCCTGTCAGCCTGCTCGCCCCCAACTGCCCCCCCTTGCCAAGCTGCTCGCTCCCAACTGCCCGCCCCCCGTCAGCCAGATCTCCCCCAACTGCCCTCCCCTTCTTGCCTGATCACCCCTAACTGCCTCTGCCTTGGCCCCGCTGCCATGGCTTTGTCCAGAAAGGCATCTGGAAGGTCTCCCAGAAGGTCTCCCAGTCTAATTACCCTTAATTACTAATATTACCCTTTTATTAGTATAGATAGAGGCCTGGTGCACGTGTGGGGGCTGCCTGGTCTGCTCTGAAGTGGGTCCCGGATCAGGGTGGGGGTCTCTGCTGGGGGGCGTGACCAACTTGGGTGAGGGGCTGAGGGCCATTTGCAGGCTGGCCAAGCCCCCGGCTTTGTCCAGAAGGACGTTCAGAAGGTCTCTGGAAGGTCTCTCAGTCTAATTAGCATATTACTCTTTTATTAGTATAGATTATTTAATAAACTACTCTGAAATAGATTTTCAGTTTCCTGCTTCTATCTATTAATCATCTTATTCATCTTTTTGTGTACTTTTGTGTTTTTGTTTCCAGTAGAAGACCTCCTTTCAACATTTCTTATGTGCAGTCTTACGGTGGTAAATTCTCTCAGCTTTTGTCTGTCTGGGAAAGCCTTTATTTCTTCTTAATGTCTAAAGGATAACTTTGCTGAATATCTTATCCTTTGCTGATGGGTTCCTCTCTTTCAATATTTTAAATATTTTCGTTCACTTTCTCCTCTCTTGTAGTGTTGCTACTGAAAACATTACAGAAAAGTCTGGTGATGATCATCTAATGGAGTTTCCTTTGTTGGTTAATCTTTATGTTTCCTGGCTGCCTTAAGAATTTTTTCTTTGTCATTGATTTTTGACAGTTTGAATAAAATGAGTCTTGGGGAAGCTCTTTTTGCATTGATATAAGTAGGTGTTCTGTTAGCTTTCTCTATTCTAACATCTAGTTCTTTGCATAGGCTTGGAAGTTCTTGTCAATTATTTCTTTAAGTGGGATCTCTGTTCCCTCCTCTCTCTCTTCTCCTTCTGGTATACCGTATCTATTATCCTTATATTGCTTTTAGTTTTTAAATTTTAACTCTCAGTTCTCTCTTTTCTTCATGGGTTATTTTTGTAGATTTCAGAGAGGAAGGGAGAGAGAGAAAGAAACATCAATGATGAGAAAGAATCATTGATTGGCTGCCTCCTGCACACCCTGCACTAGGAATGGAGCCTGCAGCCTGGTCATGTGCTCTGACCAGGAATTGAACCGTGACCTCCTGATTCATAGGTTGATGCTCAATTGCTGAGCCATGCTGGCCGGGCAAATTCCCTAATTCTTTTTTCCATCTGGTTTGCTCTGTTTCCAACGCTCTCTAGTGCATTCTTTGTCTCATTTATTGAGTTCTTCGGCTACAGAATGTGTTTCTTTTTTTATAGTTTGAATCTCTTTGTAAAGTACTGCTTTTGCTCATTAATTGTATTCCTGAACTTTTGACTTGCCTTTCTGAGTTTTCTTGTATATTGTTGAGTTTCTTTGTAATTGCAGTCTTGAATTCTCTGTCATTTAAACCACAGTCTTCATGCCTTTGAGTTTGGTTCCTGGAGATTTTTCATTTCCTTTCTGTGCTCCCAAGTTACCCTGTTGTTCATGGTATTTGATGGGTTGTTTCTCTGTGTGTGCATTTGAGGTAGAGATCTTATGGCTCTGCACCACCCCTACAGTAATGGTTTCCCAGCCACCTCAATACCAGCTTTGCCTTAATGGGGAGGGCGGAAGGGAAATGCCTTTTCTAGGAAGGAAACTGCTTCTGCCCCTCTGACCCTCCAGGTTGTAGTGTGAGGGCTGCAGCCAGACTTCTCCCCCACTGTTGTGCTCCTTGCTCGCTGGAGCCAGGATGGGCACCAAACTGAATCTGTGGTCACGTCCCTGTCCTTCCCCTGTCCCCCCTCTCCTCCTGTCCTTCTCCCATCCCACCTTCCCTACTCATTTCAACATGCCCACCTTCAGATGTGCTAATGCATAAATATTTCAGGTGTGTTTGTGTGCTGAGCACGGGATCTTTGTTGAGTTATAATTGTTTTGAGATAAATTTAAGAGGAGAAACAATGGAGTCTTCTCACTCTTCCATGATGCTGATGTCATCTCTCCCCATTTACTTTTAAAAACCAATTGCTGCCGAAGCCAGTTTGGCTCAGTGGATAGAGCGTCGGCCTGCAGACTGAGAGGTCTCAGGTTCGATTCCGGTCGAGGGCATGTACCTGGGTTTCGGGCACATCCCCAGTAGAAGATGTGCAGGAGGCAGCTGATTGATGTTTCTCTCTCATCGATGTTTCTAGCTCTCTCTCTCCCTTCCTCTCTGTAAAAAATCAATAGAGTAATAATAAAAAAAAAACAATTGCTATTAGGTAACATTTTCGAAGCCTAATTTTTAGTTGCTATGTATTCTTGAAGCATATTAAAATAGTGTTTCTTGAAACATACTCTACAATTAAAACTTTTTCCATGTTAATTTGGCTTTGTGAAGTATTTTTATAGGTACTTATTATTCTACTCAAATTATAATAGTGATACAATTTTAATAAAGAGGAAATAAGCAAAATACTTTTAACTAGAGGTATTTATTTCCTTCTCTATTTGATTTTCTTGAACTAGTAGATTCTGTGTGGTAAGCTGTTGCCTCTGCATTTCAGATACTATGCCGTCATGGTGACTATGTTTTTCACGGTCAGCTTGGTGAACAACTATGCCCTGAACTTCAACATCGCCATGCCCCTGCACATGATATTTAGATCTGTGAATACTGCTGCTCAGATCAGTGAGCAGAGGCTGACTGTCGTCTGAGAAGGCCGAAAGAGAGCAATGTGAAAGTGGATGGTTTACTTTTATCTATCTCAGGTCTTATGGGTGATTGATAAAAGGAAAGTTAACATTTTCCTGAGAAGCAGATTTTAACTTTTAATTTCCTTCATCTGGTTGATTTTATATTCAAACTTCCTATGAATGTTCTTTAACATTTCTCATCACTTTTTGTTTCTTTCTTACATAAAATTACATTTATTTCTAGTAAATGAAACAGACCCTTCTTTCATTTTGTTTCTGTGTGTGTGTGTGTGTGTGTGTGTGTGTGTTGTTAATCCTCACCTGAGGATATTTTTTCATTGATTTATAGAGAGAGTTGAACAGAGGGAGAGAGAGAAACATCGATGTGAGAGAGACACACGGGTTGTTTGCCTCCCTGTATGTGCCCTGACCATGGCCGGGGATTGAACCTGCAACCCAGGTATGTGCCCTTGACCAGGAATCAAACCCACAATCCTTCAGTGATCAGGCCCACACTCTAACCATTGAGAAACACATGCCACAGCCAGACCCTTTTCCTTCTTGATTTTTTTTTTAATCAGAGACTTGAGATAATTAAATAAAGAAAAATTCTTGGAGGCATGCTTCTTCCAAAGCAGTAAAGGTTTTTTCTTTGCCTCATGTATGGTGAGAGAACTGTGTTCAGTATATAGATAAGAACAGTTTTCCCTGGAAGGCAGAAAAGACTTCAAGGGAAGTATAGTTAGGGTTGCAGAAGAATACAAAATGGGTGAGGATTAGAATTATAACATTTTGGTGTGGTCTGAGTTTTTTGTGATATCAAATGTGTTATTTCTAAAGGCACTTCCCAGAGCTAATTATAATGACTAAGATGACCCTCACAGCATTGAGCACATAGTAGACTTTCTATGAGCACTTGATGAAGGATAGACACCTTTCCAGAGAAAAGAGAGATCTCCACATAACTTCTTTCCTCAAAACGCAGGGGGGAGGAGAAACGTAGTAAAAGCTCTTATAAATTAGATGGAAAAGTTGACAAAAATAAGCCTGTAATAAGCTTCAGCTATGAGTAGTTATTGAGAATTGATCATTGCTATCTTCATTGTCAGCTTTAAAAGGCGTAATTATTTTGCAAGATAGATTTTTATGGCTTATACTTTTTGCCATCATAAGAACACCTGGACCTTACTAATTATTCATCCTAATCTCTTCCTGCCCAGATGTTTTCCCCTCTTGGCAATGTTCATTTTTATCTTGAAGTATGTTGTCTTTCCCTAGTGCACTAAAACTTCCTCTTGTCTCCTTTTACAGGGTTCTCTAATTGCCAACATGATTCTAGGGATTATCATTTTGAAGAAAAGGTAAACAATATGCTTTTATAATTTATGTTTAGGAAGCACATTCTTGGCCCCACCTATAGGCTAGGCATGTGGATTACTTTTCTCCTGCTAGAGGGGGCGTGCTCCTGGCCTTCTTTGTTTGAGTTCTCTCTGTGACAATGATGTGCATTCCTGGAGCAGCTGACCAGGTAGGGGGTCCCACCTGTGCAGCAGTGTTCTCTCTGTAGAATTAGCTCTTAGCATCATTGAGTCCTTAGATCCATCCTAACCTATGAAGCCAATTGATTGAGAATTTCAGTTCCCTTGTGGTCACCAGTAGCCACATATGACTATTCACATTTAACATTTAAATTACTTAAAATTAAATAGTTAGTTTCCAATTCTCACTGGTCAGAGTTTAATTGCCCAGTAGCCACATGTGGCTGTTGGTGACCATATTGGAGAGCCCAGGATGGAGCATTTCCAGGCTCATAGTTGTGTGGGACAGTGCAGTCAGAGAAGGTGTTCATTAGTGCAACACAGTGAACGAAGGACTAATCGTGCACTTAGTGCAAAGAAAATTCCAAATAAAGCCCAAGTGGCCAAGAAGATAGAATGAAAAGTGTCAGAACTGTTCTATGTGACTGTCACCAATGGAATGTCATGTCTGGTCTTCCCTTCCCCCCGCCAATGAAACAATCTGTTGGTCCACAAACTTTTAGAAACTATGTTAAGCAACACCAAGGAAGGGTGTGTGTAGCAACCAGTGGGCACCCTGATCCTTGCACATGAAGACTTACATGGGCTCTGCTGGTGATTTATACTCTCAGGCACCATCTACTGAAAACATCCTGTGGAAATTGGTACCTGTGCCTTCCTAATGTGTTCTTGTTCTTATTTCTGCAGATACAGTATATTCAAATATGCTTCCATTGCCCTGGTTTCTGGGGGGATATTTATTTGCATTTCCATGTCAGCAAAGCAGGTGGTAAGAATCGGTTCACAAATCATTTATATTCACTGCTTGCCATGGGGCCCAGGCACCAGGTACTTACTAATAATACAAAGAGGGGAGAGAAAAAGGTAGCAAACATTTCCCTTGTGTCCAGGCCCATTGCTTGTGGTTCTGGTCTCTGTACCTAGTGTTTTTTCTTATTCCCTAGACTTCCCAGTCCAGCTTGAGTGAGAATGAAGGATTCCAGGCATTTACATGGTGGTTACGAGGCAAGTATGCTAATTACAATAATGATAATTGCCTCTGCAGTTCTGTTTGCTGAGTTTTCTCCTAAGGGACATGTTTCTTGGCAAGAAGTGTTAGCTAAACAAATGATGCCACAGGAGAGAGGCACCTGGGATCATAAGTCTGAACCGCAGTGTTCAAGAAGTGACAGAAAGGAAACGTCGAGGTCATGGTGGTGTGTTCTGTGACATGGAGCCATGTTTCTCTGTTGCCACTGATCTAGGAAGAAAAGCACCTGCCTGCCTGCCCAGCACCCTGTGGGTGCTTGGCTGTCATCCGTCTCTTTATGACCTGTCTGCTGAGTACAGGCTTCTTCAGAAGGGCACGTTGTAGCAGTGGACTCTAAGTCTCCAAGGGACCCATTGCTAAATCTTAGATTTATTTTCTTCAGAAGTTAGCTGTTCCACATGGCAGTGTTCCCAGACCTGACTGGTCAGCAGAATCTCCTGGGAATTGTATCTCTTTGTGGAAGTAATGAGACAATTCCTGTAGGGCTTGGCCCTCCCGTTGTGAGAAAAAGAGGTGATGCTCCTGCCAAGTGCTTTCTGTGCTGGCAATAACAGGTTGAGACTGACTAGGTGAAAGAGAAATAGCAGGGAAGGAACTGGATTCTTGCTTCTTGGCTTTGAAACTTTACACCCCCCTCTTTAGATTGCTATTCCTTAACACAGAAAGATCGTCATGAGCTATTGGAAGAACACTATCTATTAGGAGAAATTTGCAAAGGACTTGAACATACCACTTACGGAGGAAAATATTAATGTCCTGTAATTTTTATGTTCAGCCTAGAACTAGTCTAATAAAGAAATGCAACTTGAATACAAAATGCAGTATCTTTTTATTTCTGATCTATTATATTTTCAAGATAATAAATGATTATTCTCTTTGCTGCTGAGGGTGCAATAGGACAACCATGTTCACATAAACTGTTTACAGTATAAATTGACATGCATTTATGGAAAAAAGTATGGGTTAGGGTTAGGGTTAGGCTTAGGGTTTAGGGTTTAGGGTTTAGGGTTTAGGGTTTAGGGTTAGGGTTAGGGCTAGGGCTAGGGCTAGGGGCTTGGGGTTAGGGGTTAGGTCTAGGGCTAGGGCTAGGGGTAGGGACTTGGGGTTAGGGGTTAGGGCTAGGGCTAGGGCTAGGACTAGGGTTAGGGCTAAGGTTAGGGTTTTGGGTTAGGGTGAGGGGTGAGGGGTGAGGGGTGAGGGTTATGGGTAGGATTTATCATGGTCAGTATTTCCATAACTTGAATAAGAAATGTGTTCTCAATCATGAAGATGTGACAACAGGAGGATGACTGAGCAAAGGAAAATCTGGTGACATATTTAAGGGCATATGAAAGGATCAAGCTGCTACGGCTGTTACCACATGTACAAATGATCTTTCCCAGGAAGTTTCTGGGGTCCAGCCCCAGCAGGTCCAAGGGTTCCCATGGCGGTGTGGACAGAGTTGGCAAAGAATGAATGACACAGAGGCAGCATTCAGTTGATCATCATGGTTGGGTTCTCTTTTTATTGTTCCACTAGAGGCCTGGTGCACAAAAATTTGTGCACTGGGGCGGGGGGGGGGGGGGTCCTCCAGACCAGCCTGTGCCCTCTCGCAGTCTGGGACCCCTCGGGAGATAATGACCTGCTGGCTTATACCTGCTCCTGGGTGGCAGAGGGCAGGCCCAATCCCAAAGTGCAGCCCCTAGTCGGGCTCAGAGCAGGGCCAATTGGGGAGTTGGGGCGCCGCCCCGTCATGCACAGAGCAGGGCGGATCGGGGGTTGTGATGCCACCCTCAGTCACACTCAGGGTAGGGCTGATTGGGGGGTTGGGGCACCACCCCCTGTCACACTCAAGGCAGGGTCGATGGGGAGGTTGCGGTGCCACCCCCTGTCATGCACAGAGCAGGGCCAATCAGGGGGTTGGGGCGCTGCCCCCTGTCACTCAGAGAGCAGGACCCATCAGGAGGGTTGGGGTGCTAGCCCCTGTCACACACAGAGCAGGGCCAATCGGGGTTGGGGCGCTGCCCCCTGTCACTCACAGAGCAGGGCCAATCAGGGGGTTGGGGCACCACCACTGTCACACTCGGGGCAGAGCCGATGGAGAGGTTATGGCTCTGCCCTGTCACACACAGAGCAGGGCCTGTGTGTGGGGGGGGGGGGTTTGGAGCGTCGCACCCTGTCACACACAGAGCAGGGCTGATCAGGGGGTTGGTGCCCTGCACCCTGTCAAACACAGAGCCACAGGGCAATCAGGGGATTGGGGAGCTCCCCCCTATCAGGCACAGAGCAGGGCTGATCAAGGGGTTGGGGTGCCTTTCCCTGTCATGAACAGAGCAGGGCGGATAGGGAGGTTGTGGCCCCGCCCCCTGTCACACACAGAGCAGGGCCGATCAGGGGATTTGGGCGCTGCCCCCTGTCACGCTGATCCCGGTGCCAGGAGCCTCGCTGCTCCACTGATCCTGGTGCCAGGAGGCATATTACCGTTTTACTATATAGAATAGAGGACTGGTGCATGGGTTGGGGCTGGCTGGTTTGCCCTGAATGGTGTCCTGAATCGGGATGGGGGTCCCCACTGGGGTGCCTGGCCAGTCTAGGTGAGGGGCTGAGGGCTGTTTTCCTGAAGTGAGTAACTGAAGCTCCCAACCGCTCCTTGTTTTCTGTTTGTTTGTTTTTTTAATTCTAGGCCAGCTTTAGCTCTGAGGCCTCGCTGCTGAAAACATCGATACAATGTTTCGGTCTGGCTGGATGAATCCAGGCTGAATGAAAGCCGGTTTCTGGGGTTTTGTTTAGCTTCTTATTTGCAACATAGTACATAGTTGCTTAGAGTTGCAGCTGAGAGGCCGGCAAGTTAGGTGGGGAACGTTGGAGTCCTCAGTCACTGGAGCAAGCGAGCCTCCCTGCTAGTTTCAGTGCATGGCTGCCGGCCGTCATCTTGGCTGGAAGTTAATTTGCATATACTCACTGATTAGCCAATGAAAAAGGTAGCGGTTGTATGCTAATTACCATGTTTCTCTTTTATTAGTGTAGATTACATCATGGTATGTTTCAGGAAACCTTCTACTGTTCCTAGTTTCATGTCCATAATCCTGTCTCTAGTCTCTATCTAGTGCTGTTGATTTTGATCTTGTCTAGGTTAATCTCTTGTGTTCCATTATAAGGGATATTCCAAGGTCACTCTTCTACTGCTCTACTGATAAGCTACAAGGAAGTGACTGAAGGAGTTTATCCTACCCAGTCAAGTTCATGTCCTCCCAGCCTTGCTGCTTGCCTTCCCTGGGACTTCCCTGTGTCAGTGGATCTTCAGGGGTATAGGTTCTGGTGCTTTCCCTGGTGGGCAAAACCCTGGGGATGTGGGCCAAGCAAGTCCCACATTTATTGCCAATGGTCTTAGTCCAAGTTCTTCATAAGTAGTGCATGGTATTTCTGTAATAATAGGGGGGTTTACTGATTGATTTCCTTCCATAGTCCTGTTAACACCTAAGCTGGGGAAACGACCGTTTCTCGGGGAGGGGATCCTGGTTAAAACACATAGCGCTTAAGAGGGGGAGCAGACATATGTCCTACATGCCAGGTCCCTTGAAAAATGTAAGCTGTGCAGATGTTTCTTCCATGCAGCGACTGCGTCAAGCAGCAAGGGTGGATCGACTCCCAGTAGGGACTAAAGTTAAATTTTTTTCAAGAAGCCAAAATCCTCACGTGATACAATCAGTCATCCCAATATCACCAAAGGTATAGGAGTTTGCACATCACCGAAGTCTATTCACATCATTAAGGAACGAGTCCCCGGAGGCCGTTTCCTCTCTTTTCTGAGAAAAAAAGGGATGAAATTTTCATCAGATGCTGCTTCCGGGTGTCGCATTTCAAATGAAAATTGTATTCACAGGAACCGTGTTGCAAGGAACTGACTAGAGGTGAAAAGAATATCCTGACAACTGATGACTTTGAAATGACTTGTCTAGAGGATGGTGGGTTGCAGTCATCTTTTGACTTCAAGCAGATTCCCCTGAAATGGGCAACACCAGACGCTCTTAATTATGGGAGATACTGTTCTGAGAGTGATGCATGGAGCGTTGGCATCCTCCTCCAAGGGACCTTCAACTTAGGGGTCTGTGTATACCATTTTTTGCCACTGGGGGAGATTTTTATCCATCTTTTCAGATTTAAATGAATCGCTGCCTTTTTCATTGCCTGAAGAATTTTGACTCCCCCCCCCCCCCTCTTGTTTTTCTCATTTGGATAAGGATTATCACTTGGATTTTCACTTTTGTGTTTTTAAACCGCCATCGTTCCGTTTTCTCCTTTCCTTTGCCTCTTCGTTAAGTCTGGTAGCACTTTCCGGTCATTGTTTGAATGATGCCGTTTCCGACCTTTTCTGTCCTCTTCATCTTTTTTCTCTCTTTCCCTGGATCTACTTTCCCTTGACGTGTCCAATGCTTTCCTGCCTGTTTCTCTCTCCTTACTCTTGATTAGTGGTGAAGGAGTCATCTCCATTGAGTTATCATTGTCATCAGCACTGCTTTCATGAGATTTAGATGCACTTCCTCTGGAAGATGAAGACCCGCCAACAGGCCCATTGTGTACTGCGTTCTTCGGAGTGGGGTCTTTGCGATGAAACTCATTTTCAGGTAGCATGTATGACTTCCTACATTTCAACTACCCAGAGTAGCCAGTAGCTAATGCATGCAGACGACGACTTTTCCCTTTTCCTTCTTGGCAGATTTTATGCACTCTTTTTTCCAAAGCCTGACCCAGATTTAAAACTTTTGGGTAGCAAGGAAGTATTTTTGTTAGCACAATCAAGATATTCCTCATGTGAATATATTCACCTGTTTCAAGGCAATGTACCGATGCCTTGGTTAGTTTGTAGTGCCATTTATGTACCACATGTCGGAAATTTTCATAGTCTAGTTGATCAGCTTGATTTCCCCAATCAAATCCTGTTGCCCGCAGTATAGTAAGGAATCCTGGGTGGTTTCCACATTCCTTTCCGTATGTGGCTCTATCACTGTGCCACCTAGTCACAGTCTCTAACATACGGCAAAGAAACCTCCCATATCGACGCGCTTCATTTTCAGTACAGCTTGCCACTGTGAAAACGATGTCAGAGAAAACTCGATCATAGCAAAGAAGTGTGGAGAAATTTGGAGTTTTCTCTTGATGTACCAATTCAACAAAACGAGCACAGTAAACAGCATCGACTGCTGAAAAAATACATCAAGGAAATATACACAGCTGTAAAAATTTTGTGATGGTCTCCTTTGGTCTAGATTTGGCTAAAAGCCAGTTGTCCTTTCTAGTTTCAGTCTCTGTAGAACTCGCTGTACATGTTCCATTTGTTTCTTTTCTTCTTCAAGCAGCTTGGCCACAGCGCTCCTTTTCTTTTTTCTTTTTCTCTGGAGGCATTTCTTAATTGTCATCAAGTGCTTTCATCTGGACTTTAAGTTTACTGACTTCCTGATCATAGCTGGTGTGTGGAACTGCAAGGTCATACGTTGTCAGTGACCAGAATGTGGCATAGAATCGAGGGCTGATGTCATCCCAGACATTGGAAACATGCAATGAGACTACCGCTTCACGAACAGGCGCCATCACCATTTCACATGATGCTATGTACTTGTGGACTTTATGTTGCTGTTTACTTCCCTTGTCTGATTTTTTAAGTTCATCATATTTGGATGAGATATGGCGTGCATACCTTGGCCTAGACAAGAAAAATGCTGCATCATGGGGTATATGAAATTCGTGATAGAGCACATCAATCGAAAGCACTCTCTTTGTGTACTCTTCTGTGCTTAGATTCAATGCTAAAAATCCACCAAACTGTACCAAGGTATCATGACACTGGTCATAGAGCTTTCCCACTAGTTCCACATCTTTCTCTCCACCTTCCTGTAAGATCACCCTATCCCCCTGCTGAGCTATCATCAAAACAAGGGGAAGAGCAAGGTCATAGTCCAATAGGGCATCCTTTAATCTCTATGTTTCTGGTCTGGCCACAAGAACCTCCCTCAGCTCTTAGTTGCTCTCCACCAGTTATGGCCTCTAGTTGCTCCGTTGTCATCGTCTCTTCCCTTGTGATTTCTATTCCTGCCATTTTATGTACCACTTCTTGCAATATAAGCAGGCCAATACTTCTGCCTGCCTTGAGCTGATGAGCCACATATTGCAGAAGACCAGCCAGATCCATTGGATATTTAGGAAAGACTGCAGCACAGAAACTAACAAGAGGCCGAAGCCAGCTTGAACTGGTTGTATCGTCGTGTTTCATCCTTCCCTTTTCTGGATTTGCTGAAGCCTCGATGATACAATAGGCCAAGACATCGTAATTCAATGAGGTGAGGCATTCCAGTGAATCTACTACAGGTGCCATCAACTCATCACACATCTGTATTTTTGCCAAGATATAATCAAACAAAATAGTTGGATTGCTATGGCTCAATTTCCCAATTTGTCTTCCAGGCCTCACATTTTCCTTGGTGAGATGGTTCATGATATCTCTAGCTTGGTCTATCGTTCGAGCTTTAACTTTTACTAAAAGTAGGGACCTGTTGTAAGTTTCATTCTTCCAGTGGCCATACAGATGATATCTATGCTGATATGGAAATGTTTTTAACATTCCCCATAGTTCCTCAGTCATACAAGCATTGCAGTCCATTAGAGAAAGAGATGGAAGTAGGGCCTGGTCAGTAATGCCAAGTAAACACCTAAGAATAACGTCCACTTTCTCTTGAACCTCTTGTTTCCTTCCATCAGACTGAAGCTCCTTCATAAAGGATTGGCCTATGCGCACCACTTTTGCAAGTAAAATGGGATCCCAAGAAAGGTGGGGACCGAGGTAACAGAACATACTGAAGGCACCTGTCCTCAAATCCTCAAAGCTCCCTGCTTGTTTTAGCGCTCTCTTATTTTGCAAAGCACGAACAGGTGACCCTTCAGCACCTTCAGGAACACCAACTCTTCAGTAGAGAGGCTCAATAGTTATGTGAATAAGCTTGCAAATAGCAAGAGCTATCAGCTTGTGGGAAGCAGCATAGTATGGAGGCATCCAATCCATCATGTTCTGCGCATGCTGCCAATCGCCAATCTTTAATAAGGCTTCTAACAAACCAAGTTTTTGGTTGTCAGGTGGCTTTTCTACTGTATCCTCCTCCTCTTCCTTTGCCTTCTCTTGCTTATCCATTTTTTCAGAAGACAATACAGCCACCATAAGTTTTCGAAGAATGGCCTTAGATTCCACCACTTCTCGTTTATATTCATCCATCATGCAATTATCAGCTGGAAGAAGATGTACATAGAGATCATTTAAATCAATAAGATTACCTTGTAGGAGCACTGCTGCAACTCTGTATAAAGATGAAGGAGTCTTTCCATTCGGCTCCTGGTAACACTTGAATTTGAACCCGAGTATATGACAAAGTGTTTGCGGCTCACACATATTCACACAAGATTCTAATAAAGATATGAAGAAGTCATCACATTCTGGTCTGCATTCAAACACTTCTAAAATGACACCCAAAACTCTATTGGGATCTAGATGAAAGCTTCCTATTAAGGATTTGATATTTTGTAGGATTAAATCACCAGTCATATTTCCCAATAAATCTTGCCCCAATTCAACAATCAGCTTAGCATAGCCTTCATTCTCTTCTCTTAACAAGTTGAACTTTTGCTGCGTATAAAAGAGTTTTGTCTTGATTTTCACTGATCTTTGATGGAATTGCCTTGATTGTTTGATAAGTCCTAATGATTCCAATGTTTCTGGATCCAGGAGTTCCTTTAGAATCGTGTCTGAAACGAAATACAAAGACGCTGATACCAATTGCGTAAAACAGTCTCTCTTGCTCTTCTCTTCTAAAACGGTTGTCTCAATATCTAACATGCAAAAGACATCAGCAAGAATGGAAGGCACATCCTCACGAAATTCGCTGATGTCATTGAAAACATCAGCTGCTTGTTCGGGCTTCAGATTTCCTTGAATGACATGGTGTGATAACTCATAGAGAGCTCGCTGGAAATCTCTGTAAGTGGAACTGCCGTGGCTCTTGTTTTCGCTGAGAAGCCAACATAAGTCCAACAGGTCGCCTCTCTCTGATTTCGCTCAGTTCTTTATCCACTCAACCCGGACCAACACCGACGCTGCCTTCATCTTCCCCGCCTTAGTGACAGAGGCCCGGAAGTGCCTCACATCAGCTTGGGGTCAACGGGAAGTACCACCCACCAGGAATGCCGGGAACTGCGGCTTCGCTTTTTGAGTTTCAACAATTTCTAAAATAAGATAAAATAAATAATGAAAGAGCATATTATACCAAAGATCACTCTATTAAAGTGCTCCAAAAGTAGGCATTTTTTTGAGATATTTACTCAAAAAAATAAAAACATATACATTTAAATTCCATACTCACCAGAGGGCCAGGGGTTCCCAAAGGTTTGCACGGAGTCAGCGAAGAAGGAATGACACGGAAACAGCCTTCAGTTGTTCTGCAGACTAGCCAGGTTCTAGCCAGGCACTTCAGTGGCCTCTATGACCCGAGACAGGGTCTTTGCGAGATCCCTCCTCTGAAAGCTGCCTTGGAGAGCAACGAAGGCGACAAAGCTCCCAGGGTTGAGAAGCTCTGCAAATAGAAGGCCCTGGGCCGCTCACCTTGCTCCATTTTATAGCCCAAGAGCTTGGTGGGAGGAGCCAGAGACCCACCAATCGGCCGGCCCCAGGACTGAATCGCGGTCATCACCCATTGGAGGTCAAGTTTAGGGTCGGGACGCTCATGCCCCAGGCTAGGCCCCCGCACGGCCCGCCCTTCAGGTGGCATTCACCAAAAGCATCTCAAGGAAACGTTCTCCTGAACCTGGCTGCGATGCCTGGTGTCGCCTCTTGTGTGGACTCCTCGGACCCAGGACCCGTGAAGAGTGTTGGGGGGGGGGGAGAGGTTATTTTATGTTATTTTATTATTTCTTTGCTCATTTCTCTTCATTCATTGCAATGATTCTATTTCTGGGCAATGAATGGTTACAAACATCAGTCCCATTTGTATTTTTTTAATCAGTAGAATTTCTGGATTTTAAGGACTATTTCAGTGCTTATCGTTGCCTTTCACATATCTGTCTGTACTTTCCATCCGTGGCAAACGGATGCCCTTAAACCTAATGAGTTTACTAAAAAAACAAACAAAAAAAAAAACAACAAAAAAAAACTTAAAAATGACCTTAACCACGTGCTTCATTTGAAAATTGACATATAACTCTATAGAAGCCCTGTTCACTGTCTCTGCTATCCAAGTTGTCAACTGTCCTTGAATACATCTAGCAGTGATGGAGTGTGGTGTGAGGTAGGGCTTTACCTTGGGGGTGGTTTGGGGTGTGTGTGTGTGTGTGTGTGTGTGTGTGTGTGTTTCTCTTGGTTTTTCAACCTCCAATGTAATTTGTCCTAAGTCAAGAGTCCAGGTAACCACACAACGAAAGTCTATTGGAGGCACTCGAGAAATGAGAGAAAGGAATTCAAACATAGCACTACAGAAAGTCCTCAACATACAGGACAAGAGAGCAGGAAAACAAAAGAGAAACAGAGGATTCCAAAACACTCAGTAAACCATAACATCGCAAGCACCCTTAACTGGCTATAAGCTCTTCTAGTATAAACAGATGACAAGATCCAATTGAAAGACAAAACGGAGCCCTGCAGGTGTGGCTCAGTAGGTGAGAGGTCCTATCATGCAATGGAAAGCTGAAGGTTCCATTCGAGGTCACAAGGGAATCCTGGTCAAGGGCACACACATGGTTGCACTTACCAGGTTCTATCCTGGCTCTGGGCAGGGTGCTTTTGTGGGAGGCAACCAACCCATGTTTCTCTCACATCAATGTTTCTCTCTCTCTCTCTCTCTCTCTCTCTCTCTCTCTCTTTCTCTCTTTCTCCTTCTGGTGAACATGGCTGTGATGCCTTGTGTTTATTCCTCCAAAGGAGAGCGTGGGGGAGGGGTGCCGGAAGGGGGAGACCGGAGATGCAAAAACACCAAACTAAGCGGGCCTTGGAGGTCATGGGAGGCAGAGGTTGAAGTTGAGGTGAATAAAATGTGTATGCTTTTGTATATTAGCTCTGAGAGAAGGATGCCAGAGGACAACAGAAGCTGGTGGAGGCAGGCGAGGTGCTCCCCAGAGCCCCCAGATGGAAAGGGGTGGCAGAAGGCCTGGCTGTAGGTGGAGGCACTGGGATCTGCTGCTGGGAAGACTTGCAAGGGTCTGTGCTGAGGGAGGATGACGGAAACAAGGCCCCTGTGGTGTAAAGGGCTTCACTGAGGACAGGACTGGTGGGGAGCACAGGGCCAGCGAGGAGCACAAATCCTGCAGGGAGCACAGGACCCGCCAGGAGCACAGCACATGCCATGAACACAGGGGCAGCGCGGAGCCCAGGACCTGCCGGGAGCACTGAGCCCACTGGGAACACAGACCAAGAGGGGAACACTGGCTCCTCAGGGCGCACAGAAATGGCGGGCAGCACAGGGCTGGCAGGGAGCAAAGGGTCCTCCTGGGACGCAGGGCCAGCAGAGGAGGGCACAGGCGCGGGCTGAGGGGCGCAGGCTGCCAGTGCCTGAGGCGCAGCCTGGGCTCCCTGGCCTTGCTGCTTGCGCAGTCGCTGAAACCTTTGCTCTTTGGCCCTGCGGTTCTTGAGCCACACCTTCACTTGGTCCTCCTGCAGGTTCAGCCTGGCCGCCAGGGTCTCGTTCCTCAAAGGTCCCTTAGGGTTTGCCTTGAAAGAATTCCTCCAGGACTCGCAGCTGTTGTGCGCTGAACACCGTGCAAGGCCGCCGCTGGCGGCATAGCCGCGTCCTCTCCCTCCGGGGGCTTGGGGACAACCGGGAGCCAGTGTGAAAACCGGGGTCTTGCATCCTGGATGCTCCTTGGCCCTCTGGGCTAGGAGCTGTGGCAACCGCCCTGCGAGTGCCGCCATAAATAGTTGGTAGGTACTCGCCACCCAGCGGTCCCAACCAATGGGGCTCGAGGCAGCGCTGCCCTCAGGCCCCGCCCCTTGTGCAGGTGTGTGCGTGCATGCCTGCGTGCATGCGTGCCTGCTTTTTCGCACGCCGGTGCATAGGGGTGGGGTGGGATGGGGGTGAGGTGGGGCAGGCGGGTCCTGGGGGAGGCCCAATCATTGATTAGTCCTTTGACCTAGCAGCTGCCTGCGCCTGTCTTAGGGCCTGCCAGACATAGGTGGCCAGACAGCCATGGCCCTGTGTCCTAAGTGTTTCCCTCCACGTCCTGCGTGGTTCAGGGTTCGGGTCTGGAAGTGGAGCAGCACACAAATGAAATAGAAAAGACACAAGATAATTTGGGAATATGGGGGACCAGGGGAGCAAGTCCAACTCAGGGAGAAGGACTTCCACTGTGCTCAGGCCTCACCAAGCTTTTATAGTGAGAGGTAAACAAGGTAGTGATTACCATAGTTACACAGTTCTTGTGAGTTTCACTTGTTTTGACCATGGTTACACTTCCTGCACTTCCTCATCCCATTAGCTTTCCCAGATAAGATCTAGGGAGTGTTATAAGGTCAAGCCTAATTATGCTAAGAGGACTGTGCCCTCTAAGCTAGGACTTGTTTGTGACTTTGCCAACAGGTCAGTCTGAGGCTTAACCCTATATCAATTTCCCACAGCCCTGCCCTCAAGAGGACTCGGTAGTGTGCTGTTCCCCAGGGGGCTTTTATTAGAATCCACCTGAGAAACGATGACCTGCGTGATAGAATGCCAAAGGAAACCACACTGTGAGATCTCCTAGCTACATTCAGCTCGCCATCTGAACTGCCTCTTCCCATTTCAGGGTGTCTTCTCCCTGGGCTGTGACCTGCACTGTGCCCCTGGGGAACAGGCAGGTGGGTGTGGGCCTGGCCTGGGCTGTGACCTGCATGTGCCCCTGGGGAACAGGCAGGTGGGTGTCATCTGACCTCCCAAGTAGCTGTGAGACCTGCCAGTGAACAAACGGGGCCCCATGGGATCTCAGGCTCCTGCCTGTGTCTCCAGAGCTTCCAAATGCTTGTCTGACCTGGATAGAAAGTCAATCCATACACCTTCTCCCCAGTATCAGCGTCTTCCAGGGCCTCCTCAGCCTGTGCTGAGACCATGTGCCATGCCCTGTGGGAGCCGGCGCTGAGACTGAGCTTGTGGGGGAGGGGGGAGGGGGAGGGAGGACGGCAGGTCTGCAGTGACGCTTGTGTTCCTGACCTTTTTCTTCCTTGTGACTGTGACCCTGAAGGTCTCTGTGGGACCCGGAGCCCAGGCTTCCCTCTGCCCCACAAGGAGTCAGAGATTGTCCCACAGAGCAGGACCCTGGAAAGGGCCAGAGAAGGCAGACAGCTGAGCAGAGATTGAGATCAAGAGCTACGGATGACTTAGGGTCACCCAAGAAACACAACCAATGGGATGGATCGCTATTTTATATTTAGCTCTATTTTTCTCACCTCTATCTTACCATCTCTCTCTCTCTCTCTCTCTCTCTCTCTCTCTCTCTCTCTCTCCATTTTTAAGGGTTTTACAAAAATTGTTTCCCATGACTTTAAAACCCAGCAAGGTTAAATGTGCAGTAGCGTATGGCAGGCCACCGACAGAGAGAAGAACGGCAACATGTGACCATTTCATTTGCGGGCAACCTGCTGGCGAATTCCCGCACTTGAGAGGTCAGTTGTTGAGCTATCAGGCACTCTGCTGACTTTCTAATTCCCACCGACACGCATGGGGATCTCTGCGCGTCAATCTAATTATTTAATTATTAAGTGATATAAGCAGACACACTAGAGCAGCGGTTCTCAACCTGGGGGTCACGACCCCTTTGGCGGTCGAACGACCCTTTCACAGGGGTCGCCTAAGACCATCCTGCATATCAGATATTTACATAACAATTCATAACAGTAGCAACATTACAGTTATGAAGTGGCAACGAAAATAATTTTATGGTTGGGTCACAACATGAGGAACTGTATTTAAAGGGCCAGAAGGTTGAGAACCACTGCACTAGAGTAAAGCTTTAACAACAATCTGAGAGCATGGGCTGCCTCCGCTCCCACAGGGCAGGCGTTATCATAGCACCTGGGGCTCTGGCTGTGGGGGTGGGGGGGGGGGCCCTGTGCTGAGCTTCAGGGCTAAGGGCAGCTTCCAGGTGTCTCCCTGTGTCCTGCGGTCCCCTCACCTTGTGACCTCCCACATGACCCAGGTGGCTCTCCCCGATGCACATGCTCATGCAGCGCCACCCAGCACCACCCTCCTGCAGGGTGGGCCCTGCCCTCTGCCCTCTGCAGGGGCCCTGCAGCGCTCCCCGCTCACCAGCCTCTGTCATGGGCTGTGACCCAGGAACCAATGCCCACGAAATACACACCCTCTGGGGATGCAGATCCTGGTTCTGGTCTCCATGTCGCCTACAGCAGATGCTCCTACTTACAGCTTATGGATGAAACTGCACAGCACCGACCGCAAACCAAAGGTCCACGCAAATGTCTAGAACTCTGTCTCCTGGCCCCACTTAGCAGAGCCATAGAATGATGTCCCACCAAGATTTTTCCGTGAGAGCCTTTGTTATGCCCGAATGAACTTGCCTGAACAGGGTCCCGTCATACAGAGGCGTCTATCACCTGAGGCAGAAGATCTTGGCTGTGTCTTAAGCAGATCGTGTTGAAGAAAACATTGACGGAGGCTACAATCATGTTTCCAAGCAGCCATTGGGGAAAGGGCTGTGTGAACCTGAATGTATGTGTTCAAAACCGCATAAGGAAAACCACCACACCAACACTTTGCTTCTTTCGCAACAGATTTTCTTGTTCCAATATGGGCAAGCATTGCTGTCCTGAAAGATGAATTTCTTACAAAATTCTATATTCAAAGTTTCCAGATCACCCTAGCTTCCTGCAATGGATGTCACATTTCTATAAACAACTTTCATTTCCACAGACATTTCATTACTTGCTGAGCTGTGTGTTGAAGGGCTCTTTATTAGTGTTTGCACAGGCAGTTTCTCGCGTGCGCGCACGCATACACACACACACACACACACATACACAAACACACAGCACACATGCCCTCATATTTTCTAATATAGAAACAACTAAGTATGTGGGTTTCCATTTGGGATTGCTGTATCCTTGGTGTGGGATATTTTAGGTTGAGTAAGAAATAAGTGATCAGCGAATGCCTTGCCTTTGAGACACAGTGGTTTGTACACTGTGAGTGGTCCCGTACATGACCAGTGTTGTTTGATGAATAAAAGGTTTCACCTGATTTTACCCTGCATCATTTCACTCGAGTGAATAATGTGTAAAACAGCGTTGGTCTTCCATGATTCCCTCTCCTTTGTTGAGTTCCGTCATGTTTTCTAAGGGAAGGACCATGACTGGAGGATTTTCCACATAGGTGACATGCCTAGGGCTCTTCTCCCGTGTAGGAACTCTGGTGTCTGATGAGATTCGCATGTTGGCGTTCGCACACTGACCGCATTCACATGGATTCTCTCTGGTGTGTGTTATGTGGTAACATGTCGACAGCTCAGACTTTTGACGGAAAGCCTTCCCACACATGGGACATACATGTGGTTTCTGCCCCGTGTGCATTCTCTGGTGCGGGTTCAGGCCAGAGCTTTGACTAGTGACATTCATAGCACTGCTTGCCCAGATGGACTCAATCCTGCTTTTCTGTGGTAAGATCTTTGATTGAGAGCTTTGTCAAAGAGGGAACATTCATGTGGTTACTCTCCTGTGTGGATGGCCTCATGCTGTCTAAGGAAAGAACTCTGACTGAAGGCTTTCCCACACTCACCGTACTTATAAGGCTTCTCTCCGTTGTGCACAGCATTGTGGTTTCTAAGCCCAGGTCGTTGCAGAAAGCCTTTCCCTCTTCCATGACATTCACATGGTTTCTCTCTAGGGTGAATCATGTTCTGCACTCTGAGGTTGAAAACACTCATGAAGGGAATCCCAGGGTCACACTGTGGTGTACATGTCATTGTGTCTACTAAGGCATTCCTCCAGTCCAGGTGACTTTCTGCACTGTTGGATGACATCTGGTTTCTTTCTTATGTGAACTGCGGAATGCAGAGACACGGTTTATCTATGAGTAAATTCATCACTTCAATCAGCCCTTGGCACCCTTCTTCGAGAAGCTGCAGAGAGCTGGCATTTTCACGGCATGGTTGAGGCAGAGGTAGGATTCTGGACATGTTCTGAAGTCGTCCAGGTCAGGGAGGGCTCCTCAGCTGGGGTTGGGGTGGGCATGGACTGAGGGATTCTGAGAGGGGCACTGAGGCTGCCGAAGGACCACAAGGGAGGGGCACCTTTGGAGGGTGAGTTCCTAAGGGCTTTTAGTGCCCCTTAGGGTGGGGATGGCCTTGCCTGTGAGAGAGGGATTAGGCAGGAACCTACAGGTGGAGCCCAAACTACAGTCATTTCAAGGAACATCAGACTCCACTCTCCTCTCGGGGACCTGAGCTTTGTGGCACAACCATGATGCCAAACATGATCTGACATGATCAGAAATGACACCCAATCACAAGCACGACATATTGTGCAGAATTTTATTAGTATGGGATAAAAAGTATATGCAGCGGAATTTAATAAATCATTTCATACAGCATAATACATAAAATAAAATAAGTAAAATAACCACCCCCCTCCCCAACAAGACGTGATGCGTCTTCCCGGTGTTCAGTGATGCCGCCGCGAGAAGGGGGTGAATCCTCCGAGTCCAGGGAATGCGCTGGGAAAAGCACCAGGAAGCCGCGAGTCGCAGATGGGCACACTCTGAAAGTTCGCCCAGCCCTGCGGGCGCCAGAGCACGCTGCCAGGAGGAGCGTGGAGGCTGGCCTGGGTCCTTGGGAAGGTTGTGGGCAGCAGCTCTCCAGTGGGTCCCGCACCAGCAGCAGCTATTGCGCTCCCAGTGCTGTGAACCCTCAGCCCGGAGCACCGACACAGCAGCCCAGGCAGGCCATCATGTGCATGCACAGTAACCACCAAATGGTGTCGGCGCTGATGTCTCAGCTGGGCCCTGGCACTCCAGAGGATGCCGACATCCCCGCGAAGAGCCCAAGCCGCAGAGGCAAGCGCACTCCTCCATGCCTCCACCTGTAACGGCCACCACAGTCCACCGATATCGTATGTAAAAAAGTTGCTCTCACCCCTCCCACTGTGGAGTCGCTGGCTGTCTGACCAAGTCGCTGTGCTGCAGGGAGGGAGACTTATATATACCGAGGCGGGAGGGCTGAGCCAATCATAAGCCACGCTAGAGCAGCCACGCCCATTGCGGCGGTGTGATTGGTGGATTCCCGGTGGAATAGCCTGTCTGTGGCTCCGCTCCCGCCTGCCAGCGCCCAACCAGCTCTAACTTTGGAATAGAAACCGACAGGATTCAAATCACCTGGTAGAAATACAGAAGTCCCAAGGCAAGGAGACACAGAACCTGGCTGGGGAACCTAACCAGAACTTGGCTGGAGATCCAAACCAGAACTTGGCTGGAGATCCGAGACAGAACTTGGCGTGAGATCCTGGCCAGAACTTGGCTAGAGCAATTAGGAAGCAACTTTAGAGTGAGGGAGCGCTCGCTTCCGCTTCCGGGGCGGCTGATTCGAGGGGTTTGTTTTTTCCACCCGCGGCACCTTGGAAGAGCGCCTGCAGCACGGGCCATGCCGTCTGAGAGCCACCGCTGCCTCAGCCGCCGCCCCTCAGCCGCCGCCGCCGGGAGGGAGACCCTGCAGGCCCTGCGCAGCTCCGGCAAAGGTCGCCTCTGCTACCGCCGCGACTGGCTTCTGCGGGGCGAGGATGTTTTAGAAGAACGTGCGTCCACTCCCCAGCTATCTTCTTACGCCGGATGGGTGGTAGATCATATCCTACCCCCCACACAAGAGAACCTGTCTGCCTCAGAGACTTCGACATCGTCTAGCTCCACTTCAGGCCTGGACCAACCTTCATTTGTTCCCAGGTATCCCATAAGAAGCCTTGCCTTCTCACCAGCATCCCCGAGAACACCAGCAACACCAGGTGGGACCAAGGGCACACGTGGGTCCCAGCACACGGAACCCATGTTACTTCGGTCCTCCAGGGGCATCGAGGTGGAAGGCTGCATCCGAATGTATGAGCTAGTGCACAGAATGCAAGGAACAGAGGGCCTGAGGCTGTGGCAGGAGGAGCAGGGGAGGAAGGTGCGAGCGCTCTCTGAGATGGCATCTGAACAGCTGAAGCATTTTGATGAACGCAAGGAACGGGAGCATCGCAAAGAATTCCAGGACTTGAGGGAAGTGCTGGACAAGAGCTCCAGAGAAGCCCTGGCGCAGCAAGAAAAGCTGAAAGTGGAGCATCGCTACAGAGCGGAGATTCTCAACCTGAAGCTGTGGGAGGCAGAGCAGCAGCGGCTGAGGAGGGAGGAAGGCCAGCTCCGCCTTCGGAGCCTCTATGCCCTGCAGGAGGAGCTGCTGCACCTCAACCAGCAGCTGGACTCCGTGGGCCAGCACAGAGACCCGAAGGTGGACCTGCTGGCCTTGTGGAGCCGAGGCAACCAGCGGCGCAGCCTCATCGCGGGGATCATTCGGACCACCTCGGAGAACGGCGTTCCCACGGCAGAGGACAAAGCCGTGGCCGAGAGCGCGCTGCAAGAAATGCGGGACCTCCTGACGGACGCCAGGGCGTGTGAAGACAAGAGGAGGAGGCAGATTGAAGAGGAGGCCCGGGTGAAGCGGCAAGAGGCACTGGTGCAGCAGAGGCCAGAGGTCCACAACGAGTGTCCCGCTCCCTGCCAGGGCCCGGGAGGGACACGGAGTGATGGCCTCCAGGTGAAGGTCCAAGACAGTACAATGCAGTGGCACCAGCAGCTGCAGGAGGCCTCCCATCAGTGTGTGCTGGCCTTTGAGGGACTGACCAGCAGCAAAGACAGCCAGGTCAAAAAGATAAAGATGGACCTCCAGAAGGCAGCCACTATCCCAGTGAGCCAGATCTCCACCATCGCAGACTCCAAGCTGAAGGAGATCTTTGACAAGATCCACAACCTGCTCTCTGGGAAATCTGTTCAATCTGGTGGGCGCTCTGTGTCCATCACACTGAATCCACAGGGCCTGGACTTTGTCCAGTACAAACTGGCAGAGAAGTTTGTGAAACTAGGAGAGGAAGAGGTGGCCTCTCATCATGAAGTTGCGTTCCCCATCGCCGCCGTAGCGTCCGGGATCTGGGAGCTGCACCCGAGGGTGGGGGACCTCATCTTGGCTCATCTGCACAATAATTGTCCGTACTCTGTCCCTCTCTACCCAGCTTCCAGGGAGGGAATGGCTTTGGAAGACTATCAAAGAATGCTTGGCTACCAAGTGAAGGATTCCAAGGTGGAGCAGCAGGACTGCTTTCTGAAACGCATGTCCGGGATGATGCGTCTCTATGCTGCCATCATCCAGCTCCGGTGGCCATATGGAACTCGACAAGAGGTTCACCCTCATGGCTTAAACCATGGCTGGCGCTGGTTGGCAGAGATACTAAACATGGAGCCCCTGCCGGACGTGACGGCCACCTCCTCTTGGACTTGTTAGAGGTGTGTGGGAATGCCCTCATGAAGCAGTATCAGGCCCAGTTCTGGAAGATGATCCTTCTCATCAAAGAGGACTACTGCCCCAGGATTGAAGCCATTACAAGCTCGGGATCCTTCAGACGCCTCAAGCGGTTCTTGGAGGAATGTTTGCAGCCCAAGGAGGTTCCTGTCCCCATGGGCTTTCTGACTTCCTCATTCTGGCGTTCCTGAATGTCACCCCCCGGCACCGTTTTGTTGCAGAGGCGCAGTAATAAAGCCACTGAGCAGAGCTGTGTTTGAGAGAGCACTGTCAGATTTAGAAACCTACCAATATGTATTTTTATATATCTATTTATGCCTTGTGGCTAGGAAAGGTTTTCATGGGCCACTGATGACTCCTCAAGGGATCCACAGGACAGAAGGGGAATGGATTCGGCCTTCTCACTTTTGCAAAGGTTTTGAGGTGTTTAGCACTTGATGCTACAGTTTCTGTCTCGAATCTTTCAGAAAGTAGGTAATACCTAAGCGTGTCGCTCTGAGCTGAAGTGAGCCCACCACTTCCAAGAATCCTGTAGTAGTTGAGGCCCGAATCCTCACATATGACTCTGAGCTGTGGCTGCTTTGCCTTTCTCGGCTTGTGAAGTCATTAGAAATTCAGAGGCAATGCCTGATGTAGGGATGGACATTGTCCTCAATGGCATTTCAGACAGCCTAGTGTCTAGAATTAGGCCCTGCCATGTGTTGTATTGAACCAAGAAGCACTGTTTGCCCTCTCGATTGGAATCCAGTGCCTGGGTGACAAGGGATGCATGAGTCAGGGCAGGTGCCCTCTGTGTGTGTCGGGTTTTCAGTTTTAATGAAGATGGACCGAGATGGAGCTGGCCACAGTATGCATGAGCTGAGCATCCACAAGCAATGGCGGGGTGAAACAGAGATGTTAGGAATTGAGAACTGCATTATTGTTGTTGTTGTTGTTATTTTGGCTTGTTCTGACTAATGAATGATGATAAATGTGCCTGATTAAACCCACTACAGAAATCCAAAGCCTGGCTTTTCAAATAAGAGTGGAGTTTTGAAAGATTTACTACCTTTTGTACTGCAGAGGCAGCGGCCACGGTCTCTTCCTCCTTGAATGTCATGTGTGGGGAACGGGGTGTTTTGAGGAGGTTCCCTGGTACGGTTGAAGTGACCCCCTCTATGAATTATTTACTATGGTGCCAACAAATAATAAAACTTGAATTTTAAAAATCCAAAACAAAGCAACTTTAGTGCTTTGCGGGCCCCAGCGGCCTCCGTAACCCCGCCCCAGGGGCGGGGCCAGCGCACCAACTATGCTCTCGCCAGGATGAAGCCTCCACCAAGGTGACAGGGCTGCCCCTGCGCGCTATTAAAGGGGCGACGTGGCCCGCGGCGCCATCTGGAGCGCCCTCCAGAAGAGGCAGCTGCTCTGACTACTGCAGACGCAGCGGGGCCAGCTGGAGCCGGACGTCGCCAAGCTGGCTGGGAAGCTGCCAGGCGGGAGCAAGGCCGGATTCCGGATTTCCTTCAGCAGCTCAAGAACCCTTGGAAGAGCCTGTCCTTGGCTCCGCCCCTGCCTGCCAGCACCAAACAATCTTCGCCCCCGCGCCTGCTCCAAGGAGCAAAACCTCTCACAAGTCGCTCTCCTCTCCTTCCTTCTTGCCCATCCGTGGGTCGGGGTGGTGGCGGGCTCGCGGGGCGGGGTGGGGGGGGGGGCGGCGAGGACTTGGCAGCCCGGGGAAAGCGGACCTTGGTCTCCCGTGTGTGTGTGTGTGTGTGTGTGTGTGTGTGTGTGTACATCCGCAGTCAGGCACGGACACTGGTTCATTTGAGTGGTCCGTCGGCATCCATGAGTACCCTTCAGCCCCTGCCTTCTCGCAGACAGGGCCCCTGCTTGTCCTTCCCCCCTCGGGTCTAGCCAGACCTGGGGAAGTCCAGTCACCTGGCTCTGCCCTCCCCAGAGGAGGCTGCAGGAGTGGTGCTTGCATTGGCGCTTCTCGACCAGCAGAGGGCTCCGCCCTCAGTCAACCCAATCTCTGTAATCCACAGCCAAAGAAGTCTTGGCTGGGATATCTGGTCAACCCCGCTACCCCACCGCTCCCCTCCCACCAAGACTCCCCCTCCCTCTTGGAGGGATGGTCAGGCCCCCGCCCAGAGACCAAGTCTGGGCCGGGCCATCTTGACTTGCGGAAGCGTCAGCGTTTTGAAAGTCTGGAACAAAGTGTTTTCTAAGGAGGTTTTAGGGTTTTTTGTTTTTTTTTGGGGGGGAGGGTTTTTTTGTTTTTTTTTTTTTTGTATTTTTTGTGACTTTTTAAATTTTTTTATTTTAATTTTATTTTTTTAACTAAGATGTCTTTATGTTTTGTGTGTGATTAATCACTATGCTTTAATTATTATGTTCAATTTGTAACAATGAAATTGGGGGTCCCCACAACATGAGGAACTGTATTAAAGGATCGTGGCACTAGGAAGGTTGAGACCACTGGGCTAAGGTTTATTTCTACCTCAATTGCTGGGTCCGGACTGAATGTTTTTGGGGGACTGCATGGCTTCAGGCTGTGCGGTGGTGGGTTGGGGTAGAAAGCCACAGCCACAAGGCGAACAAGGCCTTCGGGTGCAGCACCTGCCCCACAGCCTCGGGGACAGGACCCCACCCTGTGCCCATGGGGCATCTCCATGCCCCAAACTGTGGCCAGGAAGCCTGGCTGTGGAAGCCCCTCAGGCCCTGACGATCCGCCTTCCCTCCCCCCCAATCTGCCCTGAGCAGATCCCGCAGCCAGTGCCGCCCCCACTCCCGTGATGGCTCAGAGTAGGCCCCGCTCACTCGGTAAGTTTCCCGCAGCCAAGCTGGGGAGGGCTTGTTCTCCATGAAGGAACTTCCCTGATGCGGGGTGGGGTCCCTCGGCCAGCGGGAGCGAACCCCTCTTCTCAGTGTGCATCAGCCGTCACTGTGCAGGGTCCCCTAGACCTGCCGGGGAGCCCAGCCCCAGGAGTGCCCACCGCACAGGCTCAGCGAGCACCCGGGGCTCCAGAAGACAAGCTGCCAACCTGGGGGTCGCAGTCTGGGGGGCTTTTCAGGGCCCTAGGGACATGGTGCTTGGGACTGAGGACCCAGTGAGCTGCCCTGGGGGTGAACTCCGCGGTGCCCGGACCCCTGCGCCCCCGAGCCCCCACCCTCACCCCACCCCCCACCCCCGCCCTGGCAGCGAGGCGGCCAGGCCACTTGGGAGCCAGGTCACTGGCAGCCACCTGCCCCCCACTGGGCTGGAGCCCTCCCTTGCGGCCTCAGCAGACCCCCAGGCGCCCAGGGCCCGGCCCTCTTCCATACAGCGGGCCTGGGGGCAGGGGCAGCGGAGCTGGGGGCAGGGGCTGGGGGCAGGGGGAGCGGAGGCAGGGGCAGAGGAGCTGGGTGCAGGGGCAGCGGGGGCGGGGCCAGCGGGGGCGGGGCCAGCGGGGGCAGGGGCAGCGGGGCTGGAAGTAGGGTCAACCCGGGCAACCTTGTGGGCAGAGGCCCACACACTGGAGGCCACTAGCTCCTCGAGCTGAAGGCCTGGTCTGGGTTCTGGGGGCGCCTGGGGTGTGATCAGAGCTGAAGAGTCGGGGTCAGTGGTGGGATGAAGCCGCGGAGAGGCAGGCGCTGAGGTTTGCCTCCTCTTCCACGCGGTCAGTCGCTCACCAAGCCCCTCCTCCCTCCTCCTCCCACTGTGCGCTGGCCCCGCGGGACAGTGCCAGCCTCACACACCAGGAAAGAGAGGACACACGGGACAGAGCCCGCCTCACACACCCGGAAATAGGACTCGCGGGACAGAACCCGGCTCACACACCCGGAAAGAGAGGACACGCGGGACAGAGCCCGCCACACACACAAGGAAACAGGACACGCGGGACAGTGCCCTCTCGCCTCACACACCAGGAAAGAGAGGACACGCGGGGCTTGGCCACAACTGCCCCAGCCACTCTGTCCCGCGGGGAGCCCCAAGCCGGGAGAGCGGGACGCGGGGCGCTGCCTGCCGGGCGGGGGCACAGGCTGCCGCCGCCGGCTCTGCCCTCAGCCCAGGGGACCGAGCACCCGCTGTGCTGCGTGAGCCCCCGGGCAGCTGCGCCCAGTCTCTGTCCCGGGATAACCCCTGCCTTGCGGGTGGCTACCCTGTGTGCCAAACCATTCCCCGCAGGAGCCACAGCACCGGCTCCCGCAGCCTCCGTCCATGGGAAAGGCCTGGAACACAGCGCGTTCAGGAAATGGCATTCCACACGCGCGCGCCAGAGCCAACAATTAATGAAGGAAAATGTTGCAATTGGCTCTCCATTCCTCACGATTATTTAGTGGCATGATTTTCAGACATTAGAAACATTGGTAAATGTCTCCTTGACTTTACCCTGAAACTTTTGTCACTGACCAACATTTTCCCCAAATTTAAAGAGTGGGCAGAGCATGGGCCACATCAGCCCTTCCTCCAGCAGGTGATTTCCAAAGATTTGGCCCCGCTTTTGAGCAGACACTTCACTTACACAACAAGCACAGCAGGAGTGCACACGGCGCCAGCACCATTATTATCAAAACGGAGAGAAATATGTAAGTCATGCATTTGAATCATATAATTAAATGTTCCTCAGCTACAATTTAAAAAATGAATAGGTTTTTAAAAATTCACTCACTATGAAGAAAAGATTCAAAAAGCCAAGTGCACTTATCGGGTTAATAAAGCATTTTACTTTATTTTTTAAAAAAAATCTTTATTGTTGAAAGCATTACATATGTCACCCTTTTCCCCCCATAGACACCCCCAGCCCTCCTCCCCACCTCAGGCCCTCCCCAGCCTATCAGCTGTGTCCATGGGCCATGCATAGTCCATACAAGTTATTTGCTTGATCTCTCCCCACCCACCCACGCCTTCCCTCTGAGATTCATCAGTGTGTTCCATGCTTCCATGTCTCTGGATCTATTTTGTTCATCAGTTTATTTTGTTCATTAGATTCCACATACGAGTGAGACCATGTGATACTTGTCTTTCTCTGACTGACTTATTTCACTCAGCATAATACGCTCCAGGTCCCTCCATGCTGTCTCACAGGGTCAGTGATCCTTCTCTTTTACTGCTGCGTAGTATTCCATGGTGTAAATGTACCACAGTTTTTTAAAAAAAAATTTTTTTTATTGATTTCAGAGAGGAAAGGAGAGAGAGAGAGAGAGAAACAACAATGATAAGAGAGAACCACTGATTGGCTGCCTCTTGCACACCCCACCACAGGGGATTGAGCCCACATCCTGGGCATGTGCCCTTACGGGAAATCTAACTGTGACCTCCTGGTTCATAAGTTGATGCTCAACCACTGAGCCATACTGGTCAGGCAACCACAGCTTTTTTATCCACTCACCTACTGATGGGCACTTGGGCTGTTTCCAGATCTTAGCTGTTGTAAATTGCACTGCTATGAACATACAGTTGCGCACATTCTTTCTGATTGGTGTTTCGGTCTTCTTAGGATATATTCCTAGAAGTGAGACCACTGGGTCAAATGGCAGTTCCAAATTTAATTGTTTGAGGAAACTTCATACTGTTCTCCACAGTGGCTGCACCAGTCTGCATCCCACCAGCAGTGCACGAGGGTCCCCTTTTCTCCACATCCTCGCCAGCACTTGTCATTTGTTGATTTGTTGATGGTAGCCATTCTGACAGGTGTGAGGTGGTACCTCATGTCATTTTAGTTTGCATCTCTCTGATGATCAGTGACTTTGAGCACTTTTTCATATGTCTCTTGGCCTCTGTAGGTCCTCTTTGAAGACGTGTCCATTCAGGTCCTTTGCCCACACTTTGATTGGATGTTTGTCTTCCTTTTGTTAAGTTGTATGAGTTCCTTAAATATTTTGGAGATTATCAGGTGTATCATTGGCAAATATGTTCTCCCATACAGCGGGCTCCCTTTCCATTTGCTTATGGTTTCTGTTGCTGTGCAGAAGCTTTTTATTTTGATGTGGTCCCAGTCCCATTCATTTACTTTCTCCTCACTTCCCTTTGCCCTAGCACAGTGGTTGGCAAACTGCGGCTCCGCAAACTGCGGCTCGCGAGCCTTATGTGGCTCTTTGGCCCCTTGAGTGTGGCTCTTCCACAAAATACCGACTTCTGTGCATGGGCCACGAAGTTTCCATTGCACTGTACATGCGCGTCGCATGTGGCATTTTGTGGAAGAGCCACACTCAAGGGGCCAAAGAGCCACATGTGGCTCTCGAGCTGCAGTTTGCTGACCACGGCCCTAGGAGATGCATTGGTAAGCATATTGCTACTAGAGATGTCTGAGATTTTGCTGCCTATGGTTTCAACTAAGATTTTTATGGTTTTAGAGCTTACATTTATTTTAGTCTTATTTTGGTCTTTTATCCATTCATGTGCATGACATCAGTTGGTGGTCTAGTTTTGTTTTGTTTACATGTATCTGTCCGATTTTCCCAACACCATTTATTAAGGAGACTGTCTTGACAACATTGTATGCTCTTCCTCCTTTGTCAAATATTAAATGAGGGTGATGGCTTGGGTCAATTCTGGGGTCTCTGTTCTGTTCCATTGTCTATACGCCTAGTCTTGTGCGTAACCGGCTGTTTTGATTACAGTGGCTTTGTAGTATAACTTGATATCTGGTATTGTGATCCCTGCAACTTTGTTCTTTCTCAAGATTGTTGCCGCTATTTGTGGTTCCATATAAATGCTTGGAATATTTGTTCTAGTTCTGTGAAATATGCTGTTGGCATTTTAATAGGGATTACATTGACTCTAGAGGTTGCCTGGGGTAGTATGGGCATTTTAATGTTTAATCCATTAACTTAGTATATTCTTCCACTTGTTTATATCATCCTCTACTTCTTTTTTCAATATCTTATAGTTTTCTGAGTGCAAGTATTTTACCTTCTTGGTTAAATTTATTCCTAAGTATCTTAATATTTTTGTTGCAGTGGTAAATGGGATTGTTTGATTAGTTTCTCTTTCTGAGAATTTATTATTGGTGAATAAAAATGCCATCAATTTCTTGGTGTTAATTTTGTATCCTGCTACATTTATGAATTTGTTTATTAAATGTAGTAGGTTTTTGGTGGATTCTTTAGGGTTTTCTATGTATAGTATATCATCTGTGAATAATGAGAGCTTTATTTTCTCCTTTCCAATTTTGATGTATTTTATGTTTTCTTCTTGTCTGATCACTGTGGTTAGCACTCCAGTACTATCTATAATAATAAAAGCATAGTATGCTAATTAGACTGGACGTCCTTCCGGACAACCTTCTGGATGAAGCCGGGGCTGCGAGGGAAGCCTGGGTCCTGGGTGTAGAGGGAAGCTGGTGCCGGCAGCTGGGGGAAGGAAGGCCTAATCTTGCACAAATTTTGTGCATCTGGCCTCTAGTGTTAAATAAGAGTGATGAAAGCAGACATTCCTGTCTTGTTCCTGTTCTTAGGAGAAACGGTTTCAGTTTTTGCCCATTGAGTATGATGTTGGCTGTGGGCTTGTCATATATGGCCTTTATTTGCTGAGGTATGATCCCTCTATTCCCACTTTGCTGAGAGTTTTTATCCAAAAAGGGTGTTGGGTTTTGTAAAATGCCTTTCCTGTGTCTATTGATATGATCATGTGTTTTTTGTCATTCAATTTGTTTACGTGGTGTATCACATTTATTGATTTGCGAATATTGTACCAGTCTTGCATCCCTGGAATAAATCCTACTTGGTCATGGTGTATGATCTTTTTAACATATTGCTTCATCGATTTGCTAATATTTTGTTGAGGATTTTAGCATCTGTGTTCATCAGGGATATTGGTCTGTAATTCTCTTTCTTTGTAGTGTCTTTATCTGGTTTTTTAGTTAGGGTAATACTGGCCTCATAAAAAGAGCTTGGAAGTATTCCTTCCTCTTGGATTTTCTGAGTAGTTTGAGGAGGACATGTACTAGCTCTCTTTGAAAGTTTGGTAAAACTGTTCTGTGAAGCCATCTGGACCAGGGCTTTTGTTTGCTGGGAGTTTTTTGATTACTGCTTCAATTTCCTCAGTTGTTATTGGCCTATTCAAGTTTTCCGATTCTTCCTGATTCAGTTTTGGAAGATTGTATTTGGGGGGGTGGGATTTGTCCATTTCATCCACATTGTCCAGCTGGTTGGCATATGGTTGTTCATTAATAACGCATTTTATTTATTTTTATTTACTTACTAGAACATGACACCTGGCTGCTGTTGCTCAAAGGTTAGAGAGTCAGTTGACGCACTGTAGGGTCATGGGTTCAATTCCCAGTCAAGGGCTTGTACCTGGGCTGCAGGTTCAATCTCTGGCCTGTTCGGGGCTCATGTGGGAGGCAACAAATTGATGTCTCTCCGCCACATTGATGTCTGTCTCTGTCTGTCTGTCTCTCTATATCTTACGCTCTCGCTTCCCTCCCCACTCCCTTCCACTTTCTCTAAAAAGCAATGGAAAAAATATCCTCGTGTGTGGATTTAAAAAAAAAAAGATATAAAGGAATTTATCAAAGGGTAATTCACTCACAGGTTGTAGGGTCAGAGCAGACAGAGGACCCAGTCGTTCAGCATAAAGTATTCTCAGCTAAAAGAACCCTGTCACCGCCCTTTTAAACAGCGGGATCCGATACCAAGGGCAGCCAGGATGGTGGGACACAGAGAGCAGCAGTGCCAGGGGCCACCGCCTGGTGGCCTTGTGATGGGTGATTGCTTATGACCGGTACTATCACCGATTTGAGACTTCTCTCGGCGGCCATGCCATTCCAGCCATTTCTCACGAAAATAGTTACGGCTACATTTGCGGAACAGAGTCTCAGCGGGAAGACTTGGCTGTGCTCACTGCGGACAGCGAGGGGACCGAAGGGCGCGGCGTGAGAGGCTCCGGGACGCGAGGCGGAGTCAGTGTCCACACCTGCGCCGACACACGGAACACATCCCAGCAGCACCGCAGGGGCAGCCGGGAAAAGCGGGAGCCTGTTTCCCTCGCACACTGTCACCCCGAAAGCAGCTGGCACCAGGAATCACAGGCGGCCGCATGTATACATGAATTTATGTGACCAGCTCTTTTTGAATCTGTGCTGTTGAGAGCATTACAGATATCCGCGCCCATTGCCCCCGGCCGCCAGGTTCCCACCCTGCCCAGGCCTTCACCTCCCTGCGGTCTGTGCCCAGGGCGGATGCGTATTTGCAGGTAAGTTCTTTCGTTCATCTCCTCCTGCCCCCTTCCCTCTGAGACTGCTCAGTCTGCTCCCCGTCTCCAGGCCTCGGGTTCCTGTGGTGTCAGTACCTGGCATTTGCCCCAACCAAGCCCTCCTCTGACGGTGAGGGATCTGCATTGCAGCCTCTGCTCACACGGCCCCCCAGGCGGAAACACACACGTAAGTTACAGTGTAAGTGATGAGAGTGCTTATCCACCTGCCAACTCACGGTTGAAACAGAGCGTTTCTGAGGAGAAAACACAGTTCTCATCACTTGCTCAAACTTCCTTTTCTCTTACTTGCTGAATTTTGTGATTGCTTTTCTGCAGATAAGATCCAAGTTTACAAATTTTTCATACTGAGACAAGAATAATATACATTTTGAACTACTTTTTAAATGTTATACATTTTTTTATTGTGAACTCGATAGTATATATATTCATCCTGATGAATTTTCAGTATACTCACTAGTCCTCTGTACATAAAGATAGTTTCTATATTTAAAATATTTATTTCTCATTTTTAAATATTTTTATATTATTTATTTTTACTTTTGCATTTAAATATATATATATTTTAATATATTTTATTGATTTTTTACAGAGAGGAAGGGAGAGAGATAGAGAGTTAGAAACATATATGAGAGAGAAACATTGATCAGCTGCCTCCTGCACATCTCTTACTGGGGATGTGTCCGCAACCCAGGCACATGCCCTTGACCGGAATCGAACCCGGGACCTTCAAGTCCGCAGGCCGACGCTCTATCCACTGAGCCAAACCGGCCTTGGCTAAATATATTTTTATTGTTGATAATATTTACAGATATCTCCCATCTCCCCTTATCCCTCTCCTCCCAGCCCCTACTGCTCCCCGCCCCCGCCAGGTCTTCACCCCCTATTGTCTGTGTCCATGGGCTGTGCATGGAAGTATGTAAGTTATTGTGTTTATCTCTTCTCGTCCCCCAACCCCACATTGAGGCATGTCAGTCTGTTCCATGCCTCCCTGCTTCTGGTCTTACTTGGTTGGTCAGTTCATTTTGTTCATTAGATTCCACAAATAAGTGAGATCATGTGGTATTTCCCAAGTCCCTCCATGCTGTCCCAAAGGGTTAGAGATCCCTCTTATTTTTTTCTTTCTTTTCTTTTCTCTTTTTCTTTGTTAGTCCTTAATTGAGGATATTTTTCCATTAACTTTTAAGGAGAGTGGAAGGGAGAGGGAAAGACAGAGAGAAACATCAATGTGAGAGAAACAGGTCAATTGGTTGCCTCCTGCACAAGCCCTGACCAGAGCCCGGGCCAGGAAGGAGCCTGCAACCAAGGTACATGCCTTTGACCAGAATTGAACCCGGGACCCTTTGGACTGTAGGCTGATGCTCTATTCAGCGAGCCAAACCATCTAGGGCAAATCCCTCTTTTTTACAGTATTCCATGGTATAAATGTCCCACACCTTTTTTACTTTATCTTATCATTGATTTTGTTACAGAATTTACTAGGCGACCAAAAGATACACAGGAGTACTCAGAGATTCAGGATAAACCCATTTATTTTCAGAAGTTTCACCTGTACTTGTACAGTGACTCGGAGGCTCAGTTTTCCAAATCCTGAGTCTGTGAATATGGAGCAAGCTTTCCCCTTATACTCTTTGGTTTCTTTGTCCCCCAAATAAGGATCAGACTTACAGACCTTTCTCGGGCTCTGCAAAAAGCCCCGTGTGTTGGGATGGGGGTTGTGAGACCACACCTGAAGGCCTGGCCTGGTGCCAGCGCTGATAGCCCCTCCAGGGGTTGTGTATGATTCATGGTTTACGGCCTCTGTAAAACGGGAGTATTTAGGTAAATAGGTCTTGCAAGACCAGATAATTAAGGAAGGGCAGTGAGTTAATTATCAACTAGCAAGAATGTGCATTAAAAGGCAGGTTATGGCATAGATTCAGATTGCTAGCCCCCTTCCCCCCAAATGTATTTTTATGTTCCCCAACAATTTGACATCTCCCAGGTCAATTCTATCACATTAGCTTTGTCAGAAGCTACCATATATGGCCCAAGTTTAAAATGGAAACTATTATATTATTTCTCTTGTAAGAACAAAGCTTCTCTTTAAAGATATAAAGTCTCTAAGAATTTTAGAAAGTCTTCTTTATTCCTTTTTTTACATTTACTTTTATATAACCAGGAATGGTGATTGAAAGCAACCGAAGTTTTCTTGAGCATTTATTTAAAATGTCGCCTAAACCGGTTTGGCTCAGTGGATAGAGCGCCGGCCGGTGGACTGAAGGGTTCCAGGTTCGATTCCGGTCAGGGGCATGTACCTGGGTTGTGGACACATCCCCAGTGGGAGATGTGCAGGAGGCAGCTGATCGATGTTTCTCTCTCATCGATGTTTCTAACTCTCTATCCCTCTCCCTTCCTCTCTGTAGGAAGTCAATAAAATATATTTTAAAAAAATAAATAAAAATAAAATCTCATGGCCCTGGCCAGGCCGCTCAGTGCGTTAGAGTGTTGTCCCAGCCAGCAAGAGTGAAGGTGTCAATAGTGGGATAGCACAGGTGTCTCTCCCTCTCCCTTCCTCTTTCTCTAAATACAGGACATTTAAAAATTAAAATGAGACAATGTCAAGTATGTTTTTCCAGTCAAATATTTTAAAAGGAGAAAGCAGCAAAAAAAGATTATATATATGTAATATTTATTAAATTGATTGGGGTGACATTGGTCAAATGAACACATAGGTTTCAGGTGTGGGTTCTATGTGACAAGATCTGTATATTGCCCATGTGCCCACCACTCAAAGCCAGATCTTCTCCTGTCACCTTATATTAAGCCCCTTTCTCCCCCCACCCCCTTCCCTCTGGCAACCATAACACTGCTGTTTGTGTACATGAATTTCAGTTTGATATTCCACATCTGAGTGGAGTCATATGGTTTTTAGCTTTTTCTGTCTGACTTATTTCACTTAGCACAGTGGTTCTCAAACTTCCTAATGCTGCGACCCTTTAATACAGTTCCTCATGTTGTGGTGACCCCCAATCATAAAATTATTTTTGTTGCTACTTCATAACTGTAATTTTGCTACTGTTATGAATCGTAATGTAAATATCTGATATGAAGGATGTATTTTCATTGTTACAAATTGAACATAATTAAAGCATAGTGATTAATCACAAAAGCAATATGTAATTATATATGTGTTTTCCGATGTTCTTAGGCAACCCCTGTGAAAGGGTCGTTCGACCCCCCCAAAGGGGTTGCGACCCACAGGTTGATAACCGCTGACTTAGCATATGTTCTCAAGGTCCATCCGTGGTGTTGCGAATGGAGCTGTTTCATCTTTCTTCTTGCTGAGTAGATGCCATTGTGTGGATGGACCACATCTTCTTAATCTAGTCCTCTGTCGTGGACATTTGGTTGTTTCCGTGTCTTGGCCACTGTGAACAATGCTGCAGTGGACACAGGGGTGCATGTATCTTTGCAAATACATGATGTTGAGGTTTTCAGGTGTATACCCAGGAGAGGGATTGCTGGGCCGTATGGTAGCTCTATTTTAATTTTTTGAGGAATCTCCAGGCTGCTTTCCACAGTGGCTGCACTGTCTACCTTCCCACCAGCAGTGGATGAGAGTTCCCTTTTCTCCACAGCCTCCCCAACACTTGTTATTGCTTGTCTTGTTGATAATGGCCACTCTAACCGGTGTGAGGTGGCGTCTCAATGCACGTCCCTAATTGCAGGAGACGTTGAACATCCTTATTGTTCGTAGCTCTCCTTGGGAGATGTGTATTTTCAGGTCCTCTGCCCACCTTTTGATTGGGTTGTTTGCTGTTGAGTTTTATGAGTTCTTTATATATTTTGAAAATTAAACCTTTGTCAGAGCTACTGTTTGCAAATGTCATCTCCCATATGGTTTGCTGCCTCTGTGTTTTGCTGTCCGTTTCTGTTGCTGTGCAGAAGCGTTTGAGTTTGATACAGTCCCATTTGCTTATTTGTTACTTTACTTCCCTTGCCTTTGGGATCACATTAATAAAATATATTCTATGAACAAGGTCCATAAGTTTGGTGCCTGTATTTTCTTCTATGTAACTTATTGTTTCAGGTCTTATATTTAGGTCATTGATCGATTTTGAATTGATTTTTGTACATGGGGACAAACTAATCCAGTTTCATTTGTTTGTATGTGGCTTTCTAGTGTTCTCAGCACATTTATTGAAGAGATTATCTGTACTCCATTGGTTGTTTTTGGCTCTTTTGTTGAAAATCAGCATGTGGTTTTATAGCTGGACTCTATTCTGTTCCATTGATCTGTGTGTCTGTTTCTCTGCCGATACAATGCTGTTTTGATGATCTTAGCTCTGTGGTATAATTTGAAGTCAGTTCTTTTTTTCTCAGGATTGCTTTGGCTATTTGGGGTCTTGTGTGGTTCCATACAAATTTGATGATTTCTCCTTTTCCCTTAAAAAATGACATTGGGGCCGAAACCGGTTTGGCTCAGTGGATAGAGCGTCGGCCTGCGGACTGAAAGGTCCCAGGTTCGATTTTGGTCAAGGGCATGTACCTGGGTTGCTGGCACATCCCCAGTGGGAGATGTGCAGGAGGCAGCTGATCGATGTTTCTCTCCCGTCGATGTTTCTAACTATCTATCTCTCTCCCTTCCTCTCTGTAAAAAATCAATAAAATATTTTTAAAAAGTTAAAAAAAATGACATTGGGATTTTGATGGGGAATGCATTGAATCTGTATATTGTTTTGGGTAATATAGCCATTTTATGTTAATTCTTCTAATCCACAAATATGGGATATTTTTCCATTTTGTTATATCTTCTTCAATCTCTTTTAATAATGCTTTATAATTTTCAGTATACAGTGGAGCCTTGACTTAGGAATTTAATTCGTTCCGTGATGAAGCTCGTAACTCAAATTACTCGTATATCAAATCAAAAGTGAACGAGTGAGACACATGATGCTGGGCTGTTGTTGTGGCATTCACTGTGACGTTCACTGCGCCAACTAGCGGTGGGGTATCTGAAGCTGTCTCGGAACCCGGATTTTAGCTCACAACTCAAAGCAAAAAATTGGTGGAGAGACGGCTGGCTGGTATCTCGAAAAACTCGTTAGTCGGGACACTCATAAGTCAAGGCCCCGCTGTATAGGTATTTCATGTTCTTTGTTAAGTTTATTCCTAGGTATTTTATTCTTTTGGTTGCATTGCAAAATGATTTTTTTTCATTTATTTTTCTGAAGTTTTGTTAGTTGTGCCCCACCAGCACGACCAAGGGTGATCCCGAGTGGTGGGGGTGAAAGGATTAAGGAAAGGCAGACAAGAGAATAATAACTGCATCTCAGTGGGACGCTCCTTCCTGATGAGGAGACAGCGCCAGCCCCCACAAGCCATGTCTTTATTTTATAGCAGATGCCACGAGGCAAAGTAGGGGCATGATCACATTGTTTCAACCTCACTCAACTACATGCACCTGAACTCTATCACAAGGCACGTGGGGCTACGTGTTCGGACCATAGGTTCAAGCTTACAACCACAGCAGTTAGCTATGATTGTGCTGGGAGAGCCCTGCCCTCCAGCTGGGATTTGCACGTGGCAATGGGAAGGCCCTGTCCTTTCATTAGTCCGAGGCTTGAACCTGGCCAAAACACCGTAACCATGCCCCATAGTTAGTAATGGGGGGACTTATACTCTATGTAATAGATAGAGAACCCGAATTAATCAGAAAAGTAATCATATTACTTTAAATCTTAGAACACATATGTTTATGTGAATAGTGGATTAAGCTTTTCTTCAAGTTTCCTTTCCAAGGCCTGTGCAAAGCGATTGAGGAGGTGACTGAGCTCTGAATCCAGCAAGCAGAACCAATAAGCACGGTTAGGGGACTCACCAGGAATCAAAACATCATCTCATCAACATAATCTCATCACCTGATGACTAAGGACAATAGCTGACGTCTGCGGACCCGCGGGCCTGCACATAGCACCCTAGCCCCTCCCCCCATGTAGTCCTGTCCCCTGCACCTGCTGGAAGGCAGTATTTGATGCTTGTAAGCGCCCTGTCTTCTTGGTTGGCTGGCCTCCTCAATAAACGTGTAATATGATTCAACCCTGCCTTCATTATTGGACACAGCCACAGGCAGCCTGAGCCCAACCGGGGGTTTCCGGTAACATTAGTATACAGAAAGGCAATGGATTTTTGCACATTGATTTTGTATTCTGCAACTTGACTGTATTTGCTTATTGTTTCTAATAGATTTTTGGTAGAGTCTTTATGGTTTTCTACATACAGAATCATGTCATTCGCCAAAATGACAGTTTGACTTCTTCTTTCTCTATTTGGATCCTTTTACTTCTTTCTCTTGCCTCATTGCTCTGGCTAGGCCTTCGAGAACTATGTGGAATAAGAGTGGTGAGAGTGCACATTCTTGTCTTGTTCCTGTTTGTAGAGGGAAAGCTTTCAGTTTTTCACCATTGAGTGTGGTATTAGCTGAGGGTTTATCATATATGGCCATTATTATGCTGAGGTATTTTCTTTCTAGTCCTATTGTACTGAGTGTTTTATTCATAAGTGGGTGTTGTATCTTGACAAATGGTTTTTCTGCATCTATCGATAGGATCATATGATTTTTACCTTTTCTGTTGTTAATTTTGTGTAGTTCATTGACTGATTTGCCCCTGAAACGAACCCTACTTGATCGTAATGTACTGTTTTTTGGATGTACTGCTGCGTTTGATTTGCTGGTACTTTGTTTAGAGTTTTTGCATCTGTATTCATCACAGATAATGGTCCGTAGTTTTCTTTCTTTGCCAGGTTCTGGTATCAGGGTTATGTTGGCTTCATAGGAAGTGTCGCCTCTTCTTCAATTTTCTGGAAGAGTTGAGAAGCACAGGCTTTAAATCTTCCTTGAACGCTTGGTGGAATTCACTGGGGAAGCCATCTGGTCCCGGACTTTGGCTTTTTGGGAGGTTTTTATGGTTGTTTCAATTTCCTCGCTGCTGATTGGTCAATTTAGATTTTCTAATTCTTCCTTATTTAGTTGAGCTCTTATCTCCCCCCTACCCCCCTTTCCCCCTGAGGTTTGGTGGTCTGTCCCCTGTCTCTGGATCTATTTTTGTTCATCAGTTTATGTTGTTCATTATATTCCACAAATGAGTGATATCATGTGACATTTATCTTTCTGTGACTGGTTTATTTCGCTTAGCATAATGCTCTTCATGTCCCTCCATGCTGTTGCAAATGCTAAAAGTTCCTTCTGTTTTATAGCAGTGTAGTATTCCATTATGTAGATGTACCACAGTTTTCTAATCCACTCATCTGCTGATGGGCACTTGGGCTGTTTCCAAATCTTAGCTATGGTAAATTGTGCTGCTGTGAACATATGTCCTTTCTGATTTTTTGGGATATATTTCTAGAAGTGGAATCACTGGGTCAAATGGGAGTTCCATTTTTAATTTTTTGAGGAAACTCCATACTGTTTTCCACAGTGGCTGTTCTAGTCTGCATTCCCACCAGCAGTGCACAAGGGTTCCTTTTTCTCCACATCCTCACCAGCACTTGTCGTTTGTTGATTTATTGATGATGACCATTCTGACAGGTGTGAGATGGTATCTCATTGATGTTTTGATTTGCATCTCGGATGATTAGTGACTTTGAGCATTTTTCATATGTCTCTCGGCCTTCTGTATGTTCTCTTTCGAAAAGTGTCTATTTAAGTCCTTTGCCCATTTTTTTTATTGGATTGTTTATCTTCCGTTTTTTAAGTTGTATGAGTTCCTTGTAAATTTTGGCAATTAGGTTCTTATCGGATATAACATTGGCAAATATGTTCTCCCATGCAGTGGGCTTTCTTATTGTTTTGTTGATGGTTTCTTTTGCTGTGCAGAAGCTTTTTATTTTGATGTAGTCCCATTTGTTGATTTTCTTCTTAGATTCCTTTGCCCTAGGAGCTGTATTGGTAAACATATGGCTATGACATATGCCTGAGATTTTGCTGCCTATTCTTCTAAGATTTTTATTGTTTCTCATCTTACATTTAAGTCCTTTAGCCATTTTGAGTTTGTTTTTGTGTATGGTGTAAATTAGTGGTCTAGTTTCATTTTTTTGCGTGTATCTGTCCAGTTTTCCCAGCACCATTTATTGAAGAGACTGTCTTGATTGCATTGTTTGTTCTTGATTTCATTGTAACATCTGTCAAATATTAATTGAGCATAATAGCTTGGGTGTATTTCTGGATTCTCTGTTCTGTTCCATTGGTCTATATGTCTGTTCTTGTGCCAGTACCAGGCAGTTTTGAGAACTGTAGCTTGGTAATATAGTTTGATATCTGGTATTGTGATCCCTTCAACTTTCTTCTTCTTTCTCAGGATTGCTGTGGCTATTTGAGAAATTTTTTTTTATTCCATATGAATTTTTGGAGCATTTGTTCTAGGTCTGTGAAATATGCCATTGTTATTTTAATGGGGATTGCATTGAATCTATAAATTGCTTTGGGTAGTATAGATATTTTAATGATGCTGATTCTACCAGTCCATGAACATGGTATATTCTTCCATTTGTTTATGTCTTCCTCTCTCTCTTTTTCCAATGTCCTGTAGTTTTCCGAGTACTGGTCTTTCACCTCCTTAGTTAAATTTATTCCTAGGTATCTTAATTTTTTTGGTGCAATGGTAAATGGGATTGTGTTTTTAGTTTCTTTTTTTTTTTTAGCTCATTATCGTTGTTTAAAAAATCTATAGATTTCTGGGTGTTAATTTTATATCCTGCTACATTGCTGAACTCATTTATTAAGTCTAGTACTTTTTTGATGGAGTCTTTCTATGTACAATATCATGTCATGTGAGAATAATGGCTGTTTTAATTCTTCTTTTCCAATATACATGCCTTTTATTTCTTCTTCTTGTCTGACCGCTATGGCTCACTAGTTCACTCTTAATCTCAATTACATGCTTCATTTCCAGGATTTTTGATTATTTCTTTTTTTAAAGTTTCAATGTCCTTGTTTTGTTCATTGATTTGTTTCTTAAGTGCGCTGAATTGCCTCTCTGCACTGAATTGCCTCTCAACGAGCTATGCACATTGCCCTCCTCATTTATATCCCATGTTCCCAGGTGTCCCACCCTGCTCATTGGATATTTTCCATTTTCTTTCTGGTCATCTTCGTTACTGCGGTTCTTCTTGGTGTTTGCTGTCCTCGTTTCCTTATGCACTTATTTCTAAAGAGCTCTTTCTGCTGTTTCCCAGGAGATGCATTGAATCGCAAGATTTTTACCTCTGTGGTCTCCCAGTGCTGAACCGACTCAGCTTCCCTAAAAGTTCATCTGTGCCGCCTGGTTTGTTTTGCCCTCACCTTAATGGCGACCCCTGACCTCCATGGGGTCCCACCCCAAGCACTCCTCTCTGGGACCAGTCACAGAGGAAAACAGGATTCTACCTCAGCAGCTCTTGGTTTACAGATCATATGCTCCTCAGCCGACTCCCAGGCAATGGGAGAGGAGTTTTGGGAGCTCAGGCAGCAGCCAGGCTCTGTGGTTTCGTTTCTTTGTCTGAGACCCACCTCCCAGCTCCACAGTGTGAGCTGCATGGGAGAACCCCGTGCTCTGCCGGGCGTCTGCCCACTCAGACACTGTCACTCTCTCGCTGCTTGCAGCTCGCCCTGCTGGGACGTCCCCCACCACCACCAACAAAGGAATTTCCTGCTGCTGCCAGTTTCCTCCCCTCTCCCAGCTGAGCCCCCCACTAGTTCCCCACAGGTCTGTGGGCCACCTGTGTTTTTCTCTGTTCTCATCTCCCCATTCATTCCTGGGAGCCCACCTTTAGACGTTTCAGTGTGCAGGTCTCTCAGTCATGCCTCTGTGTTGAGCAGGGATTTCTTTATGGAATTATATATTCTTAACTTGTTGATATTTCAGGGGGAGGGAAAACATGCACCCTTCCACCCCCTTCCACCGAGGTCACTCCAAAAAGATGATATTAAAACAAACACACTCGCCCTAACCAGTTTGGCTCAGTGGATAGAGCGTCAGCCTGGGGACTGGAGGGTCCCAGGTTTGATTCCAGTCAAGGGCATGTGCCTTGGTTTCGGGCATATCCCCAGTGGTGTGCGTGTAGGAGGCAGCTGATTGATGTTTCTCTCTCATTGATGTTTCTAACTCTCTGTCCCTCTCCCTTATTCTCTATAAAAAATAAATAAATATATTTAAATACACACACACACACACACACACACACACACACACACACACACAAACGCGCTTATTCACCCCCACAGCAGATCCCATTCATTTATTTTTTTGGTTCATTAAAATTTGTTACATTTACTAAACTGTCATATTTGATTCCCAATTCATGTTATGCAGCCTTCATCTTTCACTTCCAGAAATTTCTAGGGAACTGACAGGCCTAAGGCAGGTGCCCTGGCTGAGTTATAAATGATGAGGTCAGAGCTATACACGTTGCCCTCCTTAACTGTCCCAGATTTCTCCTTCACTGGATAGAGCCCCATGCATTACAATGCTGACACAGCGATGAGGTCAGCAGCACGCACATACTGAGAACAGGGGTCCGCGGGCATCAGGGTGACTCCTTCAGGGAGCACAGGAAACCAGAGGACACCCTACCGCCTGTGGCCACAGAAGGCCATAGCGAGAACCAGCAACAGGCAGGGGGCGTGCAGACAGGGCACAGGAGTCAGCTGTTGTTTTTGGTTCACAAAGACCTGACATTGGATTATCCGGGTTCCCTGTGGTCAGATTCCATTAGTCTCTTAACTCCTGAGCTTTGGCGTCAGCCTCCCATTGACAATTCCATAGATGGTCCAGGAAGAATCTGCCCAGAACATAAAGTGTCTGCCTGTGGGAGGTCACCAGGCTGAGGACAAGCAGTGAGAGATGTGCCAGCCCCTCAAAGCAGAGATGCTGGAAGAGCCTTCTGTCCGCAGCGTGGTCACAGGTTGGGCGCAGGAGTGACCACAGAGTGCAGGGACCAGCTGGAGGGGGAAAGCTGTCTTCACCCTTCACTGACGTGGAACATCACCGAGGTCTCCCCAGGTCGGGCCCTAATGTGCAGCCTGTTTGGAGACAGGACCTCGGAGAGTCTTGAGAAGCATTTCTGCCGGACCTGAAGCCGCAGCTCCATCTTGGATGGCTGCGAGCAGACCTTCCAGGTCCCAGTTTCTATGGCTGCTGCTTGGCTGCTGTTGTTGCCAGGCCATTGCTCATCTTTGTGCTGCTGCCTCCTCTCTGGCACATGCTCTCGCTCCTGAGCCCAGGAAGCAACCGCTGTCGGAGTCAGCACAGCCTGGAAGCAAGACACAAAAATACAAGTGAAAGTGGGAAGCAGGGCTTGCTGCTCCCTCTCCCCTTGTCCACAGTTCAGTTCACTTGAGAGGTCAGAACACATAGAGCAGAGATGCAGGAAACGGGGAAATGAGATGGGATTTCAAAAAGGAGAGACAATGGTGTGAGAGCCCCCAGATCTGAATACACTCTGAGAAGCAAGCGCTGAGGCCACCTGTGTGAGGTTGGGGTGAGAAAGCAGTAAAAAGATGAGCTAGAGACTCATTTCCCCGTCCTCGCTCCATATAAGAATTTTAAGACAGTAACAGTCAGTCCAACTTGGTACCCATTAGGGGCACCGGAGGCGGCCTCACATTTGCGTGGACCTTTGGTTTGCGGTCGGTGCTGTGCAGTTTCATCCATAAGCTGTAAGTAGGAGCATCTGCTGTAGGCGACATGGAGACCAGAACCAGGATCTGCATCCCCAGAGGGTGTGTATTTTGTGGGCATTGGTTCCTGGGTCACAGCCCATGACAGAGGCTGGTGAGCGGGGAGCGCTGCAGGGCCCCTGCAGAGGGCAGAGGGCAGGGCCCACCCTGCAGGAGGGTGGTGCTGGGTGGCGCTGCATGAGCATGTGCATCGGGGAGAGCCACCTGGGTCATGTGGGAGGTCACAAGGTGAGGGGACCGCAGGACACAGGGAGACACCTGGAAGCTGCCCTTAGCCCTGAAGCTCAGCACAGGGCCCCCCCCCCACCCCCACAGCCAGAGCCCCAGGTGCTATGATAACGCCTGCCCTGTGGGAGCGGAGGCAGCCCATGCTCTCAGATTGTTGTTAAAGCTTTACTCTAGTGCAGTGGTTCTCAACCTTCTGGCCCTTTAAATACAGTTCCTCATGTTGTGACCCAACCATAAAATTATTTTCGTTGCCACTTCATAACTGTAATGTTGCTACTGTTATGAATTGTTATGTAAATATCTGATATGCAGGATGGTCTTAGGCGACCCCTGTGAAAGGGTCGTTCGACCGCCAAAGGGGTCGTGACCCCCAGGTTGAGAACCGCTGCTCTAGTGTGTCTGCTTATATCACTTAATAATTAAATAATTAGATTGACGCGCAGAGATCCCCATGCGTGTCGGTGGGAATTAGAAAGTCAGCAGAGTGCCTGATAGCTCAACAACTGACCTCTCAAGTGCGGGAATTCGCCAGCAGGTTGCCCGCAAACGAAATGGTCACATGTTGCCGTTCTTCTCTCTGTCGGTGGCCTGCCATACGCTACTGCACATTTAACCTTGCTGGGTTTTAAAGTCATGGGAAACAATTTTTGTAAAACTCTTAAAAATGGAGAGAGAGAGAGAGAGAGAAAGATGGTAAGATAGAGGTGAGAAAAATAGAGCTAAATATAAAATAGCGATCCATCCCATTGGTTGTGTTTCTTGGGTGACCCTAAGTCATCCGTAGCTCTTGATCTCAATCTCTGCTCAGCTGTCTGCCTTCTCTGGCCCTTTCCAGGGTCCTGCTCTGTGGGACAATCTCTGACTCCTTGTGGGGCAGAGGGAAGCCTGGGCTCCGGGTCCCACAGAGACCTTCAGGGTCACAGTCACAAGGAAGAAAAAGGTCAGGAACACAAGCGTCACTGCAGACCTGCCGTCCTCCCTCCCCCTCCCCCCTCCCCCACAAGCTCAGTCTCAGCGCCGGCTCCCACAGGGCATGGCACATGGTCTCAGCACAGGCTGAGGAGGCCCTGGAAGACGCTGTTACTGGGGGGAAGGTGTATGGATTGACTTTCTATCCAGGTCAGACAAGCATTTGGAAGCTCTGGAGACACAGGCAGGAGCCTGAGATCCCATGGGGCCCCGTTTGTTCATTGGCAGGTCTCACAGCTACTTGGGAGGTCAGATGACACCCACCTGCCTGTTCCCCAGGGGCACATGCAGGTCACAGCCCAGGCCAGGCCCACACCCACCTGCCTGTTCCCCAGGGGCACAGTGCAGGTCACAGCCCAGGCCAGGCCCGTACTCACCTGCCTGTCAGCCTCGGGGCTGCCTCCCACCCTCTCTCCTTGTAGACTCCATCAGCTCCTCCTGCTTCACAAGGACAAGGTTCCTGTGCTAAACCTCCCTCCTGCCCCTTCGCAGGCGCAGGCAGTTCTCCTGACACACAGAAGGGTTATTCCAGGCTGTTGCTCCATTCATGTCTTTCCTCAGAGGTCCCCTCGCTTTGCTGAAATCTCCCCTCCTTCCTCCGGGAAGCATGTTTTCCTGAAGACCTGGGAGGGTGCTCATTCCGTTTGGGAAACAGTCACCTCAGAGACACTGGGAGTTGGGACTGTGAACTAGGACGTCTATTCAGGTTCATTATCTTGTAACGTTTTATACTTTTCACTGTCAACTTCCTCAGGTTTATCCTTAGCATTTCCTGTTGACATGGTGGCACATGGCCCTGCTGTTGTGACAATGCTGACAGCGCATTGGTAATGCAGTCACTCCGCCTGGGTTTGCATCACAGCATCCAGATTGGACACCTCAGGCCACAGCACCTCTCAGCATGTCCTGGACTCAGGCCTGGGCTTCATGGATCCGCCTGATGTCACCAGCAGGCAGTCCCCACGGGAACATTTCCTCTGTGAGTGAGGGAGTCCTGCTCGTGCACAACATGAACGTAGCAAGAATTGGAGCGCGAAATGCATCTGATCCTTGAAATGGAGTCAAGGATGTGACATCTCAGAACATGGGGCCCCAGGAACAGCAGGTGCGATGAGGACCTGACAGCAGGAGGCCCTGCTGAGCTGATGGACTTGCCCGGAGGAGCAGCAGGTGCCTGTTCAGCTTGGGGAGCGGGCGGGCTGGCATCTCTGGGGCAGAAAAGCCTACGGCACTCCATACTCCCCGGCTGGCTCCCATCCAAGCCCTAACCAGGCCCGACTCTGCTGAGTTGCCAGGTCAGCGGAGATGGGGCGCATTCAGGGTGGAAGATAAAGGAGGCGGCATCTGGGACCCCTAAGAGTCCTGCCTGGCCTCCAGGCCCCTCAGCCCTTTGCCCCACTCTGAGCTGGTGCTCCCCCTGCACCCCACCCCCTCCCTGGGACCAGATCTCTCGCTGAGCCACTTAACTGTCCCCGCCCCCCCCCCAACACACACATTCTGAGCTTGCAAAGGAGCAGGAGGGCACCTCCTGGTGAGTGGGATTCCCTGGGTAGCACGAGAGGGGGTGCCCTCCCCAACGGGAAAGGAAGGAGTCCCCTAGGGAGGGTAGAAGGGGAGAGGCAGCCCGGGGCCTTTTGTGGGGGGCTGTGGGGTTCTGTTAGCAGGTGGGGGTACCTCCCTCCGCAGCAGGGAAAGTGTTCAGTTCCCCTTGTTTCTGGGCGCTGGGTCTCCAGAGAAGCGCTGGGGCTTCCACCTGGCCAGATGGGTAAGAGACACCCTCTAACCGAGGGGTGCCCTCTGCAAGTCAGGTGACACGTTTTCCTGACTGGGGGCACTGGTCTGGGGGTGATGAGGAAAAAGACATTTTTTGGGAGGTGGGGGCTAGCAATCTGAATCTGTGCCAGTAACCTCATGCACACTCCTGAGAGCCTATAATTAAGTCACTGCCCCCTCTTAATTATCTGGTCCTGCAAGCCACTCTGCTGACGTGGGTGTCTGGTCCGTCCTTGGTTCCTCCCATGCCAGGTGTCTTCTGGTTATCTGAGCTGTGCTGTGCTCAAGGCTGCAAGCTTTCTGCAGGATCTCCACTAAGCACAATAAGTCTTTCTCTGCCCCGTTTTATTCTCTTTAACACTTCCAGTGTAGAGAGAGAAATCTCACTGTCCAGGCGGTTCAGGATCTGGATCTTAGAGGCCTCAGAACCAGCAGCGCTGCTTAAATAAAGGCTCTTTCCTGAACCTCACAGTGCCTAATGGTCACTTCCGCGCCAGTTTCCTAAATGCCACATTCCACAGCAGGGGACCCGTGAGGCCAAGCAGGGACACTCACCAGGGTGGGGAGTGGGGTGGGGGGTGGGGTCGGAGGAAGTATCAGGATGGCAGGAGGGACTGGCAGTGCCTGCAACCGTCAGCACAGTCCCTGAAGAACAGCCCAGGGCTGGGGTGGACTGCTGGGAAATTCCTCCGGAACAAGACCCTGGGGCACCCGGGGTGCGGCCCCAGGCATGGGGGCTGGTGGGGGCGCGGGGAGGCCATCTCTGGGGTAGAAAGCTGACAGCACCGATACTCCCCTGAGCCAAACCGGCCAGGGCCTCCCACTCCCCTAAGCCAAACCGGCCAGGGCCTCCCACTCATGACTAACCAGGCCTGAGGCCGCTTAGCCTCCCAGCTCAGAGGCCATGGCGAGAGCTCAGGGTGGTATCCCCAAATGTGGTGGGAGCGGCACCTGGGAGCCCCAAGAGACGCAGCCCGCCTCCGGGCCCTTCTGCCCTGGGCCCCCACCTGAGCTCACACCCCACGCCCTCTCCCACTGCACACTCTCCAATGGGCAACCCCAGGCTCCTGCCATGCACCCCACATTCCAGCGGAGCCGCCATCGCCCTGGGCCACGCCCCTGGCGACCACACAGGGGCCTCACTGCCCACTCACAACTGTGATGAGGTGGGAGTTTTGGACTGGACATGCGGTGTTCCCCTGGGCAGACTGGTTCCCGGGCTCTCTCCGTGGGAATCAAAGAATGAATCCATGGAAGGAAGGTGGTAGAGCAAAGGTGGAGATTTATTGAAGAACAAGTGCAGACTCCTACGTGGGGAGGGGGAAAGGGTCCCACTGAGCTCCTTTCTGGTGCCTTGATGACCCTCCTGGTTGGTCACTATTCCCTTGGACTGGTTACTATAGCAACTCCTGGACTCAACTGGTCCAACCTCACAGGGGACATGTGAGTTCCTCCCCCTGCCTTCCTTATTGTTTTCCTATTCCCTCTGGGCTTCCTTCTCTTCCTTCTGGATGTGGGGCTTCCTTCCCTTTATTTTGTAAATATAGACCTTCCGCTGTTCCCAGCTCCTCATTCTATTTCCATAGAATGCACCTTCTGCTGCTCTGCAGCCCTGTGCTTCCTCCATGGTCCCCTTAATTTCTAAACTCACCTAAACCTATCCTATTTCACCCCTAAAATTTCTGTTTCAGTGACACCTTCAGACCTGCCACTGCCCACACTCCAGTGTCACACTCCACATACCCTGCTGCTCACACACCACTGTGACACCCAGGTTGCCCTGGCCACACTGCTCGGTCACAACTGCGGAGCTAGCAAAGGGCACAATCCAAAGTGCCACCCGAGAGGTCCTACTGGACACGATCCTGTATACATTCTAGGCTCCCCAATAACAAGCTCTGCAGAGCCACCCCAGATCCCGCAGGTCACACCGCATACCAGTGAGGAGGAAACTGGTCTTGTAAGGCATGTCAGGAAGAATGAACTTCCCTGGGGGAGGTGGGGAGCCATTATCACTGGCGCCAGGACAGATCATCAACACCGGGGGTCTTCCTGCAGGGCCATGAAGGGGGGGAGGGGGCATATCTGCAGAACAAAGACCCTGAAGATTATAAAAAGTGAAGCCTTCCACATGCTACTTCACTCTGATCTGGAAACTATTTCCTGGAGTCCGCCGGTGTAATTCAAACAGTGCCTTTCCACTTCTTCAAAGTGTCGCTTGGTTTTTCTGGGGTCTTCTGCAGCACCAGCTGCTGCCTTCCAGGCCACATATGCAGGGTTCCCACTGCGCACGCACATCTGTGCGACAAGCAGCCTTTCTTTCTTGTTTTAAAGATATTTCTTTTCTTTATTTTTTTAATTCATTTGAGAGAGGGAGGGAGAGATAGAAGCATCAATGATGTGAGAGAGTCATTGATCAGCTGCCTCCTGCACACCCCCCACTGGGGACCGAGCCCTCAACCCGGGCATGTGCCCTTGACCGGAATCAAACCTGGGACCCTTCAGTCCACAGGCTGATGCTCTATCCACTGAGCCAAACCATCCATGGCAACAAGCAGATTTTCAAACCCTCTATTCCAGTGGGTCACCTCAGAAACCCCCAGCCCAGTCCACTCGGCGCCCTCGGCCACATTCTGCTCTCACACTGCTGTGGCCCAAGATGACACTTCCTGCACACACCCTCATAGGCCACACCAAGTTCTCAATGTCCTTAGCCGCCCTGAGACCTTCATGTCTCCCCCTGCTGATATGGTATTCTGAACCCCACATTCCAATACCTACGTGGCAGCGAGACACCCCACGCCTCCTAATGCCCACATCCACTGTAGCTGCCTGAACGGTCTGCTGCCCAGGATCAAACTAGGTACCCAGGGACTGAAAGGCCAGCACTGTGGTGGGACCCTCCAGAGCTGGGATGCTCTCACTCCACTGCGCGCTGCCCCAGGGATTTCATTGTCCCACCTCCGCCAGGACACCCGGCTTTCCACTCCCACAGTCCTCTTGGCCTCTCCCCTCAGCTGCCACTGCACATCTCAGTGGGACAGGCAAGTCTCCTGGCACGTACACAGGGCTGACACCCAAGCCTCCGCTGGCCTCACTCCATGTGGAAAGTCCAGGCCCGCATGAGTGACAACTGTTTGTGAAACCCTTCGTTCCTGCTGCCCCTTCTTACTATGATTCCTCCCGCTCCCACAACCACAAGACACCCTGAGGTCCCAGGTGCTTCATACTCCACAGTGACAGCTCAGCTTCCACAGGCCTCATCCCAGTGAAAATTCCAGTTTATTCACCTGCCACCCACTCCTGTGACACCTTCCACTGGCAACACTGACAACACACGACTGACACTGCACGTCTCCCACTGCCCACTGCCATGAGTTGTCTGTGGAGCAGCAACTGTACTACAAGGTGATCACTGAAGCCTGTGTGGGGTCATGTGAAGCCAAGAGGGCGGAAGCCCTTCAGAGCATCGCAACAGACCCAGGGCTCTATCAGATGCTGCCACGATTCAGCATCTTCATCTCAGAGGGGGTCCGTGTGAACGTGGTGCAGAACAACCTGGCCCTGCTCATCTACTTGATGCACATGGTGAAGGAACTGATGGACAACCCTGCGCTGTACCTAGAAAAATACCTGCATGAGTTGATTCCAGCTGTGATGACCTGCGTTGTGTGCAGACAGTTGTGTCTGAGGCCAGATGTGGACAATCACTGGGCACTCCGGGACTTTTCTGCCCACCTGGTGGCCCAGATCTGCAAGCGTTTCAGCACCACCACTAACAACATCCAGTCCCGGGTCACCAAGACCTTCACCAAGAGCTGGGTGGATGAGAGGACTCCGTGGACCACACGTTACAGCTCCATTGCAGGCCTGGCCGAGCTGGGACATGATGTGGTGAAAACTCTGATTCTACCACAGCTGCAGCAGGAGGGGGAGCGGATCCGAAGAGTCCTGGCTGGCCCTGTGCTAAGCAACGTTGACCGAATTGGAGCTGACCACGTGCAGAGCCTCCTTCTGAAGCACTGTGTCCCTGTTCTGGCAAAGCTGCGCCCACCCCCTGACAATCAGGATGCTTATTGGGCAGAGTTTGGGTCCCTCGGACCCCTCCTCTGCTCCTGTGTGGTCAAGGCCCAGGCTCGAGCTGCTCTGCAGGCTCAACAGGTCAACAGGGCAGTTCTGTCCACAACCTAGGACAAGTGAAGTTAAAAATAAAAATTTAAACTCATGTCGACGTCAATTAAATTGGCCAAGCGAAATAAGTGAATATTCATACTGTGTTGTACCAGGAAGGAAACTGCTCCTGAAATATTAACTACTTTTCTATGGATAGTTCAAAATTGTTTCACATGCAAGGAATCTAAAGCACTCATACTGCTATACAAGAAATTGAAGTGAAAGGTTATCAAGACTGCATTGGAAAATTTCCAAAAGTCTCCTGATATTAAAATGAAGAAAGGGCGGGTGTAGTGGTGGTGGTGCCGGTGGTGGTGGGTGGGGATGGGGGGGGGGAGGATGGGGGGCGGATAGTGGAATAAGGCCTTGAAAGTAAAAGCCTTAATTACATCAATTTTTTTTACTTGAATATTATTTTTCATTGGTAGTGCTATTAACAACACTCCTGTTTAAGACAGGAAATTATTAATGATGAGAATTTCTTGGGTAAGAGACCAGGGTCAACCAGATGGCCTGACTCGGACTTGGTCTCTGGCTGTAGATTTGAGTGATTGGAGGCGGGACTTTTTTATTTTAAATTTAATTTAATTTAATTTATTTTATTATTATTTTATTTTATTTTATATTTTATTTATTTTATTTTGTTTATTTTATTATTATTTTATTTTATATTTTATATCATTTCATTTATTTTATTTATTTTATTATTTTATTTTATATTTTATTTTATTTATTTTATTTAATTTATTATTTTATTATATTTTATTTTATTTTATTTTATTATTTTATTATTTTATTTTTACAGCCCGTCTCTGGCGGCGGGGACCCCGCCATCCACAGAGAGTGTGGGTCGACCAGATGGCCCGACCTGGACTTCAGTCTCTGATTGTGGATCAGAGTGATTTGGATTGATTGAAATGTTGACAGGATACTTTTTAGTTTATTTATTTTTCTTTATTTGATCTGCTTGACCGGGAGCGGGGGCGGGGCCGAAGAGCAAAGAAATGTTGACAGGAAACTCACTTTTTTTTTCTTTCTTTTTTTAAAAAAAATATATTTTATTGATTTTTTACAGAGAGGAAGGGAGAGAGCTAGAGAGTTAGAAACATCAATGAGAGAGTAACATTGATCAGCTGCCCCCTGCACACCTCCCACTGGGGATGTGCCCGCAACCAAGGTACACGCCCTTGACCGGAATCGAACCTGGGACCTTTCAGTCCACAGGCTGACACTCTATCCACTGAGCAAAACCGGTTAGGCCTTTTTTTTCTTTCTTTCTTTCACGTACAGCCCGCATACAATGATACAGTCTTATCATGAATCCACCTTTACTACTATTTATTTATTTATTTATTTATTCATTCATTCATTCATTTATTTATTTATTTATATGTACAGCCCGGCTTATCACAGCGTTATACATTTATGAGTCTCTCAAACAAAACCCCAGAAAACACGTTGCAATGCTTACCCGTCCTGTTTCTATTCCTATCAACGCTTCAACCCTTTAGGGATGTTTCCAGGCGGCATTGGCGGCATTGGCGGCATTGGCGGCATTGGCGGCATTGGCGGCATTGGCGGCGGCGGCGGTGGCGGCAGCACAGTGCGGGGCGTGTTCACTGAAAGGAAATTCCTAAATCGCCCCGTATTCGCTCGCGGAGGAAATTTCAAAGTCTAAGTGACAGTCTTTCATCCGCATCGTGGGAGTGTCTGTCCTTCTTGACTGCTAGGTGGAAACGAGAGAGAGAGAGAGAGAGAGAGAGAGAGAGAGAGAGAATGAGAATATGAAGCTTTCAAACGCCCCCCCCCCCGCCCCCCCCGCCCCCAGTACCGGACCCTGCGTTCTCACCACCCTGGTGATGACATGATGATGATGCAACCTGTCCTTGTCATGCGCCACCTTCCTGGTGACCGCTTTTATAAGCTTCAAAGCGAGGTCGGCCAGAGGGCCAGGTTGGTCCGTTGTCGTCACAGGGCGGAGCCAAATCAGAGACAGCTCTTGGCAGACAGAGGGGCGTGAATGGAAGGCAGTGGATCGCCATACTAGCACTTTGGATGGAGGCACATCCATGATAAATAACACAAAGCAGTACCTGTACCTCAAATGGAAACTTCTTTCGCAGACATGAAAAATGCAGGTCAAGTCACTTGGACACTATGGACGGCTTTGTCGTGTAGAAATGGGCAGGCGTGAATTAGGTATTCTGAACTTTGTCCTCCTTTGGGTTTGTCCTTGTGATCCAAAGGAACTCTCCCCAGCCAGGAAAGGTATGAGGTGGACTGAAGTGGACCACAGTGGGGTTTCTGGCTGGAAACCACAAACCACACCACTGGCGGTGACCGACTGGGTGTGCCGTGCGCTGCCCTGCCCTGCCATGCCCCAGAAAGTCATAGTCAGGACTGAACCGAGGACCTTCCTCTTTCTCTTTCTTTTTCTTTCTTTTTTTCTTTCTTCCTTCCTTCCTTTCTTTCTTTCTTTTTCTTCTTTCTTTCTTTCTTTCTTTCTTTCTTTCTTTCTTTCTTTCTTTCTTTTTCTTTCTTTCTTTCTTTCTTTCTTTCTTTCTTCTTTCTTTCTTTCTTTCTTTCTTTCTTCTTTCTTCTTTCTTCTTTCTTTCTTTCTTTCTTTCTTTCTTTCTTTCTTTCTTTCTTTCTTGTTTCTTTCTTCTTTCTTTCTTTCTTCTTTCTTTCTTTCTTTCTTTCTTCTTTTTTTCTCCTTTCTTTCTTTCTTTCTTTCTTTCTTTCTTTCTTTCTTTCTTCTTTCTTTCTTCTTTCTTTCTTTATTTCTTTCTTCTTTCTTTCTTTCTTTCTTTCTTTCTTTCTTTCTTTCTTTCTTCTTTCTTCGTTCTTTCTTCTTTCTTTCTTTCTTCTTTCTTTCTTTCTTCTTTCTTTCTTTCTTTCTTTCTTCTTTCTTTCTTCTTTCTTTCTTTCTTTCTTTCTTCTCTCTCTCTCTCTCTCTCTCCTCCTTCCTTCCTTTCTTTTTTCTTTTTATTTTATTCTATTGTTTTTGGCCCTTCCACCCCCTAAACTTGGTTCCTAGGGGTATGGGACACACCTCTCCCTCTTCTACTCCAGCTTCCCCGCTCTTCCCCTTGCCTCAGATTTGAGTCTCTGCAAGTGCAAGCAGCGGGTGACCTACTACAGAGCCTTGCAGTCAATGGGTAGTCCTTATTCTTGTGTGGGTGACCTTAGTTGAACTTCACACAGGTTGTTTTCTGCATAGGTGTCATTCAAGGAAAACAAACAAAAAACTCAGAATAAGAGCCATGCCCTGTGTCATTAACTAACGAGGTCCTTTGGCATCCTCTCTTCCCCAGCGTCCCTCCTGCTTCCCTCCAACTCTCTCCCTTCCTCTTGCTCCCCCTCTCCTCCACTCCATTCCAGTCTATTCCACTCACCCCCCCCCACAGATTCTGTCCATCCTGGATCTCACACTCAGTATACATACATACATACATACATACATACATTCGTCCTACACCTGAGTATCAACCAAAGACTTGGAAACAATGAGGAGGAGACTCAAGAAGTAATGCCATTCAAAACTAAACATTAAGTCATTGTGTAAATGCTGTGAAAGGAAAAGTGGATAGGGTATGCCTGTAAATGGCATAGCTCTCCCTGCTCACCTAGCCTTTTCAATGACAGCACCCACCCCATACCCACCCCCTTACTGTCATGGATGCTTTTCATGATCCCTGAGAGGAAGAAAATATCCCCTCTTGCTGAACCCTGGCTTTTCACACTGCAGATGACCCTCTTGGACAGATGCAGGAACTCTCTCCCTCCCAGTCCCAGAGAGGATGTTTTGACCCACCCTTGATCTCTTTCTTGGTTTGTTTTCTTTCAATGGTGGTAAACACAGACCTCCTTTGAACTTTTGATAAGCCTACAGTTTACAATCACACTCCTTTAGCGTGATTTTTAATACAACTCCCGGGGTCAGGATCATGACTTTAGAGTCACGATTGGTTCGCCCCATGAGAGGACTCCTGTGTGTGTGTGTGGGGGGGGGGGGGGATTGCCCGTTTTGCTTTCTCCCGCCTCCCTAAAATGTCACCAGTGGATTTCATGTAACCCACGTACGGTCTCCTCCTGGGATTGGAGTGTATAAAATAAGGGGGCCGACATTGCCATTCTTTGGAACATCATCTCCCGCCTTTGAGATTGTGCTTCCCGGCGTACGAGCGACATTTCTGGACAGTTTGGCTGAAAGACACTCACAGAAATTCTTCACAGGTTGGAGGATTTCTTACGTTGTTGACAAATTCCACACACGCACACATGTGTGTGCACTTGGTTCACAGTTGCCACCTGTGGGGGATCCATCCGGGAATCCATCCCGCAACCCGTGCATGTGCCCTTGACCTGAATCGAACCTGGGACCCTTTAGTCTGCAGGCCGACGCTCTATCTCCCCTGACCCAAACCGGCTAGGGTGTAATTTTCCTTTTTAAATCCCCTCATTTTTATTGAGTACATTGCTGACTGTTACCTATCCTACGCCAACCTAAGTAAGAGAAGTATGTGTCTGTCATTTTATTTTCATTTTTATCCAATCCCAGAGGTTTCCTGCCCCCCGCCCCACCCCGCTTTGCCTTCTTTGGCCTCCCTCATCTATCACCAATGGAGTTCATGTAACCCACTTACATCTCCTCTTTTGCTTGACATGTATACAAGGTTAAAACACACACACACACCCTCCATTCTACAGAGTGTTATCCCAATATGTTGAGAATCTACTTCCTGGCAATTGCCTCAAATGAACTCACAGACATTCTCCACAGATTTGAATCTTTTTTGATGTTCACACATCCATCCATCCATCCATCCATCCATGGGGAAGTTAAAGATGAATGATAAAAGGGTGTCTGTCGTGAGTGGCACATTTGGAGCGGTGTGTGTGGTGGAGGGATGGATGATCACAACCGGCAACTGGAGCAGAGTGTGCTGGCCCGTTTGGTGACCCGGAGTTATTGAGTCAAATCATCCCTCACCAGGCCTCCCGCGACCCTCATCGCTCCACTCCCACCTATGTCTCTCCTCCTAGGGGATCTAAGATGCTGAGATCTACTGTTGACCTTCGCCTTGGACCGTGGACTCACGCTCCTCAAACGCCTCCCTCTCGCTCCCCACCCCTCTCTCGCAGGATTCCCAAACGGGTGAGGGCCGGTTCCTGGGTTGGCAGATAGAGGGCACTCTTTTCCACCCGGACCGGCCAGGCCGGTTTCTCAAACAGCCTCCCTCCCTGAAGTTGGTGAGCTGCGGGCCTGAGGGTGGGGGGACTCGGAGAAGCCCGAGGTGAGGGAGGTCCAAGGCCCTGAGGTCACTGGAGACCTTTCTGCATTTGAATGAAGCCCTGGAGTGAGATCCATTGGAATGAATCGCCCTGACCTCCTCCCCTCCCGCTTGCTCCATACCCCACCCCCTACTCCCCATCCCCCACCCCAGCTCCCTTCCTCTCAGCCCTCAGGTCAGGGGCTTCTGAGACTCTGAGCCTGGGGCGAGGAGGGTCGGGGGAGAGGGGAATCACGCAGGCAGGGGGAAAGCTGAGTTGCTTCCTGTGAGTGTATTTGAGCCCCAAGGTCCCTGTGGGCCCAGCAGAAATCTGTGTCTGTGGGGGCGACCCTCCTGCCTGCTAAGAGGTGCTGTCCCACCCTGGCCGGTCATTTCCCTGCCCCATCTGGGAGCTGGGCTCTCCTGCCCTGGTTCTGCACACAGGTGTGCGCCCGGCTCTCCACTCTCCACACAGCCTGGTTCCCAGGACCTGCAGTGAATCACTCAGACCCCCGCTCTTGAGGCCATTCCTTTCATCTCAGCCCCCACAGCTGCCCTTGGTCTGAGAGGCGCCAATATAATCAGGAGGGTCAGAAAAGGCAGACAGAACAAACAACTTTTATGGGAGACAGCTGCAGCCAGGGAGGTTACAGGAGATGGCTGCAGCCAGGGAGGGAACTGAAGGACAAATGACCTGATAAGAAACCAGACAGGCATTAACTCACTTAGAAAGCCAGATCATTAGTGAAAAATTCCAAACTACATTCCCTCCCCACCGAAAGCAGATAGATGTATGTTGACTCACACGGCGCCAGATCTCCAGTAGAATGACCCCAGGTTACTTCCCCCATTTGCTAAAAAGTATATAATGTGTGCTTAAACTCTTGGTCGGGACTCACAGACACTGCTCTGTGCTCAGAGTAGGCTGTGAGTCCCAGCATGCTGGTATCAATAAACCCTTTGCTTTTTGCATGAGAAGCGTCTCTTGGTTCTTTGTGACAGCGGCTTGCGTCCAGGGCGTTACATTTGGAGGTTCCACCGAGATTAACTGCAGCCGCCTTCGGGTATCAACGTTCCAACAGACGCTTCTTGGGATAAGTGACGGCGCCGTTTTGGATAAGAATAGCGATCGCTTAGATATTGAGACCTCGAATTTTGTCAGCAGCCGGCAAATCTGTTTGGTCAGTGCTAGCAAATCTGTTCGGTCAGAGCTCTGTTCGTTTGGTGGCTGTCGGGGAGGGGCGTGAGCCTCCCCCGACTGCGGCTGACAGACGTGTCGGGAGGTCGCAGGCCACATCCCCGGGGGACGCCCTGGTGGAGTCTGGAGAGGACCAGGGGCGCCTGGATTCCTCTCGTTTGTTCTGAAACTCTGTTGCCAGCTGGGTCAATTGGCTTTGAAAAACCTTCTTTTTGGATCCTTCGATTTTTGTCTCAACGCGTTGTGTCTGTCCTTGTCTTTTGTTCTTTGTTTCTTGTCGTTGGTGTGTGTGTGTTTTCGATCATGGGCCAGTCTACCTCTACTCCTTTGTCCCTGACCCTGGACCATTGGTCGGAGGTCAAGGGACGAGCTCAAAACCTTTCTCTTATCATCAAAAAGGGTAAATGGCAGACTTTTTGTTCATCCGAGTGGCCCGCCTTTAATGTCGGATGGCCCCCGGAGGGGTCTTTCCATCTGCCTCTCATCAGGGAAGTAAGGAATCTGGTTTTTCAGCCTGGCCAACACGGACACCCGGACCATTAGCCTTACATTTTAGTCTGGCAAGACTTATGTGAGAACCCCCCGGCGTGGGTCAAGCCCTTCTTACCCCCTGGTTCTCCCCCTAGATCCTCGGTCTCTGCTTCTGAGCCGGCAATCCTCCCTGTGAAGCCGCTCTCCCCTCTCCTCCACCCTCTGCTCCCTCCCCTCCACCCTCTGCTCCTCCTGGACGGACGTTATGGAATGGACTCAGACTGCTCCTTTGGGTATTGTGATTGATCAGTTCAAGGAGATTGCGGGAGGCTTTAGAGCTCCCTCAGAAATTGGGAAGTTGTTAGGAATTGAATGGATTGTTTAAACTCTAAATAAATGTCTGGTGAAAGTATGTGAGTGTAAAGGCGGGGGGGAGGGGGGGGGGGCAAGTGTGCGGGAGCGCGGTGCGCGGTGACCGCAGCCCTCGCCCCGGAGCCCGGCCGCGCCGCGGGCCCAGGCAGCTCGGCTGCAGCAGCGGCCCTGGGGGCTTGGCCTCCGGCCCTGTTGGCGGCGGGTGCTGGGCCGGAGCTGGAGCCCAAGCGGTGCAGCCTGGAAGAGGCCGGAGGCCGGGAGGGGCGGCGGCAGCCCGGGCGGCCCGAGCCCTGCAGCTTGGGCCTGCGCCCGGCGCCATGGGCGGAGGTGCGCCTTCGGGGGGCGGCCCTGGGGGCTTGGGCCGGGCGCGGACAAGCTCGTTCGCAGAGCCTGGCCGCGGTGGCGGCCGCAGGGTGTTAACCCCTGGGTTTGTGTCGAGCGAGTGGAGCTGGGCGGAGCACAGGGGAGCAAGGCCGGTGAGTCGCTTGCAGGAGGCCGGAGCAGCGAGGCCCCCGGCGGCGTCAGGTCCGGGGGAAGGTCTGGGAAAGGTCCCGCGTGGAGCCCACGGGCCGGACACCTGGGGGCGGCGCGGCTACTCTGGACGGGAGCAGGGCTCTTCCCATGGAGATCGCGCCAGCTAGATGACAAAAAGTCCTTCTTGTAATTGAAAAGTTTTAAAATGTGTCTGGTATTTCTGTTCACATGTAAAGAGAAAAGCTGGTTTAAAACTAATGCGCCCAATTGTCCTGTTTTTGGACATTTAGATAGAGTTTTGAACTAGAGTCTCTTCACACATGTACAGAATAAAACCCAAGACTGATTATTTCCTAAGGAAAATGGCTAATTTTACCCAGGGAAGCAATGCAGGCTTGTTCTAGCAACAAGCCTCCAAAAGAAAATTCAGTAAGATTGCCTCTGTTACAAAATTTGCCAAAGTAAATGCCTTAATAATAATAATTGGATTTGAATCTCAAGAAATTATGTAGCTACAAATTTGCTTCTTGACTTTCCCTAGAGAAAAATGGTGGTTTTAAAGTCGAGGGCTGGGCCAGGCCTGTTTGCCAGCCTCAGGTGTGGTTTTCCATAACTGCTGGGAACTTGAGACCTTAAAGTTTACTGAGTCAAACAATAAAAAACGTTCGTCTAGGTATTTTGAAGTGACATAATATACAATATTAATCTGAATGTGCCTCGTACGAAATCTAGAGGGTAGAATTGAATCTGTTGGTTGATTGTGTCTTGTATTTTTGAAGTTTATTCTTAAAAATGTTACTGATTGAGAAATGCTAAATATTTGACTTGCCAGCTAAAAGTTTAAGGTTCGGATTGAATTGGGAGAAATTGTGTAGTTGTGGTAGCTAGATACCTAAAATGTAGAAATTTTTGAGAAATTTTTGACTTTCTCTGAAATAATTAGGAATTCAAAATATGCTGCTTATTGGTCTGATTAAAAAGAGGATTAACTCTGTGATCTCAACGGAAATTCTTAAAACCAGTTTAAATTTAATTGCAGAGAACAGTATAGACAGCCACTTTGGGCTGTGTGATTTAGCAGCTGCCATGATGGCCACATGGCTTGCCCCTCCCCTGGGGGCCGCCATCTTGAAACAGCAAAGGCCAACCCATCCCTTTGAATTAGCCAATCGGGAGAGACCATGCGCCTGAGCTCCAGTCAGGAGTAAGGAACAGGTCACTAGGTTGTTAAGGCATCTGCATCAGGAAGAACTTGCAGAGATTCAGAGCCAAGTTCAAACAGGAAACTCTGAATGGGGTAGGGTAGCCTGTGTCCCATCAGGGACTGGGCAGCCAAGAGTCAGGATCCCCATAGGGGCATCTGCCAGTGATGCTCTGGTATTTGCTTTTCACAGATTGGGAGTTTATGAATTATTTTCAATGCTGAATACACTGCTTGCAATAAGCCATGTGCCTCATTTAAAGGTATACAAATTTTATATTTTCCATGTCAGTCTAACCAAAAATTGTTGTCTTGGAATGTTAAAAGCAAAGTTTTTTATCAAATCTATAACCATGCCACTTTTAAATTTTGTCATTTGTGGACAGCTTTATTCTGATGCATTTGTAGGTATATTATATGTTTGGGAAAAAAAAAAGGGACTCTGACTTAATCTAAATTGCAGGCTTGTAAGCAGGTCATATTTTTCAACTGGATGAAGATTTATAGAACTTCAAGGAATAACTGAATTCAAAACCTACTGGCAAATAATCAGGATAAACAAAAATAACTATGGGACTAAATGAATTAAGGATAATTATTCTTATGACTGTTTAAAATATTGTTGACTTTTAAATCTTTTGTTTCCCAAATATAAGGAAAAGTAAAGAGCAGACATTCTGCATTGTAGGAACTAACAAAATTGGTAACAGATTCATTTCACAGTGCACTCCCAGGCGACGAAGATTTCAAAGATCATGGCTTACAACCAGGAGATTTGGTGTGTTGGAAAAGACACCAAATAAAAGACTCTCCAACCCCCGTTGGAGAGGACCTTATCAGGTATTACTAACTAACCCATATGCAGCTAAACGTAAAGGAGTTAGCTCTGGATTCACATTTCTCATTTGAAAAAGGCACCTGACTGTGAATGGACATCTATTCCCATCTCTGACACCCATCTCCATCTGCAATGGAGATAGGAGAATTTTCAAGGGCGAGAAACAGCTGAGGCCTTTCGAGGACGAGAAGTCGCTGACCACAGAGAGACAGACAGCTATCCCAAGATGACGTCAACAAGGCCTGTATACTCACAAACTGATAATTGCTAGCTGTGGTGATTCAAAGTTTTAATGGGGAATGTTATCTGTCTTTATTGTTTAAGTATATGTCTTTGTTGTTTAAAATTGTTTAGCTAGTGAAATTTTTGTTTGTGTCTCTAAAAAAAAATGAATGTATTGCTAATCTGAGGAATGTTAATTACTTACATGTCACCTTAAAAATTAATTAAGGCTCAGAGTTCTAACTAACTGGAATGTACAGCTTTGGTGTGATGGAGGAAGGTAAAGAAATACTTAATGGAAGGTCTGAGGCATGGTTATGCATTTTTGAAGGACATAGAAAGAAGGTTTGAAGGCTAACCTGAAAGAATGAAATTTGTGAAGGTTGTGTATGTGATGAGAAGGAAAAGATAAATGTTGAAAGAAAGTTGAATGCATGATAGGCCAGTAAGCTGGGACAAGTAGAATAGGGAAACTAAGCAAAAATCCTGTCTTCCCTAAACCAAAGACATTTGGAGTAAATGCTTTGCATTTGCCTCCCTAAACAAAGGTTAAATCGTTTATGTCAATCTGATTAGTGTCATTTGTTGTCCACACCCAGGGACAAATGAAGTTAGAAAATAAGCCTTATTTTGATTAGTTCTTTCATTCAGGAGGAGCTAACCCGGTCCCTCCCTGCAACATGAATGATAAAATGTATGTTAAGGAATTTTAAAGTTGCTCAAAACTCGCTGCCTTGGGTCCAGTTCTGCGTGTGTAAGAAGGCACAGAGTAAGGTTTAGTAGCAGGAGTGGAGAGGCAGGCAGGGCAGGAGCAGGCCAAAAGAAGCTGGCAAGGCCATCCAAACCACCCAGCCGCTATTGGCCAGAGCCGCCTGAGGCAGACCTCCTCGGACTGGCAACAGCTGACTCTGACTAGGACAGGCTGGGCTCTTTCCAACTGGGCCCCCATGAACCGATGGTCGAAATGAAAATCGGGGGCCAGACTGTGAACTTTATGGTTGATACAGCGGCAGAGCACTCGGTAGTTACTCAGAAGGTAGCTCCCCTCTCAGGACAGGAAGTCACCATTATTGGAGCTACCGGGACCACAGCTGCAGACTGTTCTGCCGCCCCCGCCGATGTCAGTTAGGCGGCCATCAGGTGGTTCATGAATTCCTGTATTTGCCAAATTGCCTGGTCCCTCTAATGGGCAGAGACCTTTTAGCCAAAATGAAAGCAGAAACCACTTTTGCCCCAGATGGCTCAGCACAGCCCTGCCTAGGTGAAGAGACCTCTTCAATGATCCTGCCCTTAGCAGTGCCGAGGGAGGAAGAATGGAGACTTTATACCCCCCCAGCCAAAGGCCCCCACATCTGTTCCTGTCAGGCCCCCATCAGGGGACTTGGATGATGTTCCTGTTATCTGCTCAAGAGCCCAAGACTGTAAAGATACTTGTTCACTGAAAAGGTGTAAGTATGTTTGGGGGCTCCTCTGTCTGTTTGTTTACTGGGAACTTTGATTTTCTATGTGATATTCTGTGCTGGGTTGGGATTTTGGAATTCTAGTCTGATTGGGACATTTAAGGATGGGGCTCACAGTTCCTCAAGGCAAAGACTTAATGGGCCTTTCCCCCTGCCTGTGAAGGAAGATAATGGGCCTTGAAATCTGTAAAGATAGACGAGAATGAAGCTGGTCAGGCCCCACCCCCTATCATTCCTGACTTTCTTGCTGCAAGAATTGTCTCTTTTTTTGAGAGGGCGCACGAGGACATTTGGCTGCGCCTCGGCGCCACCCAGGAGACTGGCCCAACCCCAACTCCTCATCAGCACAGACCAGGAGATTGGGTCTACATCAAAAGGCACCACCTGGAGCCTCGATGGAAAGGTCCCTACACCCGACTCCATGGTGCTGACGACCCCCACCGCTCTCAAGATAGACGGCGTCGCGACCTGGGTCCATCACATCCACGTCTGGTCAGCAGCAAGCTACGGCGTGATCGACCTGCCTGATGCTGGTAACATTGAATAGACTTAGATAATGCCTGCATCTTCATGGACATGGCTCCAAAGAGACAAAGACAATTTATAGAATCACATGTTTAATAGCAGAAGATGTGGCTGCCTAAAGCGGCCATGATGCCTATATTATGTTTCATTGTGTTGATATGTCACATTAACCTTTAATTCTCTTGCAGGTTTAAATGTATGTTGACTGTCCTGGAAGGGTACTATGTGGGGTGAACCCCAAAAAGTAAAGGGTGCCTAGCTGCCAAGAGGGCAGGTGCCCACCTGGGCAGGGAACAGTGCCCATCAGGTTTTGGTCTCTGTTGAGAGACAGCTAACAGTTGGCAGCCTGTGTACTGCTTGCAGGCCTTTATGACCATGCCCATGTCAGGGGTAGTCTGAAAAAAAGCCTGTTTAGAGTGAAAAGTCTGAGGCATAGTTATACATAGAAAGAAAGTTTAATGCCAACAATTAAAAGGAATTGGCAAGGAAAGTCAGAAAATCTTAGAGTAAAGCAGTATGTCTTTCTTCTTATGTAATTCCTCCGAAATTTGGCAATACTAACATGGCAATACGTTTCTTTGCATAGATTCAATAAGACCGGTTCCTAATAGTGGTTTTATTAACGGAAAACTTTGACTGGAGTATCATGTTATAAAGAGCCCTGTCTGAGCTCTAAAGACTTGAAGCCAGTAAAAATGCCACGAAGAAAGCCTGGTATTCTGCTTGGAAGCCCTGAAGATGGCTGGCGCTGGAGTGTCAGGCCGATGCCCTACCATCACCAGCGGTTGGTAAAAGTAGAAGGGGAGCAGTAGGGATGCCTCTACGTTCCTGCGGAACCCCCATACACTCTGGGCCGCAACAAGTAGGAGGGCTACTGAGATGGGCTTAAAGCCTGGAGCGTGGGCTCAGGTGGAATTGCTACAGGTGAAGAATTCACCTAACTCAGCAGATACTGCAGGCGGGCCTGATGGCAGCTGGGTAGCGTGGCTTCCTGGCCCTACGGGGCACATTAAGATTCAACCATGAAATTCCAGCAAAGGTAGTCAGTTACCATTCTTGTTGTGTTTATGCAAACATCAGGACAGTAGATAAATTAATCTTAATTTGGCTTTTTGATAGCCATAGAGAAATTAAAAAAAAAAATCCTATTTCAATAGAAATTGCTAAAGCTAAAATAGTTTCTTTCCCCTCCACCAGACCATTTGTTAAAATATGCCCAGTACGAGCCTCTAGCAACAGTGGAATCAGTCCGTCTCCCTCACATCACTCTCAGAAGTGGTCTTACAGAATAGATGAGGTCTAGATCTCCTGTTCATGCAGGACGGCGGGCTCTGTGCAGCCCTCAGGGAAGAGTGCTGTTTTTATGCTGATCATACAGGGGTAGTAGAGGAGTCCATGACCAAACTTCGGCAGCGGCTGGCCGAGCAACAGAAGGAAAGGGAGGCGCAGAAAAGTTGGTTTGAATCTTGGTTTACACAGTCGCCATGGTTAACGACCCTCTTATCAGCAGTTGCTGGACCGTTTATAATCCTGTTGTTAATTCTCTCCATAGAACCCTGTATTATAAATAAAATTATGGAATTCATACAACAGAGGGTAGAGGACATTAAGCTCCTGATTATCAGGCAACAATACTCAGCCTTGGCTGAGTCTGAGGGTCTCTAAGATTAGAGACCGCCCACAGAAAAAGGGGGGAATGAGAGGCGCCAATATAATCAGGAGGGTCAGAAAAGGCAGACAGAACAAACAACTTTTATGGGAGACAGCTGCAGCCAAGGAGGTTACAGGAGATGGCTGCAGCCAGGGAGGGAACTGAAGGACAAACGACCTGATAAGAAACCAGACAGGCATTAACTCACTTAGAAAGCCAGATCATTAGTGAAAAATTCCAAACTACATTCCCTCCCCACCGAAAGCAGATAGATGTATGTTGACTCACATGGCGCCAGATCTCCAGTAGAATGACCCCAGGTTACTTCCCCCGTTTGCTAAAAAGTATATAATGTGTGCTTAAACTCTTGGTCGGGACTCACAGACACTGCTCTGTGCTCAGAGTAGGCTGTGAGTCCCAGCATGCTGGTATCAATAAACCCTTTGCTTTTTGCATGAGAAGCGTCTCTTGGTTCTTTGTGACAGTGGCTTGCGTCCAGGGCGTTACAGGTCAGCCATGGGTGACCAAGCCCTCATTACCACTGAGTGGCTACACATGGCCTTCTTGCCTACTGGGAGCCACTGAGCAAAAGGGTTTTGTCCTCAGCTACAAGCTGCCTTTCGGCGGACACCACTTCAGTCCGGGGCCGAAGCTCTCAGTGGACAGACAGGCTGAGGTGGCCAAGCCAGGGCAGGCTCCAGGCAGGGACCGGATCCTCAGGTCAGGTCCCCTTTGTCCAGCCCACCTGTGTTCTGTCCAGGTCGTGGGAGATGGCACTGCCCCACATGGGGGAGTGGCAGCTTGTCACAGCAGCCAGGCTTGCGGTGGACTCAGAACCAGCTCAGGAGGTGTGGCATGCTCCTAGTGCCCTGGTAAACCAGTTCTCCAGGCAGGGAGAGTCCTTGAATGTAGCATCTGGGCAATTTCTGTGGTGTAAATACTCCCACCATGGCCCATTCCAGGCTCCCATGGTGACTGTCGGTTAATGCATTGAGCTCAGAGTTGGGGAGACAAGCACAGTCTGCTCCCCCCAGCACACCTTGTGCCTCTTCCTACCTACCTCCCCTCACCCCAACCACACTGCCATGCCTTCCATGGGGCTGAAATGCTCAAGTCCCAGCCGTCCCTGATCACAAAAACCTCTGCAGGGTAGGGGATTTCACTGCTAGCCCCTAGACAGCGGCCTTGAAGCTCTTGGGATCCTCAGCAATAAAGCACTTTACATCCTCCCCTCCGCCCCCCAGCCAAAAAAAAGATAAGGATAACCAGGAAGTTGGTCGTGCCCACAGGGGCCTGGAAAGATGGGGGCAGGCCCCTAATATTCCAAAACAGGTCTAGCTGTAGGCAAGGTGGGTAGCATTCAACTCAGTGGTGCCAGGAACTGGCCAAACCTCTCCCTCGTCTGCTTTCTAGTGGTGGTGGTGGGGTGGGGTGGGGTGGTGGTGGTGGTGGTGGTGGTGCAGGCTAGGTTGCCAAAGAAGATTGGCATTTTTTTTCTTGGATGGAGGGACCCCCTGAGTCTAATTTCTCCTAAGTGTTGGTGAGTATGTACCCCCAAAAAGGGGGCTCTCAAGGTACCGCAGCCCGGTTCCCCATCTACAGAGACACATGAGTAGCGACCCAAGTCGAGAGTGAGAAGCATCTCTGCCAACCTCTGGGGCTGCTTGGGGCCATTCTGAGCGGGGAGGGTCCCCCATGAATCGGGTAGCTTGGGCTCTGTCGTGGAAGTTCATCATGGAGAAAGGACTGTTGGCAAACAGACATACGTTTAGTCGGTCTCCAGATGAGATTCCTCTCGGGATGTTCCCTTTTTAAAAATCATCATTCTTGCCCTAACTGGTTTGGCTCAGTGGATAGAGCAGCGATGGCGAACCTTTTGAGATCGGCGTGCCAGCATTTTGAAAAACCCTAACTTAACTCTGGTGCCCTGTCACATATAGAAATTTTTTGATATTTGCAACCATGGTAAAACAAAGACTTATATTTCTGATATTCATTTTATATATTTAAATGCATTTAACAGAGAAAAAATCAACCAAAAAAAAATGAGTTGTGTCATAGGTTCGCCATCACTGGGATAGAGCGTCAGCCTGCAGACTCAAGGGTCCCAGGTTCAATTCCAGTCAAGGGCATGTACCTTGGTTGCGGGCACATCCCCAGTAGGGAGTGTGCAGGAGGCAGCTGATCAATGTTTCTCTCTCATTGATGTTTCCAACTCTCTATCCCTCTCCCTTCCTCTCTGTAAAATAAATAAATAAATAAATAAATAAATAAAGTCTATTTTAAAAAATAAAAACCATCACATTCTCCCCTGTTGGTTCAGTCTCTGGCTCATTGAAGTCTACATACACATGACCCTTCTAATAAAACCCCACAAAAACCAACAACCAACATATGTTGGCGTCACTGGCTTAAAAACAGACATGCAGACAGACAGACAGACAGAGACAAATCTCTGAGTCCCTATCAGGTGAACTGGGGACGATTTGAGCAGGAAAATATAGGTTGCCCCTGTCCCATGCCCTCATTGAAAGGGGACAGGTTCTGATTTTAAAACAGCCGTCAGTCGGTCGGTCGGTTGGTGGGGTACCCCTACCTACCGCTGTGGGCACACAAGCTTGACTCCCAGGGAGAGGGAGACTTGGTTGGGTAGGGTTAAGAACAGGTAAAGTAGCCCCGGCCAGTCAGTCGGCATCTCCGAGAGCTTCAGGACCTTCACCTGTTAGGATCATTGCCATTTTTCCAAAAGCAGTATGAGTGAGGAGAAGGGGAGATTCCCTCTCACAGTCCTCGGATCATCCCTCGGTTCGCTTCTGTGTGTTTTCTCTTTGTAAATCCAATGTCTGTCTTTTGTTGTTGTTGTTTTCTACACTCTTTCTAAGGGTGACCTGGCTTCTGACAGCAGAAACAGACGCCTCTACCATTTCACAGCAGACCTCATGGACAGATTCTGTTGCCTCGCCCTTAAAAACCAGCAGGTGTATACATCATGTTCACGGAAAAACATGCAAACCCATAGAGATCTTTCATGAGTTTATTTGAGCCAAACTGTCCACACTTGACAGGAAGCAGAACCTCAAGGGGCTGGGACAATGCTCCGGAGAATGGCTGTTTTTCACTGTGTTTTATTCACTCTTTCTCTAAATTATTATTTAATGCATTTTTATTGATTTCTGAGAGAAAGGGAGAGGGAGAGAGCGATAGAAACACCCACTACTGGGGATCGAGCCCACAACCGGGCCTGCACCCTTGACTAAAATCGAAACCCGGACCCTTCGGTCTCCAGGCCGATGCTCTACCCACTGACCAAAACCAGCTGGGGCATTACTTTGTTTTATACGTGACATTCCAATCCAAGGAGGAGACATACGTGGGTTACAGGAAATCCACTGGTGATAGATGAGGGAGAGAGGGAGGGAGGGAGGGAGGAAAGGGAGGTAGGGGTGGGGCATGGGGGTACACCTCTGGTATTGGATATAAAGCAAAATGATAGATGCATACTTCTTTTTTAAAAATATATATTTTTATTGATTGCAGAGAGGGAGGGAGGGAGAGAGAAACATCATTGATGAGGGAGAATCGGGGATCGGCGGCCTCCTGCATGCCCCATAGTGGGGCTCGAGCCGGTGACCAGGGTGGGCATGCTCCCTGGCCCCGAATCGAACCCAGGACCTTAAGTTCTGCAACAGGCTGACATCGGCTCTACCCACTGAGACAAACCGGCCAGGGCCACACCTACTTCTTTTCCTTAGGTGGGTGCAGGATAGATAGTTAACAGGCAACAATACAGGTGATAACAATAAAAATGAAGGAATTTATGGTCTCTTTCCTGCAGGGCACCCAGGGGCATTTGCTTCTGTGTGTGTGTGGGGGGGGGGGGCGGAGGTGGGGGGGAGGGGGAGAGAGTAGGGGGGATAATGTTACAAGCTCCTCTGACATTTCAGAGGTGTGTTGTCTTACATGCAAAAGGACCATAGGTTCAGTTAAGGTAAACGCTGATCTGGTCAGGGAAGACTCAGGCCTAGGACGTGACTACCCACCACAAGTGCTCTTAGTGACAGCCTCCCGTCAGACCATCCCTGCGGTCGATTTAGGTCTTTCAGTTTGCAAGACCGCCAGGCAGGCCTTCCCCTGAGCTCGTTGGGTTAGCATGTGGCCCCTTTTGTCCACAGTTGTGTGGGAATAAAGGAGTCATCCTTTCTGTCAAAGGAGGGAGCTTAGGCAGCCTCCATTTTGGCTCCAGGGACTTGGCAGCCACCGTTTCGAAATGGCATAGGTCAACCCCTCCCTCTTATCCTCTCCTCTCCACGCACCCCTCCCCCCGTTTTAATTTCGCTGTTTTGTTTCTCTTTTAAACAAATTCACATTTCATTTATGTTGACATAAACTGTACAAAATTAACTTTCTTCACCGAAAATAACAGCTATGTTTTCTGTATTCTTCCTAGATAAACTACAAAACGCATTCTTGTAGGTTGTCTAGGTTTCGCTTATAAATTGAGATGCGGCAGTAGATGTATCCACGGAAAAAGACAGAATGAAACAGACTGATGTGTTGTCAGGATCCATGGCCTCTGATCCTGTCTTGACCATGAAACAGAAGTGTCCCGCATATTCTAGCTTATGGAGCCCTAACTGGTTTGGCTCAGTGGATAGAGCATCTGCCTGCTGACTAAAAGGTCTCAGGTTGGATTCCTGTCAAGGGCATGTACCTTGGTTGTGGGCACATCCCCAGTAGGAAGTGTGCAGGAGGCAGCTGATCAATGTTTCTCTCTCATCGATGTTTCTAACTCTCTATCCCTCTCCCTTCCTTTCTATAAAAAAAAATAAATAAAATACATTTAAAAAAATAAAAATCATCATTCTTCCCTTTTGGTTCAGTCTCTGGCTCACTGAAGTCTACATACACGGGACCCTCCTAAAAAAAAAACAAAAAAAACCCACCCCACAAAAACCAACAACCAAGTAAGTTGGCATCACTGGCTTGATTCAAACTGTCCACACTTGCCGGGAAGCAGAACCGCAAGGGGTTTGGACAATGCTCCAGAGAATGGCTGTTTTTCACTTTGTTTTATTCATTCTTTTTTCTAAATTATTACTTAATACATTTTTATTGATTTCTGAGAGGAAGGGAGAGGGAGAGAGCGATAGAAACGTCCAGGATGACAGAGGATCACCCGTCCGCTGCTTCCTGCACACCCGCTCCTGGGAATCGAGCCCACAACCGGGCCTGCTCCCTTGACTGTAATCGAACCCAGGACCCCTTCAGTCCCCAGGCCGATGCTCTACCCACTGACCCAAACTGGCCGGGGCGTCACTTTGTTTAATACATGACAATCCAATTCAAGGAGGAGACATAAGTGGGTTACAGGAAATTCACTGGTGATAGATGAAGGAGGGAGGGAGCGATGGAGGTACCAAAGTGGGGCGGGGGTGGGGGGGCCGACCTCTGAGATTGAATAAAAAGTGAAATGATAGACACACACTTCTTTTTATTTATTTTATTAATGTTTTACAGAGAGGAAGGGAGAGGGAGGGAGAGAGAAACCTCATCAATGAGAGAGAATCTTGGATCGGCCCCCTCTTGCACGCCCCCTAGTGGGGCTAGAGCCTCTGACCCGGGCGGGTGGGCATGCGGCCGGGACCCAAAATCGAACCCGGGACCTTAAGGTCCGCCGCAGGCTGACCTAGGCTCTACCCACTGAGCCAAACCGGCCAGGGCCACACCTACTTCTTTTCCTGAGGTGGGTGCAGGATAAATAGTTAACAGGCAACAATATACGTGATAACAATAGCAATGAAGGAATTTATGGTCTGTCCTGCAGAGCCCCCAGGCGCATTTGCTTGTGTGTGTGTGGGGGGGGGGGCGGGGGGAGGGTGAAGGGCGCGGGCCGGGATGGTGGGATGTTACAAGTTCCTCTGACATTTTATAGCATAGGTATGTTGTGTCTTAGATGCTAAGGTAAACACTGACCTGGTCTGGGAAGACTCTGGCCTAGGTTGGATGGGACTACCCACCACTACTGCTCTTAGTAACAGTCTCCCTTCAGACCATCCCTGCGGTGGCTTTAGGCCTCTCGGTTTGTAAGACCGCCATGCAGGCCTTCCCCTGAGCTCGTAGGGTTAGCATGTGGCCCCTTTCGTCGTCCACAGTTGTGTGGGAATAAAGGAGTCATCCTTTTTGTCAAAGAAGGGAGTTTAGGCAGCTTCCCTTTTGGCTCTAGGGGTCTGGCAGCCGCCATTTTGAAACGGCAAAGGTCAAGCCCTCCCTCTTATCCTCTCCACCCCGCCTCCCCCTCCCACCCCACCCTGTTTTAATTTCGGCGTTTTGTTTTTCCATTAAACAAATTTACATTTTATTTATGTTGACATAGACTGTACAAAATTGACTTTCTTCACCGAAAATGACAGCGATGTTTTTTGTATTCCTAGACCAACTACAAAACGCATTCTTGTCGGTTGTCTCGGTTTCACTTATAAATCGAGACTCGACAGTAGATGTAACCATGGAAAAAGATGGAATGAAACAGACCGATCTGTTGTCAGGATCCTTGGCCTCTAATCTTGTCTTGACCGTGAAACGGAAGTGTGCCACATATTCTTGCTAAAAAGCTTATGAGGATATAGGCTCAACGAAGGAATGTAAACAGCGACACCCAGATGTGGGTGTAAGGATGGCGGGCTCTTTCTTCAATGTTTCACAGTCATTTGTTTAAGATCATCGAATAAAGACAAAAATCCACACCGAAATCCTTGTCTGGCAAGCTCATGCTTCTTTCACTAGCTGGTCATTTCACTGTTGGTTACAGATTTCTCGTAGCACACTTAAAACTCCTGCTAGTCAGAGGTTAGTCGTGAGCTTCATTGCACAATTTTATGAAACAGATTCCTCCCACACCTTCTCAAAATTTATTTCTTCAAAGAACTGATAACTCAATGCTCAAAAACTGTGACAATGAATGTGATGTCTGCAATGACCTCACTAAAACAAGCCCAAAGTGACATCAGCAGAGATCACACAGAAGTGCAACGTGGCGCTTCCGATGATGCCTGCCGCCCTCTGGAAGAACAACAGTTTGTTCTCCAAAGCATGAGAGTTCACACCGTGGCCATTTAAGCAGAGGATCAGTGGCTACTCTACTCAAGAGATCCAGTGATTAAGTGACCCACCTATATCTTACAGCTTTTCTCTGTTTCCTTTCAAATTTCTCAGATTTTTTTTCAATATCAGATATAAGAGAGAACGCATTTTAAAAGTCCGTCAGGTATTTCCGACACTTTCGGAATTATCTGTAGGAAGCTCTTAGTTGTGTAGACTTTGATGTATGTGTCCACCGTTAAATCCAAATCATGTTTCACATCGAAATGCATGTTAAGCAAAGCTAAGCTACTTGACCTTTGCCCTGTCAAAGTGTTCCTCGGGTGTGCTTTGAGACGCTTTCGACCATTTTCATAGCGTTCGTTCTCAACCTTCATCACAGGGAGAATTCATAGGACCTTTAGCAATGTATAAACATGAGGAAAAAACTTGATGTCTGGCAGGTGGAGGGTGCCATGGTGGATGGAAGATCTATGTCTTTTCCTCTGGGTATCCACTTGATTCTCCAACAATGCAGCTCAGCTTAGAGTGCTGCATCGGGATTGGGTAAGTCGCTGCCGTACATGTCAGCCTGGTGTTCCTCTGGCATATTGAAATTGAGCCGTCCCATGACAGAGGGGACCAGAGATCAGCATTGAAGAGCTTTGGAGGAACTGTTCTGAGACTATCTCTTTCAGTTCCTGAACAATGTGTTCCACTGTTGTGATGCTTAGAGGCTCTTTATAGCACCTCTCGGAAGTCAGCTGAGACTCCAGGTTCCCTTGCTGAGCTCTGCGGAGCTTCCCAGGGAGCTTCATCAGAATAGCAAGTGTGGTTGCCAAATCGGTGGCTTCCTCAAACCAAAATTCACAATAAACTTCAATATCTTCCATCCCTTCATGTAGCGAATGCAGTGCCTGCAGTCGAGCTACTGGCTGCAGAGAAGACATCAGAGGTCTGACCCTGGAGATTTTTCCCGGAGGCTCCTGTGAAAGGTAGAACGTTTCTAAGAACAACAATGGTAACCACGAAATCAAAATCTGTTGCTGCACTGCAGAGTGCGAATGCTCGGCCCGCTATACAGTTTTCCCATCTACTATGTGTGTCCTCATATATACCGCCTACACAGAAAATAAGTGCTTGCAGGAACTCCACTACAATTTCAAAAGCATCGTGCCTGCCCGCCCGCTGAGAATGGCAAATTTCCTTCAGTTCTTTCCCGCTTTCTTCATTGTTCTGGAAGAGGACAGAAACGACACTGTCAAGCTCTAAAAGCGGTTGTGGTGACGGATGGAAAAAAGATCAAACTTCCTCCATTGTTCCAAACACAACAGACGCTCCCATGACAGGCACCGATCTGGCCGACCGCGGACTTCAGGCACAGGGAAGAGCAGAGTGTGTAGACAGCTTGGGGAGGGATGTTTCTCCAAAAGTCTAGAAGCAACAACTTTCGTTTTGGAAGGAAAGCCACTGGACACAATGTAAGCCTGGCCACGACAATATTCCATGCATAATCCCCACTTCTCTGGTCTTGTTGTGGGAAATGTCATAGCCAAAATTTCGGCAGCGGCTTCAGAAGGCAGGAAACCCACAGATTCCTCTCTCAGGTCATGAGCTTCGTCAGCAAGCCTCACCAACGCGGGCAGGTGCTCTTCCCCTGCTGTGTCCACTACGTGCGTGCGTGCGTCCCTCTGTCAGGGGCCATGGAAAAGAAGGGAGAGTCTCTCACTCCCCTGAGCGTTCCTTCCCCCAATGCGGCTCTCACGGATCTCTAGCATCTGCTTCTGCTTGTACTTTTGCACAGAACGGTGCGTTGACTGCTGTGGTCTCAAAGGGCTTTCTCAGAGAGAACCTCTTCACCAGAATTTATCGGGCACTCCGACAGTGCCTGCATGCCTGCCTGCCTGCCTGCCTGCCTGAAAGTTATTGGGAGTGAAGAGGCCTTCTGGGATTTCATCAGCTTCATGTCCATCTAGAGCAGTGGTTCTCAACCTTCCTAATGCCGTGACCCCTGAATACAGTTCCTCATGTTGTGGTGAACCCCAATTTCATTGTTACAGATTGAACAAAATGAAAGCATAGTGATTAATCATAAAAACAATATGCAATTATACATGTGTTTTCCGATGGTCTTAGGCGACCCCTGTGAGAGGATCGTTCGACCCCCAAAGGAATCGCGACCCACAGATTGAGAACCGCTGATCTAGAGGTATCTTTTGTTTTCCCATAAGAATCAAAACTGCAAATAAAGATTTTAAAGTATTCTTTTGTTTACTTTCTCTTCAAGGGTTAAAGGTAAAGTGTCTTCATCCTGTTCTTCACCCCCTTCTGTATTGGAGTTCTGAGCAAGGCTGTTGTTGATCGCTCTATGTTTATTTTTGTTCCTGTTCAGAAGTTTAGTCAATTTTTTTTCCTGTTTCCATGTCCTGATTTCATCTTCGCTCAATTCTTTTATTCGTTTTCTATGTCTACTATGTGGATTGTTCAAATGATTGGTAAGATCACCTATTGTTGGTATTACATTATCTCGAAGAACTGTCCTATAAGGAAGGACTAGTTCTACAGATCATAGAGGTCTCAGAGTGTTTGGCACATCATCGATAATGTTTATTGAGTTGTTCAGGTGTTTTATCTTCTAAGTTTGCTCTCCTACAATTTCCCACCCACTTCTGGCATCTGGCCGGATCCCTCGGGAACCTGAAGAAGGCCAAATCTGACTGCATGCTCTTCTGCGTGCAGTCCGCAGGCGCCGCCCCCCACCCTCCCCCGCAGAAGTTTGGCATCTTCGCTGGCGCCCCACCCCCTCCACCCGGGGCCGGTCCAGCACTCCACCCGCCCCCTTGCCCAGCACTGTCTTAATAACACAAAATGCAAGTACAAAACATTGTACAAGTATGCTTTTCACTACATGGAAGTGCAATAATACATTTGTGTGGCTTTTTAAAATATATCTTCATTGATTTCAGAGAGGAAGGGAGAGGGTGAGAGAGCCATAGAAGCATCTACCATGAGAGAGAATCACCCATCGGCTGCCTCCTGCACACCTCCTACTGGGGAGCAAGCCCGTGACCCGGGCCTGCGCCCTTGACTGGAATGGAACCCCGGACCCTTCGGGTCCCCAGGCCGATGCTCTACCCACTGACCAAAACAGGCCAGGGCGGCACTTTGTTGTATACATGACAATCCAAGGAGGAGATGTAAGTGGGTTACAGACAATCCACTGGTGATAGATGAGGGAGGGAGGGAGGTGGGAGAAAGCAAAGGGGGTGGGGTGGGGGTGGGGGTGGGGAGTGGGGCGAACCTCTGGGATTGGATAAAAAGTAAAATGATAGACACATACTTCTTTTTTGTAAAATATATTTTTATTGATTTCAGAGAGGATGGGAGAGAGATAGAAACCTCATCGATGAGAGAGAATCTTGGATTGGCAGCCTCCTGCACACCCCCTAGTGGGTCTCGAGCCCATGACCCAGGCGGGCGGGCATGCGCCCGGGACCCAAATCGAACCCAGGACCCTAATGTCCACCGGAGGCTGACTTTGGCTCTACCCACTGAGCCAAACCGGCCAGGGCCTCACCTACTTCTTTTCCTGAGGTGGGTGCAGGATAGATAGTTAACAGGCAACAATACACGTGATAACAATAGCAATGAAGGAATTTATGGTCTGTCCTGCAGAGCCACGAGGCACATTTGCTTGTGTGGGTGGGGTGGGGTGGGGTGGGGGGAGGGGAAGGGGATGGAGGCGGGGTGTGCTGGTGCGGGGACGGCGGGATGTTACAAGTTCCTCTGACATTTCAGAGTTATGTTGTGTTAGATGCAAAAGGACCATAGGTTCAGTTAAGGTAAACACTGACCTGGTCAGGGAAGACTCCGGCCTCAGATGCGACCAGCCACCACAACTGCTCTTAGTAACAGTCTCCCTTCAGACTAGACTTGTGGTCGCTTTAGGCCTTTCAGTTTGCAAGACCACCACGCAGCCCTTCCCTGAGCTCGTGGGGTTAGCATGTGGCTCCTTTCGTTGTGCACAGTTGTGTGGGAATAAAGGAGTCATCCTTTCTGTCAAAGTAGGGAGTTTTAGCCTTAACTGATTTGTCTCAGAGGATAGAGAGTCGTCCTGCGGACGGAAGGGTCCCGGGTTCGAGTCCAGAGAAGGGCACCTGCCTGTGGTGTGGGCTCCATCCCCAGTGGGGGGGGGGGGGGGGGGCGCGGCGTGCAAGGAGGCAGCCGCCAATTTGGCTCCAGTGACTTGGCAGCCACCATTTTAAAAAATATATATTTTATTGATTTTTTTACAGAGTGGAAGGAAGAGGGATAGAGAATTAGAAACATCAAAGAGAGAGAAACCTCAATCAGCTGCCTCCTGCACACCCCCTACTGGGGATGTGCCCACAACCAAGGTATATGCCCTTGACCGGAATTGAACCCAGGACCCTTCAGTCCGCAGGCTGATGCTCTATCCACTGAGCCAAACCAGTTAGGGCGGCAGCTGCCATTTTGAAACGGCAAAGGTCAATCCCTCCCTTTTATCCTCTCACCGCCGCTCCAAATCCCCCGTTTTAATGTTCGTGTTTTAATAGCAGTAAATACAAGTACAAAACATTGTACAAGTATACTTTTTACTCCACGGAGGTGGAATAATACCTTTGTGTTGTTGTTGTCATTGTGTGTGTGTGTGTGTGTGTGTGTGTGTGTGTCTTTTAATATATCTTCATAGATTTCAGAGAGGAAGGGAGAGGGAGGTAGGTAGAGAGAGAGAGAGAGAAACACCCACGATGAGAGAGAGACTCACCGGGTCGGCTGCCCCCTGCACACCTCCTACTGGGGATAGAGCCCCCAACCAGGCCTGCTCCCTGGACTGTAATCAAACCCAGGACCCCTTCGTTCCCCAGGCCGATGCTCTACCCACTGACCAAAACCGGCCGGGGCGTGACTTTGTTTTGTAAGTGACAATCCAAGGAGGAGATGAAAGCCGGTTACAGAAAATCCACTGGTGATAGATTAGGGAGGGAAGGAGGGAGGGAGGGAGGCAAAGGTGGGGTGGAGTGGAGTGGGGAGTGGTGGGGGGCGGGAGGAAACCTCTGGGATTGGATAAAAAGTGAAATAATAGCCCTGGCTTGTAGGCTCAGTGGATCGAGTGTCAGCCTGGGGACTGAAGCTTCCCTGGTTTGATTCCAGTCAAGGGCATGTGCATGGGTGGAGGGCTCGATCCCCAGTGGGGGAGATGCAGGAGACGGCCAATCCACGATTCTCTCTCATCATTGATGTTTCTATCTCTCTTTCTCTCTCCCTTCCTCTCTGAAATCAATAAAAATATTTTTTTAAAAAGTAAAATGATAGACACATACTTCTTTTTTTTAAAGATGTATTTTTGTTGATTTCAGAGAGGAAGGGAGAGGGAGGAAGAGAGATAGAAACATCATCCATGAGAGAGAATTATGGATTGGCCAGCTCCTGCATGCCCCCTAGTGGGGCTGGAGCCCGTGACCTGGGCAGGCATGAGCCTTTGACTGGAATCGAGCTCTCCCTGCTCTCCTTGCCTTTTCAATGACAGCACCCACCCTATACCCACCTCCTTACTGTCATGGATGCTTTTCATGATCCCTGAGAGGAAGAAAATATCCCCTCTTGCTGAACCCTGGCTTTTCACACTGCAGATGACCCTCTTGGACAGATGCAGGAACTCTCTCCCTCCCAGTCCCAGAGAGAGTGTTTTGACCCACCCTTGATCTCTTTCTTGGTTTGTTTTCTTTCAATGGTGGTAAACACAGACCTCCTTTGAACCTTTGATAAGCCTACAGTTTACAATCACACTCCTTTAGCTTGATTTTTAATACAACTCCCGGGGTCAGGATCATGACTTTAGAGTCAAGATTGGTTCACCCCATGAGAGGACTCTGTGTGTGTGTGTGTGTGTGTGTGTGTGTGTGTGTTAGTGTTTTGGCGTGTGTGTGTGTGTGTGTGCCCGAGCGCGCGTGCGCATCTGTGTGTGTAAATCCGCAGTCACGCATGGACACTTCTTGATCTGAATGGTCCTTCAGCATCAATGAGCAACCTTCAGCCCCTGCCTTGTCCCGGACAGCGTCCCCTGCTTGTCCTTCCCCCCTCTTGTCCAGCCAGAATTGGGGAAGTCCAGTCACCTGGCTCTGTCCTCCCTAGAGGAGGCTGCAGGAGGGGGTTTGCATTGGCGCTTCTCGACCAGCAGAGGGCAGGGCTGGCTCTCTGGCCCCGCCTGGGCTGGGCCATCTGGTTGACTTCCAATCACCGGCCCCCCACCCCCCTCCCAGCCTTACCCCACTCCCTCTCAGGATGGATGGTTAGGCCTGGCTCAGAGACCAAGTCCGCGCCAGGCCACATGGGCCCACAGAAGCCTCCGCCCCTTGAAAGGCTGGATCAATGTCATTTCTAAGGAGGTTTTCCTGTGGGGTTTTTCTGTTTGTTTGTTTGTGTTTTTTTTATTGGTTTATTATTATTATTATTATTTTGTTTTTTTGGGGGGGGGTTTCTTTTTTTTAGGAGGGTTTTTTGTTTTGGTACGCTTTTTTTGTTTTTGTCAATTTTTTTGTTTGTTTGGTTTTTCTTCTGCTTTTATATATGGGATGATGTGGAAGGAGCCAGAATGTTCCATTGTTCACCCAATCTGTTGGCAAACATCTCTATTTTCCCCCTGTCACAGGTTTGTCTCGGCGAGCATCAGGACCTTCATTTCCCTTCGGTACATCATCATGATCTTCCTCATCTTCACCCTCACCTGTTTTTCTGTCTTCAGAAGGAGGTGGTGATTCCTTTGCTAGCTTTCTTACCATGTGTTCAAGATATTCTGGCAAACTTTTGAACTGTTGTTTGTTTGGCTGGAAGAAGTGAGGGCTTCTCCGTGCTAACAGTCTCAGGGCTCTCCAACCATAATTTGGATGGTTCACCACCTTATATTCCTTTTCAATCATGCTTTCCGGGTCTGCCTGTTCAATGGCTTCTGCAAAGAATTCCTCCAAAGTTGGCATATAGCCTCTGGGGGCTGATTTACAAGCTTCCATATTATCCGGGCAGAGATCCCAAAGGCTTGTTATCGCCTCGTTTCTCTTCAGAATCTTTGTGCTGGGCCCTTTCCACAGGAAGTCCAGGAAGTCCTCTGGTGCGATTCTCTTTCGTACTGCTCTCGTAGGCTTACTACCTGATGTTCTTTCCTTCACAAAACTTGGGCAGCCTTCGTTTTTCCACTTGTTCCAGTTTTCTTCCGTGGATAATATATACTGTACCATCTTTGAAAATCTCTCTCCATCGGGTGGGTTTTCAGAGAGCAGTTGATAAACTGATTTTGTGGTGCCTTCAATCCAGAGTGACTGCTCATCAGTTAAAACATGGTTTGAACTTTTGGATTTCACCTGTCCCTTGAGATATTGGAATAAAATGAGATACTGCAGGAGAATCTGTCGGCGAAAGTTACTGTCACTCAGCTGTAAACCCAGCAACTTTTCACTTGTTAAAAATTTTGCAGCATATACATGCTCTCCTCCTGCCCTTAATTCTCCCATCTTTTTTCTCGAGGCCTGAGTATCAACTAATTTGTAATTCTTGAAAACAGCCAGGACTTCTTCTGAGTACCTGCGGAAAGTTTTCCATGCCATCTTCTCATAGCATTGCACAGGGTTCCTGAAGTAATCCTGAAGGGACCAGAATTTGCGGTACAGGCTGTGATCCATTGGAATGGAGCAAGTTGTTGGAGCTTCATCATCACCAATGTCACCTTGGTCTACGTCCATTCCTTCTCCTTCGTCTTCAGCTTGCTTCTGACTCAAGGTGCTTTCCTGCTCATTGGTATTGAAAACAGTGACATTTTCCAGATTAAACTGACCCTGCAAGTTAAGACCGGATCTCTCAGGTAAAGGGAACAGCCTGGCCAGAAAGAGTTGAATCCGTGCACGGAAAAGTGTATGCGGGGCTTTGGATAATCTTCTTAAGAGGTCATTGCACGTACGTAGTAAATAAGTTTTCCCAGCAGACTTCCAAGTAGCAACATTTTTTTCCACAAACGAGAATATTGTGTCACACTGATCCAAAGGCAGACATTCCAAAGCGTCTGCCAACAAGACAGCAGGTGTCGCCGTGGTGCAAATCCCTTCAGTGACTCCCCCAATAGCAAGAGAAATAATAGCTAAAACATTTTCACACCACGAGTGATTGATCATTTCTTCTTGCAGGACACCTCTGAAAGCTTGGTCAAAGGTACATTTCTTTTCGTCTTCAGTTCCAGGTAACTGGCTGAAGGTATTCAACAATGGCTTGATATTTTTGTTGTTCAGGGCTTCTCTGGTAGACTTGGTAAACCGCGTCTGCGCTTCAGCTACACTGAAGCATGGCCGTGTAGGAGCCATCTTCGCAGCGGCGCGTGTTGTGGGGGCCGAAGCCCAGCAGGTGCAGGGGTTCCCAAACGTGTGGACGAAGTCCGCGAAGAAGAAATGACACGGAGACAGTGCGGTCAGTTGATCAGCAGCCTAGCCAGGTTCTTGCCAGGTGCTCCAGCGGCAGCGCCTATGTCCCGGGACCTGGTCTCGGGGAGATCTCTGCCCCGAAAGCTCCCTTGGAGAACGAGGACGACCACCACGACCACAAGCCTAGGGCTGGGAAAGCTCTGCCAAGAGGAACCCTGCTTTCTTTTATAGCGCCAGCGCCTGGTGGGAGGACCCAGAGAGAGAGACCCACCAATCAGCTGCTCCCAGGAATGAGGCGTCACCGTTTGGGCGACGCCAACTGTAGGGCGGGGCAGGTGTCGCATCTCAAGGAAAGGTTCTCCTTAACGTGGCTGAGATGCCTGGGGCGCTTGACCAGCGCCTCTTGGCCTGGCTCCTCCGACCCAGGACCGTGAAACGAGTGCTGGGGGGTCTTATTTTACTTTAGGTTATTTATTTATTTATTTATTCATTCATTCATTTATTTTTCTTCTCATTTCTGTGCTCATTTCTCTTCATTCATTGCAATTGATTCTATCTCTCGACAATGAACCCTGGCAAACATCGGTCCCATTCGCATTCGAAGGGAGGGGGCGCGGTGTACGGGAAGGGGGAGGGGGCAGGGGGGAGGCGGGAGGGGGGGACCGCAGATGCAAACACACCCAACGTAGCGGCCCTTGGAGGTCATGGGAGGCAGAGGCTGAGGTGGATGTGAATAAAATGTGTACGGCTTTGTATTTTTAGCTCTTTGGCCCAGGCCCCAGCCCCAGTCAACCCGACCTCTGCCAGCCGCAGCCCTGTCTTTCCTCAGTTCCACGTTCTTGCTTCTCTTGCTGCTCCCGGATCATCTCCTTGTCAATCTCCTGGACAACACGGGAGAGCTCTTTGAAGTTGCGGAAGATCTCGCCATCTGGCAGGTGGATGGGGCGCATGAGGTGGATCTCTACCTTAGAGTTCATGCACTGTCCCCTGATGTGGGTGACCATGGCATACTTCCCGCTCTTTGGGCTCCAGTCACTTGGAAGCCGCCATTTTGTTTTTTAAATACGTTTCATTGATTTTTTAACAGAGTGGAAGGGAGAGGGATAGAGATTTAGAAACCTCAAGGATAGAGAAACCTCAATCAGCTGCCTCCCCCACACCTCCTACTGGGGATGTGCCCACAACCAAGGTATATGCCCTTGACCGGAATCCAACCTGGGACCCTTTAGTCCGGAGGCCGATGCTCTGTCCACTGAGCCAAACCAGTTAGGCTGGCAGCCGCCATTTTGAAAAGGCAAAGGTCAATCCCTCTCTTTTATCCTCTCCCTGCGCCCCGGATCCGGCATTTTAACTTCCCCGTTTGGATAGCACAAAATGCAAGTCCAAAACATTGTACAAGTATACTTTTTACTACACAAAGGTGGATTAATACCTTTGTGTTGTTGTTGGTGTGTGTGTGTGTGTGTGTGTGTGTTAGTGTGTGTGTGTGTGTGTGTGTGTGTGACCGAGCGCGCGTGCGCTTCTGTGTGTGTAAATCCGCAGTCACGCATGGACACTTCTTGATCTGAATGGTCCTTCAGCATTCATGAGCACCCTTCAGCCCCTGCCTTGTCCCAGACAGCGTCCCCTGCTTGTCCTTCCCTCCTCTTGTCCAGCCAGAACTGGGGAAGTCCAGTCACCTGGCTATGTCCTCCCTAGAGGAGGCTGCAGGAGGGGGTTTGCATTGGCGCTTCTCGACCAGCAGAGGGCAGGGCTGGCTCTCTGGCCCCGCCTGGGCTGGGCCATCTGGTTGACTTCCAACCACCCGCCCCCCGCGCCCCTCCCAGCCTTACCCCGACTCCTTCTCAGGGTGGATGGTTAGGCCTGGCTCAGAGACCAAGTCCGCGCCAGGTCACATGAGCTTGCAGAAGCCTCTGCCCCTTGAAAGGCTGGATCAATGTCATTTCTAAGGAGGTTTTTCCTTTGGAGTTTTTCTGTTTGTTTATTTGGTTGGTTTTTTTTTATTGGTTTATTATTATTATTACTATTATTTTGGTTTATATTTTATTATTTAATTTAACTTATTTTATTTTATTTTATTTTATTTTACAGCCCGTCTCTGGCGGCGGGGACCCCCGCCATCCACAGAGAGAGCGCGGTTCGACCAGATGGCCTGAGGCTGACTTGGTCTCAAGCAAGGACCCCATCATGCACAGAGATCCGGGGTCTACCAGATTGCCCGACCTGCACTTCAGTCTTAGACTGTGGATCAGAGTGATTTGGGTTGATTGAAATGTTGACAGGATACTTTTTTAAAAATATATTTAATTGATTTTTCACACAGAGGAAGGGAGAGAGACAGAGAGTTAGAAACATTGATGAGAGAGAAACATTGATCAGCCGCCTCCTGCACATCTCCCACTGGGGATTTGCCTGCAACCAAGGTACATGCCCTTGACCGGAATCGAACCCAGGACCCTTCAGTCCGCAGGCCGACACTCTATCCACTGAGCCAAACCGGTTTCGGTGACAGGATACTTTTGTTTTATTTATTTTTCTTTATTTGATCTGCTTGACCGGGAGCCGGGGCAGGGCCAAAGAGCAAAGAAATGTTGACAGAATACCCACTTTTTTTCTTTCTTTTTAAAAAAATATATTTTATTGATTTTTTACAGAGAGGAAGGGAGAGAGATAGAGAGTTAGAAACATCAATGAGAGAGAAACATTGATCATCTGCCTCCTGCAAGCTGTCTTCTGCACACCTCCCACTGGGGATGTGCCTGCAACCAAGGTACACACCCTTGACCGGAATCGAGCCTGGGACCTTTCAGTCCACAGGCTGACACCCTATCCACTGAGCCAAACAGGTTAGGGCTTTTCTTTCTTTCCTTTCTTTCTTTCCTTCTTTCTTTCTTTCTTTCTTTCACGTACAGCCCGCATACAATGATACATTCTTATCATGAATCCACATTTACTCTTATTTATTTATTTATTTATTTATTTATTTATTTATTCATTCATTCATTCATTCATTCATTCATTTATATGTACAGCCCAGCTTATCACAGCGTTATACATTTATGAGTCTCTCAAACAAAACCCCAGAAAACACGTTGCAATGCTTACCCGTCCTGTTTCTATTCCTATCAACGCTTCAACCCTTTAGGGATGTTTCCAGGCGGCATTGGCGGCATTGGCGGCATTGGCGGCATTGGCGGCATTGGCGGCATTGGCGGCGGCGGCGGTGGCGGCAGCACAGTGCGGGGCGTGTTCACTGAAAGGAAATTCCTAAATCGCCCCGTATTCGCTCGCGGAGGAAATTTCAAAGTCTAAGTGACAGTCTTTCATCCGCATCGTGGGAGTGTCTGTCCTTCTTGACTGCTAGGTGGAAACAAGAGATGAGAGAGAGAGAGAGAGAGAGAGAGAGAGAGAGAGAGAGAGAGAGAAAATGAGAATATGAAGCTTTCAACCGCCCCCCCCCCCCCCCCCCCCCCCCCGGCAGTACCCAACCCTGCGTTCTCACCACCCTGATGATGACGTGAGGACGATGCAACCTGTCCTTGTCATGTGCCACCTTCCTGGTGACCGCTTTTATAAGCCTCAAAGCGAGATCGGCCAGAGGGCCGCGTTGGTCCGTTGTCGTCACAGGGCGGAGCCAAATCAGGGACAGTGCTTGCGCAGTCGGCAGACAGATGGGCATGGATGGAAGGCAGTGGATCGCCATGCTAGCACTTTGGATGGAGGCACATCCATGATAAATAACACAAAGCAGTACCTGTACCTCAAATGGAAACTTCTTTCGCAGACATGAAAAATGCAGGTCAAGTCACTTGGACACTATGGACGGCTTTGTCGTGTAGAAATGGGCAGGCGTGAATTAGGCATTCTGAACTTTGTCTTCCTTTGGGTTTGTCCTTGTGATCCAAGGGAACTCTCCCCAGCCAGGAAAGGTATTAGGTGGACTGAAGTGGACCACAAAGGGATTTCTGGCTGGAAACCACAGACCACACCACTGGCGGCGACCGACTGGGTGTGCCGTGCGGTGCCATGCCGTGCCCTGCCATGTCCCAGAAAGTCATAGTCAGGACTGAACCGAGGACCTTCCTCTTTCTCTCTCTTTCTTTTTCTTTCTTTTTCTTTCTTTCTTTCTTTCTTTCTTTTTCTTTCTTTCTTTCTTTCTTTCTTTCTTTCTTTCTTTCTTTCTTCTTCTTTCTTTCTTTCTTTCTTTCTTTCTTTCTTTCTTTCTTTCTTTCTTCTTTCTTTCTTTCTTTCTTTCTTTCTTTCTTTCTTTCTTTCTCTTTCTTTCTGTCTTTCTTTCTCTCTTTCTCTTTCTCTCTTTCTCTTCTCTTCTCTTCTCTCTCTCTCTCTCTCTCTCTCTCTCTCTCTCTCCTCCTTCCTTCCTTTCTTTTTTCTTTTTATTTTATTCTATTTTTTTGGCCCTTCCACCCCCTAAACTTGGTTCCAAGACGGAAGGGACACACCTCTCCTTCTTCTATTCCAGCTTCCCTGCTGTTCCCCTTGCCTCAGATTTGAGTCTCTGCAAGTGCAAGCAGCGGGTGACCTACTACAGAGCCTTGCAGTCAATGGGTAGTCCTTATTCTTGTGTGTGACCTTAGCTGAACTTCACACAGGTTGTTTTCTGCATAGGTGTCATTTGAGGAGAACAAACAAAATACTCAGAATAAGAGCCATGCCCGGTGTCATTAACTAACGAGGTCCTTTGGCATCCTCTCTTCCCCAGCTTCCCTCCTGCCTCCCTCCAACTCTCTCCATTCCTCTTGCTCCCCCTCTCCTCCACTCCATTCCAGTCTATTCCACTCACCAACCCCCCCTCAGATTCTGTCCATCCTGGGGCTTACACACAGTATACATACATACATACTTACATACATCCGTCCTACACCTGAGTATCAACCAAAGACTTGGAAACAATGAGGAGGAGACTCAAGAAGTAATGCCATTCAAAACTAAACATTAAGTCATTGTGTAAATGCTGTGAAAGGAAAAGTGGATAGGGTATGCCTGTAAATGGCATAGCTCTCCCTGCTCACCTAGCCTTTTCAATGACAGCACCCACCCCATACCCACCCCCTTACTGTCATGGATGCTTTTCATGATCCCTGAGAGGAAGAAAATATCCCCTCTTGCTGAACCCTGGCTTTTCACACTGCAGATGACCCTCTTGGACAGATGCAGGAACTCTCTCCCTCCCAGTCCCAGAGAGGGTGTTTTGACCCACCCTTGATCTCTTTCTTGGTTTGTTTTCTTTCAATGGTGGTAAACACAGACCTCCTTTGAACCTTTGATAAGCCTACAGTTTACATTCACACTCCTTTAGCTTGATTTTTAATACAACACCCGGGGTCAGGATCACGACTTTAGAGTCACGGTTGGTTCGCCCAATGAAAGGACTCGTGTGTGTGTGTGTGTGTGTGTGTGTGTGTGTGTGTGTGGGGTTCCCCGTTTTGTTTTCTCCAGTCTTTCTAAAATGTCACCAGTGGATTTCATGTAACCCATGTACGGTCTCCTCCGTGGGTTGGAGTGTATAAAATAAGGGGATCGACATTGCCATTTTTTGGAACATCATCTTCCGCCATTGAGATTGTGCTTCCCGGTGTACGGGTGACATTTCTGGACAGTTTGGCTGAAAGACACTCACAGAAATTCTGCACAGGTTGGAACATTTCTTACGTTGTTGACAAATGCCACACACGCACACATGTGTGTGCACTTGGTTCACAGTTGCTGCCTGTGGGGCTCTTTCAGGTGTGTCCATTTTCCTTCCTCTTTTTTCACAGGGAGGAAGGAGGCAGCGAGTGTAATCACCAGTGAGTGTGTGACATGAGACTGAGGATTTCCCGTGGAAAGAGGGTGAGCGGACGGATGGGCGGAGGGAGGAAGGGGGGGAGGGTGGGAGGGAGAACACATCCATCCACCCACTGATCCATCCATCCATCCATCCATCCACAGGGAAGTTAAAGATGAATGATAAAAGGGTGTCTGTCGTGAGTGGCACACTTGGAGTCATGTGTGTGGTGGGGGGTAGGGGTGGAGGGATGGATGATCAAAACCGGCAACTGGAGCAGAGTGTGCTGGCCGGTCTGGTGACCCAGAGTTATTGAGTCAAATCATCCCTCACCAGGCCTCCCGCGACCCTCATCGCTCCACTCCCACCTATGTCTCTCCTCCTAGGGGATCTAAGACACCGAGATCTACTGTTGACCTTCGCCTTGGACCTTGGACTCACGCCCCTCAAACCCCTCCCTCTCGCTCCCCACATCCCCTCCCGGGATTCCCAAACGGGTGAGGGCTTGTTCCTGGGTTGGCAGTTAGAGGGCACTCTTTTCCACCCGGACAGGCCAGGCCGGTTTCTCAAACAGCCTCCCTCCCCGAAGTTGGTGAGCTGTGGGCCTGAGGGTGGGGGGACTTGGAGAAGCCGGAGGCGAAGGAGGTCCAAGGCCCTGAGGTCACTGGAGACCTTTCTGCATTTGAATGAAGCCCTGGAGTGAGATCCATTGGAATGAATCGCCCTGACCTCCTCCCCTCCCGCTTGCTCCATACCCCACCCCCTACTCCCCATCCTCCACCCCCTACTCCCCATCCCCCACTCCAGCTCCCTTCCTCTCAGCCCTCAGGTCAGGGGCTTCTGAGACTCTGGGCCTGGGGCAGGGAAGGCCTGGGGAGAGGGGAATCACGCAGGCAGGGGGAGAGCTGAGTTGCTTCCTGTGAGTGTATTGGAGCCCCAAGGTCCGTGTGGGCCCAGCGGAAATCTGTGTCTGTGGGGGCTACCCTCCTGCCTGCTAAGAGGTGCTGTCCCACCCTGGCCGGTCATTTCCCTGCCCCATCTGGGAGCTGGGCTCTCCTGCCCTGGTTCTGCACACAGGTTTGCGCCCGGCTCTCCACACTCCACACAGCCTGGTTCCCAGGACCTGCAGTGAATCACTCAGACCCCCGCTCCCGAGGCCAGTCCTTTCATCTCAGACCCCACAGCTGCCCTTGGTCAGCCCTGGGTGACCAAGCCCTTAATACCTCTGAGGCCCTCTTGCCTGCTGGGAGCCACTGAGCAAAAGGGTTTTATCCTCCGCTCTGAGCTGTCTTTCAGCGGACACCACTTCAGTCCGGGGCTGAAGCTCTCAGTGGACAGACAGGCTGAGGCGGCCAAGCCAGGTTAGGCTCTAGGCAGGGACCGGATCCCCAGGTCAGGTCCCCTTTGTCCAGCCCACCTGTGTTCTGTCCAGGTCGTGGGAGATGGCACTGCCCCACATGGGGGAGTGGCAGCTTGTCACAGCAGCCAGGCTTGCGGTGGACTCAGAACCAGCTCAGGAGGTGTGGCATGTTCCTAGTGCCCTGGTAAACCAGTTCTCCAGGCAGGGAGAGTCCTTGAATGTAGCATCTGGGCAATTTCTGTGGTGTAAATACTCCCACCATGGCCCATTCCAGGCTCCCATAGTGACATCGGTGAATGCACTGAGCTCAGAGTTGGGGAGACAAGCACAGTCTGCTCCCCCCCTTCCCCCAGCACACCTTGTGTCTCTTCCTACCTACCTCCCCTCACCCCCAACTACACTGCCATGCCTTCCATGGGGCTGAAATGCTCAAGTCCCAGCCGTCCCTGATCACAAAAACCTCTGCAGGGTAGGGGATTTCACTGTACACAGCGGCCTTGAAGCTCTTGGGATCCTCAGCAATAAAGCACTTTACATCTCCCCCGCCCCCCGCTAAAAAAAATGATAAGGATAACCAGGAAGCTGATCATGCCCACAGGGGTCTGGAAAGACGGGGCAGGCCCCTAATATTCCAAAACAGGTCTAGCTGCAGGCAAGGTGGGTAGCATTCAACTCAGTGGTGCCAGGAACTGGCCAAACCTCTCCCTCGTCCCACTTTCTAGTGGCGGGGGTGGGGGTGGGGGTGCGGGCTAGGTTGCCAAAGAAGATTAGCTTTTTTGTTTTCTTGGATGGAGGGACCCCTTGAGTCTAATTTCTCCCAAGTGTTGGTGAGTATGTACCCCCAAAAAGGGGACTCTCAAGGTACCGCGGCCCGGTTCCCCATCTACGGAGACACATGGGTAGCGAGCTGAGCCGAGAGTGAGAGGCATCTCTGCCATCCTCTGGGGCTCCTTGGGGCCATTCTGAGCGGGGAGGGTCCCCCATGAATCAGGTCGCTCGGGCTCTGCGTGGAAGTTCATCATGGAGAAAGGACTGTTGGCAAACAGACATACGTTTAGTCGGTCTCCAGATGAGATTCCTCTCGGGATGTTCCCTTTTTAAAAATCATCATTCTTGCCCTAACTGGTTTGGCTCAGTGGATAGAGCAGCGATGGCGAACCTTTTGAGATCGGCGTGCCAGCATTTTGAAAAACCCTAACTTAACTCTGGTGCCCTGTCACATATAGAAATTTTTTGATATTTGCAACCATGGTAAAACAAAGACTTATATTTCTGATATTCATTTTATATATTTAAATGCATTTAACAAAGAAAAAAATCAACCAAAAAAAAATGAGTTGTGTCATAGGTTTGCCATCACTGGGATAGAGCGTCAGCCTGCAGACTCAAGGGTCCCAGGTTCAATTCCGGTCAAGGGCATGTACCTTGGTTGTGGGCACATTCCCAGTAGGGAATGTGCAGGAGGCAGCTGATGGATGTTTCTCTCTCATCGATGTTTCCAACTCTCTATCCCTCTCCCTTCCTCTCCGTAAAAAAAATAAGTAAAGTATATTTTAAAAAATAAAAACCATCACATTCTCCCCTGTTGGTTCAGTCTCTGGCTCATTGAAGTCTACATACACATGACCCTTCTAATAAAACCCCACAAAAACCAACAACCAACATATGTTGTCGTCACTAGCTTAAAGACAAACACGCAGACAGACAGACAGACAGAGACAAACCTCTGAGTCCCTATCAGGTGAATTGGGGACGATTTGAGCAGGAAAATATAGGTTGCCCCTGTCCCATGCCCTCATTGAAAGGGGACAGATTCTGATTTTAAAATAGCCTTTGGTCGGTCGGTCCGTCGGTCGGTGGGGTACCCCTACCTACCGCTGTGGGCATACAAGCTTGACTCCCAGGTAGAGGGAGACTTGGTTGGGTAGGGTTAAGAACGGGTAAAGTAGCCCCGGTCAGTCGGCGTCTCCGAGAGCTTCCATACCTTCACCTCTTAGGATCATTGCCATTTTTCCAAAAGCAGTATGAGTGAGGAGAATGGGAGATTCCCTCTCACAGTCCTCGAATCATCCCGAGGTTCGCTTCTGTGTGTTTTCTCTTTGTAAATCCAATGTCTGTCTTTTGTTGTTGTTGTTTTCTACACTCTTTCTAAGGGTGACCTGGCTTCTGACAGACAGCAGAAACAGATGCCTCTACCATTTCACAGCGGACCTCATGGACAGATTCTGTTGCCTTGCCCTGAGAAACCAGCAGGTGTATACATCGTGTTCACGGAAAAACATGCAAACCCGTAGAGAACTTTTATGAGTTTACTTGAGCCAAACTGTCCACACTTGCCGGGAAGCAGAACCTCAAGGGGTTGGGACAATGCTCTGGAGAATGACTGTTTTTCACTGTATTTTATTCATTTTTTCTCTAAATTATTATTTAATACATTTTTATTGATTTCTGAGAGGAAGGGAGAGGGAGAGAGTGATAGAAACACCCGCTAGTGGGGATGGAGCCCACAACCAGGCCTGTGCCCTTGACTGAAATCGAACCCGGGGCCCTTCGGTCTCCAGGCCAATGCTCTACCCACTGACCAATACCGGCTGGGTGTTACTTTGTTTTATACGTGACAATCCAATCCAAGGAGGAGACATACGTGGGTTACAGGAAATCCACTGGTAATAGATGAGGGAGGGAGGGAGGGAGGGAGGGAGGGAGGGAGGGAAGGGGCAGTGGGGTGGGGAGTCAGGGTACACCTCTGTCATTGGATATAAAGCAAAATGATAGATGCATACTTCTTTTTTTAAAAAAATATTTTTTTATTGATTGCAGAGAGGGAGGGAGAGAGAAACATCATTGATGAGGGAGAGTTGGGGATCGGCGGCCTCCTGCATGCCCCATAGTGGGGCTCGAGCCCGTGACCAGGGCGGGCATACTCCTTGGCCCCGAATCGAATCCGGGACCTTAAGGTCCGCTGTAGGCTGACATCTGCTCTTCCCACTGAGACAAACTGGCCAGGGCCACACCTACTTCTTTTCCTTAGGTGGGTGCAGGATAGATAGTTAACAGGCAACAATACAGGTGATAACAATAAAAATGAAAGAATTTATGGTCTCTTTTCTGCAGGGCATCCAGGGGCATTTGCTTGTGGGTGTGGGGGGGGGGAGGGGGGTCGGAGGTGGGGGGGAGGGGGAGAGAGTAGGGGGGCTAATGTTACAAGCTCCTCTGACATTTCAGAGGTATGTTGTCTTAGATGCAAAAGGACCATAGGTTCAGTTAAGGTAAACGCTGACCTGGTCAGGGAAGACTCAGGCCTAGGACGCGACTACCCACCACAAGTGCTCTTAGTGACAGCCTCCCTTCAGACCATCCCTGCGGTCGCTTTAGGCCTTTCAGTTTGCAAGACTGCCAGGCAGGCCTTCCCCTGAGCTCATGGGGTTAGCATGTGGTCCCTTTTGTCCACAGTTGTGTGGGAATTAAAGAGTCATCCTTTCTGTCAAAAAGGGAGCTTAGGCAGCCTCCATTTTGGCTCCAGGGACTTGGCAGCTGCCATTTTGAAATGGCATAGGTCAACCCCTCCCTTTTATCCTCTCCACCCCCACCCCAACCCCGGTTTTAATTTAGCTGCTTTGTTTATCTTTTAAACAAATTCACATTTCATTTATGTTGAAATACACTGTACAAAATTGACTTTCTTCACCGAAAATAACAGCTATGTTTTCTGTATTCTTCCTAGATAAACCACAAAACACATTCGTGAAGGTTGTCTAGGTTTTGCTTATAAATTGAGACGTGGCAGTAGATGTAACCACGGAAAAAGACAGACAGATCTGTTATCAGTATCCATGGCCTCTGATCTTGTCTTGACCATGAAACAGAAGTGTTCCGCATATTCTAGCTTATGGAGCCCTAACTGGTTTGGCTCAGTGGATAGAGCATCTGCCTGCTGACTAAAAGGTCTCAGGTTGGATTCTGGTCAAGGGCATGTACCTTGGTTGTGGGCATATCCCCAGTAGAAGGTGTGCAGGAGGCAGCTGATCAATGTTTCTCTCTCATCAATGTTTCTAACTTTCTATCCCTCTCCCTTCCTCTCTGTAAAAAAAATAAAATACATTTAGAAAAATAAAAATCATCATTCTCCCCTTTTGGTTCAGTCTCTGGCTCATTGAAGTCTACATACACATGACCCTCCAAAAACAAAAAAAAACCAAAAATACCCACCCCACAAAAACCAACAACCAATGTTGGCATCACTGGCTTAAAGACAAACACACAGACAGACAAAGACAAACCTACCAGGTGAATTGGGGACGATTTGAGCAGGAAAATATAGTTGCCCCTGTCCTAAACCCTCATTGAAAGGGGACAGGTTCTGATTTTAAAACAGCCGTCAGTCGGTCGGTCGGTCGGTCGGTCGGTGGGGCACCCCTACCTACCGCTGTGGGCACACAAGCTTGACTCCCAGGGAGAGGGAGACTTGGTTGGGTAGGATTAAGAATGGGTAAAGTAGCCCCGGTCTGTTGGCGTCTCCGAGAGCTTCCGTACCTTCACCTCTTAGGATCATTGCCATTTTTCCAAAAGCAGTATGAGTGATGAGAAGGGGAGATTCCCTCTCACAGTCCTCGAATCATCCCGAGGTTCGCTTCTGTGTGTTTTCTCTTTGTAAATTCAATGTCTGTCTTTTGTTGTTGTTGTTTTTTACACTCTTTCTAAGGGTGACCTGGCTTCTGACAGACAACAGAAACAGACGCCTCTACCATTTCACAGAGGACCTCATGGACAGATTCTGTTGCCTTGCCCTCAGAAACCAGCAGGTATATACATCATGGTCACGGAAAAACATGCAAACCTGTAAAGAACTTGTATGAGTTTACTTGAGCCAAACTGTCCACACTTGCCCAGAAGCAGAATCACAAGGGTTTGGGACAATGCTCCAGAGAATGACTGTTTTTCACTTTGTTTTATTCATTCCTTTTTCTAAATTATTATTTAACACATTTTTATTGATTACTGAGAGGAAGGGAGAAACGTCCAGGATGAGAGAGGATCACCCGTCTGCTGCTTCCTGCACACTCGTTACTGGGGATCGAGCCCACAACCGGGCCTGCACCCTTGACTGAAATCAAACCCAGGACCATTCGGTCTCCAGGCCGATGCTCTACCCACTGGCCAAAACCGGCCGGGGCGTCACTTTGTTTTATACGTAACAATCCAATCCTGGGAGGAGACATAAGTGGGTTACAGGAAATCCACTGGTGATAGATGAAGGAGGGAGGGAGCGATGGAGGTACCAAAATGTGGCGGGGGACCTCTGGGATTGAATAAAAAGTAAAATGATAGATGCACACTTCTTTTTAATTTTTTTTAAAAAAATATTTTATTGATTTTTTACAGAGAGAAAGGGAGAGGGAGGGAGAGAGAAACCTCATCAACGAGAGAGAATCTTGGATCGGCAGCCTCCTGCACGCCCCCTAGTGGGGCTCGCTTGAGCCTGTGACCCGGCTGGACGGGCGGGCATGCGCCCGGGACCCAAAATCGAACCCGGGACCTTAAGGTTCGCTGCAGGCTGACGTCGGCTACACCCACTGAGCCAAACTGGGCAGAGCCACACCTACTTCTTTTCCTTAGGTGGGTGCAGGATAGATAGTTAACAGGCAATAATACACGTGATAACAATAGCAATGAAGGAATTTATGGTCTGTCCTGCAGAGCCCCCAGGAGCATTTGCTTGTGTGGAGGGGGTGGGGGGCGGACGCAGAGTGGGGACAGCGGGATGTTACAAGTTCCTCTGACATTTTATAGCATAGGTATGTTATGTCTTAGAAGCAAAAGGACCATAGGTTCAATTAAGGTAAACACTGACCTGGTCTGGGAAGACTCTGGCCTAGGTAGGACGGGACTACCCACCACTACTGCTCTTAGGAAAAGTCTCCCTTCAGACCATCCCTGCGGTGGCTTTAGGCCTCTCGGTTTGCAAGACTGCTAGGTAGGGCTTCCCCTGAGCTCGTGGGGTTAGCATGTGGCCCCTTTCGTCGTCCACAGTTGTGTGGGAATAAAGGAGTCATCCTTTCTGTCAAAGAAGGGAGTTTAGGCAGCCTCCCTTTTGGCTCCAGGGTCTTGGCTGCCGCCATTTTGAAACAGCAAAGGTCAAGCACTCCCTCTTATCCTCTCCACCCCGCCTCCCCCTCCCACCCCACCCTGTTTTAATTTCGGCGTTTTGTTTTTCCATTGAACAAATTCACATTTTATTTATGTTGACATAGACTGTACAAAATTGACTTTCTTCACCGAAAATGACAGTGATGTTTTCTGTGTTCTTCGACCAACTACAAAACACTTTCTTGTCGGTTGTCTAGGTTTCGCTTATAAATCGAGACACGGCAGTAGATGAAACCACGGAAAAAGACGGAATGAAACAGACCGATCTGTTGTCAGGATCCATGGCCTCTGATCCTGTCTTGACCATGAAACAGAAGTGTGCCACATATTCTTGCTAAAAAGCTTATGAGGATATAGGCTGAACGAAGGAATGTAAACAGCAACACTTAGATGTGGGTGTAAGGATGGCGGGTTCTTTCTTCAATGTTTCACAGTCATTTGTTTAAGATCATCGAATAAAGACAAAAATCCACACCGAAATCCTTGTCTGGCAAGCTCACGTTTCTTTCACTAGCTGGTCATTTCACTGTTGGTTACAGATTTCCCTGACAAAGGTCAATCTTTCTTTTTTTTTAAATTTTTTATTATTAGTTTTTAAAAAAATATATTTTATTGATTTTTTACAGACAGGAAGGGAGAGGGATAGAGAGTTAGAAACATTGATGAGAGAGAAACATCGATCAGCTGCTTCCTGCATACCCCCCACTGGGGATGTGCCTGCAACCAAGGTACATGCCCTTGACTGGAATCAAACCTGGGACCCTTGAGTCCACAGGCTGACGTTCTATTCACTGAGCCAAACTGGTCAGAGCTGTGTGTGTGTGTGTGTGAGTGTGTGTGTGTGTGTGTGTGTGCTTTTATTGATTTCAAAGAGGAAGAGAGAGAGATCAATGATGACAGAGAATCATGGATCAACTGTCTCCTGAACACCCCCTACTGGGGGGTGGAGGGGCTCTGGGAATCCAGCCCGAAACCTGGGCATGTCTCCTTGGCCCGAATCGAACCTGGGACCCTTTTGTACACAGGACAACACTCTATCTCCACTGAGCCAAACTGGCTAGGGTGTAATTTTCCTTTTTAAATCCCCTCATTTTTATTGAGTACATTGCTGGCCATCAACTATCCTACGCCAACCTAAGTAAGAGAAGTATGAAGAAGTATGTGTCTATCATTTTACTTTAATTTTTATCCAATCCCAGAGGTTTCCCTCCCCCCCCCCCTCCCGCTTTGCTTTCTCTCGCCTCCCTCATCTATCACCAACGGAGTTCATGTAACCCACTTACATCTCCTTTTTTGCTTGTCATGTATACAACAAGGTTAAAACACACACTCACACACACACACACCCTCCATTCTACGGAGCGTTATCCCAATATGTTGAGAATCTGCTTCCTGGCGGCGGACAGAGGGGTCCGGGTTGTGGGCTCGATCCTCAGTAGGGGGCATGCAAGAGACAGCCGATCCATGATTCTCTCTCATCGTGGATGTTTCTAGCTCTCTCTCCCTCTCCCTTCCTCTCTGAAATCAATAAAAAAGGAGTTTAGGCAGTCGCCATTTTAGCTCCAGTGACTTGGCAACCACCATTTTGAAACGGCTAAGGTCAACCCCTCCCTTTTATCCTCCTCCCCATCTCTCCCATCCCCCCTTTTAAGTTCACTGTTTTAATAACAGGAAATACAAAACATCGTACAAGGACACTTTTTACTACGTAAAGGTGAAATAATACATTTGTGGTTGTTTTTTTAAAAAATATATCTTTATTGATTTCAGAGAGGAAGGGAGATGGAGAGAGCACTAGAACATCCACAATGAGAGAGAGAGAGAATCACCGGTCAGCTTCCTCCTGCACACCCCACACTGGGGATCGAGCCAGCAACCCAGGCATGTGCCCTTGACTGGAATCGAACCCGGGACACTTCACGGTCCACAGGCTGATGCTCTATCCACTGAGCCAAACCGGCTAGGGATGTTTTGTTGTTGTTTAAAGAGAGAGTGAAAGGGAGAGGTAGGGGGCAGGGAGAGAGAGAGAGAGAGAGAGAGAGAGATAATTGTTTTTGCACTTGTTTATTCATTTGTCCCTAGCTTTTAAAAAAATATACAATAGTAGCAATGAGGGAATTTGTGGTCTCTACCCTGGGACCCTGGGCTGTGCCCTGAGGGCACGGGAAAAAGGAAAGTGACTAGTTACCGGGGCATTCACTACTCCAAAGACATGTGATTCTAGACTCTAGGACCTAGAGGCATAGAAAGACAATAGGCTCAGATGCCAGTAAGTTCAAAGGTGATCTCTCTCAGGGGAGATACCCGGCCTAGGGCATGACTGCCACTCACTATACACTGCTTTCCACTTTAAAAAGTTTTTTTTTTTTAAATTCAGAACATCCTGGGTGGTCACTTGAGGTGTCTGAGTTTGCAAGGCCAGGTCTCCCCTGAGTGGGTCAGGTTAGCATGTGTCCCCTTTTCATCCACAATGCAAAGCTTTTTATGTATTTACACCTTTCATTTTATCCTATTGCATTCCATTTCATTTAATTCACCGATGTGTCCCCCAATAAATTCAATTCCAAAAAAAATAATAACTGAAAGGAAACAAACAGAGAAAATGATTCCTCCGTTGTTGCCCCGTGAATACTCGCTGCCTTTAGGTCTTCAGAGGTCCTCTCCCTGCCCCGTCCCCGCCCCCTCCCCTCCCCGGGTTGAGGTTTTAAGGGTCCCGGGCCCGCAACAATTGTTCTGGGTACGTCCTCTGGGTCATCTGTTAGGCCCCACCCCCAAAAAAACTTTTCCAGTCCCCCTTCCGCTGCCAGGCTGTGTGTGTGCGTGCACGGGGCCTTCCTGGGCAAACCCCAGGTGGGGGACGCCCCCCCTCCCCCGCCCCACCACCAGCCACAGGTCCCACTGGAGAGGTGGGTGCGGGGAGGAGATCGGCCACTCTTGCCCCCTGCTCCCCTCATCCCCCGAAACACACACACAGCAGGCAGTGGGGCTCCTGCCCTGGGCTAGGCCTGGCCCATGGCCCCGGAGCCGCCCCACTGAAGTTCTCGCTGGTGTTCGCACGCCACCTGGCGGCCGTTTTTATATGGTCTTTCCCTTTCTGCTGGGTGGCTGTCTGGCTGGGCCCTGGAATTCAGTTCATTCTGGAAACCTCTTCCTACTCGGGTGCCACTGTGTGTGAGTGTGAGTGTGTGTGTGTGTGTGAGGCGGGGGTGGAGGGGAAGGGGAGAGGGAGGAATCCCGGGAGAAACTCCCCTGTCTTCCTGTTTCTTAAAGGAAGGGCGCTAGTCAGAGCCACTACAGATCCTTTGCGTTTTCTGGTCAATGGACTGGCCTGGCCCGCATACCCCCATGTCCTGTCCTGCCACGCTTTCTTGCAGAAATACCTCCACCCGAAGAGTTCTTCACCTTTGTTTAAAAAAAGAAAGTAAGAAAGAAAATGACATCAACAAAGGAGCAAACAGACCCCAGGCCCTCCCCATCCCCTGCAAGCCCCCAGCCAACAAACAGAACTCCAGCTGCTCTCCTCCTACCGCATGCCCTTACCAGAGTCGCTCACTGTCTTAGAAATACGTTGGGGGCCGCTCAGCGACTGACTCCTGTCCCCCCGCACCCCCCCCCCCCCCGCCTCTGGCACAATTCGGTGCCTGGAACCAACCCGATCTTCTCCTTTCCTTCCTTAAGTGACTATGCTGCCACTGCAGCTGCTCAGGCGAGCCAGAGACAATATTCCAAAGTGGCCAGATGGCAAAAAAGACTCCAACTGGACATAAAGATCGAGGGGTTGGGGGTGGGGGGAGAGATGATGAGCGCACACGGGGACTCGTTTTTGCACTTCAGGCAGGAAGCCAGCCGAGAGGCAGAGGAATCTGTAGGAACGGGCCTCCCTCATCTCTCCTTTCTCCTCCCCACCTACTTATTGGCTTGCCCACAATCGCCCCTCTCCTTTCCACCCAGTATGAGAAAGCATGGATGTTTTGCCACCTCTCCGGCTCTTCCACGGTCTCCTTAGGAGCTCTCCCTGTGTCACAGCAGACACTTGAGGAAAACAAAAAAGAAAACGGTGCCCTCATCTCTCTCTCTCTCTCTCTCTCTCTCCCCTGTGTGTCAGGTGAATTTTTCAGGGCTGCCTCCTCCACAAACCCTAAGAAGGTGGAGGTAAGATTTTGGCTTCGGTGACATATTCCTCTCTGGCATCTTAGAACGCTACCAGTGACTTCCAAGTGTTTCCAAACACTTTTGCACCATTTCCTGCCATTTGGAAGTGAATTTCAAGTGGTTTCCAAAACTGTTGTACAGTGTCCTGCACTTTAGAAGTGATTCCCAAGTGTTGCCCAACGCTGTCCTACACTGTTTCCTGATCTAGATCAGTGATTTTGATGCACTTAAACCAATTTTAGGTAGTTTCCAGTCATTTAGACGTGAATTCCAAGTGGTGTCAAATACTGTTCTACAGTGTGCTGCTTTATATAGCAGTAATTCCCAAGTGTTTTCAAACACTATCACTCTGTTTCCTGCCATTTAGAAGTGAATGCCAAGTGTTTTCACACACCGTTCTACACTGATTCCTGATCTTTTAAAAAATATATTTTCATTGATTTCAGAAAGGAAGGGAGGTGGAGGGAGGCAGGGAGGGAGTGGGAGAGAGAGAGAGAGAGAGAGAGAGAGAGAGAGAGAGAGAGAGAGAGAACATCAGTGATGAGAGAGAATCTTGGATTGATCAGCTGCCTCTTGCACACCCCATCACCCCGTACTGGGGATCAAGCCCACAAACCAGGCATGTGCCCTTGACCGGAATCAAACCTGGGATCCTTCAGTCCGCATGCTGATGCACTATCCACGGAGCCAAACTGGCTAGGGCTAGTTTTGTTTGTTTGTTTATTTTGTTTATTAAAGAGGGTGTGGAAGGGAAGGAGGGAGAGATAGAGACAGAGATGGAGACAGAGAGAGAGAGACAGAGAGAGAGAGAGAGAGAGAGAAAGAGAGAGTTGTTGTTCCAGTTGTATATTCATTCTTCGGTAGCCTTTTAAAAAATAGATATTTTTGCCCTAGCATTCTGATGACGCTTCCCACTTGAAAACTGGATGTGGTATGTATGTATGTATGTATGTATTCAGATGATATTTTCTTGAGTTGTCCACTTGAATAACCTGAATGTTTTTGTTGTTGTTTTTTTCTTTAGTTCCATACAAAGATTCCTATTTATTCATATCTGATTTATTCATTTTTTTTTTTTATTTTAAAACCTGTATGGTTTATGAACCGGTGCCTCCCTAATAATTTCAACGAGAGAAAGAGAGAGAGAGAGAGAGAGAGAGAGAGAGAGAGAGAGAAAAGATGAGACGATCGGATCCATGAGTACTGCCTCAATTAGGTTTCAGCTCCCAGGTTTTTGAATATGGAAAAAATTCTTCCAAGTTATAGACACAAGATCACTGTGAGTTGTTTGAGAGCCAAACGAGTGCTTCAGAAGAATGGTCATGTTCCGAGCGATCCAACTCTTTTTAAATCCTATGCAGAATATGGCCACTTTGTGGTCATTAGGATAGCAGCTCTGGAAGCAGTTGTTGATTATACTAAAGTGGACAGGAGTTATGAAGAACTGCAGTGCCTCCTTAATATGATTCAGAATGACCCTCTACCCTATGTAAGACATAGGATTTTACACATGCTGACTAAGAACCCACCATTTACTAAGAACATGGAGTCTCCCTTATGCAATGAAGCCCTGGTGGATCAACTTTGGAAACTTATGAATTCGGGTACTTCACATGACTGGAGGCTACGGGGTGGCGCTGTGGACTTGTACTTCACACTTTTTGGCCTCAGTAGACCTTCCTGCTTACCCTTGCCAGAGCTTGTGTTGGTTCTTAATCTAAAAGAGAAAAAAGCTCCCTTGAATCCAACCATAATTCCAGAGGTCATCACAGGCAACCAAGAAACTGCAATGAATCCAAGTGGCCATGCACAGCTAGCTGGATTTCAGAACCCTGAAGTTGATCATCTTGCCAAGGAAGCATCATGTAATATATCAGCTCATCAGCAGGGAGTGAAGAGGAAGTCTGATACAAAACTGGGGTCCCCACTAGAACCTGGTCAAATACTGAAGAAGAATGAGGATAGCAGTAAAGTTAAACTGAAAATTAGATTTTCAAGTTCTCAAGACGAAGAGGAGATTGATATGGATACTGTTCATGGCAGCCAGGCGTTCATTTCTCAGCATTTGAACATGCTTGAAAGGCCGTCTACTCCAGGGCTTTCTAAATGTCAGCCAGCTAGCTCTCGGGCTTTAATGCTCCAGCATTCACCAGGGGGTGATTGCACACCTGTCACAAAGCCCCAGTGGGGCATGGAACTTGCATGGAAGGGATCAGGTAAAGAGCAGTCACCTTTGGAGATGAGTATGCATCCGTTTGCAACAGCCCCACTCTCGGTATTCTCTAAGGAACTGACATCCTCCAAAGACAGTGTCCACCATCACCACCACCACAATGAGCACAAGAAGAAGTAGCACAGACATAAGCACAAGCACAAGCACAAGCATGTGAGCAAAGAGAAGGACAAGGAGCCTTTCACCTTCTCCAGCCCCGCCAGCGGCAGGTCTATTCGCTCTCCTTCTCTCTCCGACTGAAATCTTTGCCTCTGTCCACAAGAGGTATAACTGAAGCTCTGGCCTCTGTAAAGAATGATAAAAGGAAAAAAAAATTGCCTCTCAGAGAAATTCGGAATCCATTTAAATTCTAAATATTTGATTTCTATTATTTACACAGTTGGGATGTGATAAGGAAATTGTGTTTATGTTCTGAATAAACGATTTCATCCCATTACCTTCTTAAAGTGTGTGCACACACATGCAACCCACACACAGAGCAAACGATTTTTCATACAGGCCCTGTACCCAATGGCAGTACCCGTTCACACCACGGACTCCATGCGTGCTGCCAGAAACCATGTTTGAAAGCCTTTGACGGATGTTATCGAGCCAAATTTTAAACAGAATCTACTGCCAATCCTGTGGTGGAACCACTGTTTCCAGTGACAGATTACATAACACCGTTTGGAACTACTGAAGAAAACAGAAGCTTTTCTATAGGAGTCTCTCTATTGCAGTGTGTGTGTGTGTGTGTGTGTGTGTGTATGCGCGCACACGCGCGTGTTACCCATAGAGTCTAAGCATCAGAATTTATAAACAAGACTACATTGTATTTTCTTTTGCCCAAAAATCCTGAAATTTTTGGAAGCAGCTTTATAAAAAAATTGAAAAAGAAAGAAAAAAAATTTAAAACTCTTTTGATAATGCATTTGGCAATTACGATGTTGGAATTTAACAGAACCATGAGATCCAATTCTTAAATCAAGATGTTTAAATTATGTTATTTTTTTCTTTAATATAAGTGAATATGTCCATACGTAGAATATATTTGCTAAATGTGAACAATTTACACACTCAACACACTCTAAAGTTATTTCTCTGTGACACAAACTATAATACGTTAAAATGGTGTTGATAGACTGTTTACCTACTTGGACGTAGACAATTTGGCCCTCATGTGAGTATACACAGGCATTTAAAAGACATGAACATTTTGGTTTCATACTTCAATAGTTTGTATGTTTTTGTTTGCCACGGATGGAAAGGACAGACAGATATATGACAGGCAATGATAAGCACTGAAATAGTCCTTAAAAATCCAGAAATTCTACTGATAAAAAAATACAAATGGTACCGATGTTTGTAACCATTCATTGCTGAGAAATAGAATCAATTGCAATGAATGAAGAGAAATGAGCAAAGAAATAATAAAATAACATAAAATAAAATACCCATCCCCCCAACACTCTTCAAGGGTCCTGGGTCCGAGAAGCCTGCACAAGAGGCGATGGTGAAGCACACTAGGCATTCCAGCCACGTTCAGGAGAACCTTTCCTTGAGATGCTTTTGGTGAATGCCACCTGAAGGGCGTTCCGTGCGGGAGCCTAGCCTGGGGCCTGAGCGCCCCCACCCTAAACTTGACCCCCAAGGGGTGACGATGCTTCAGTCCTGGGGCCGGCTGATTGGTGGGTCAATGGCTCCTCCCACCACGCTCTGGGGCTATAAAAGGGAGCAAGGTGAGAGGCCCAGGGCCTTCATTTGCAGAGCTTCTCAGCCCTTGGAGCTTCGTCATCATCGTAGTCGTCATCGTCTTCTTGGTTCTCCAAGGGGGCTTTCAGGGGAGAGATCTCGCAAAGAACCTGTCCTGGGTTATAGAGGTCGCTGAAGCACTTGGCTAGAACCTGGCTAGGCTGTTGATAAACTGAAGGCTGTCTCCGTGTCATTTCTTCTTCGCTGACTCCATGCACACCTTTGGGAACCCCTGCACTTGCTGAGTTTAAACCCCAACAGGCGTTAATGCTCTTTTACAAATGGGTCTCTAAAGTCCACACTCCTCCCATCATAAGCTTTTCTGTCATAGGGTGGTGGAAAGTCTCTGTATCTCTTAAAATATTCACGTTCTGTTTCCCCTTCTGGTACAGTGCATTTATTTGGAGACTGTCCCCTAAATGCTTGAGGGGACCTTGATCGCGAAGGATGTCACCTATATAGTGGTGACCTTGACCTAGATCGACGACGATATCCATGAGATCTAGACCTAGACGTTGGGCGGTAATTTTGACTCTTGCCTCTGCCTCTTCTGGGGCATGGCAGTGATCGCGAATAGGAATGAGAGTGTGAGTGGCTAAGTGACCAAGAATGAGAACGTGAGCGCCCTGAACCACGTCTTGATTTAGCGTAAGCAGAAGGACTTCTGGAGTATGAGGAACCACTATAGGGATATTTAGACTAAGACTCTTCTTGTAGCCGTCGCTGCTCTCTATAGAATTCTTCCCTGGACAGAAGTGGTGCTTGTGCTGTTGGGATGGTATTTGAGTGAGCAGTCTGCACTCCTGATGATCCCCAAGGTGTCGATAAGTTGGCAGAAGGACTTCTGGAGTATGCGGAACCACTGTAGGGATATCGAGACTCTTCTTGTAGCCGTCGCCTCTCTCTGTAGAATTCTTCCCTGGACAGAAGTGGTGCTTGTGTTGTTGGGATGGTATTCATGTTGGAAGTGACAGTCTGCCCTCCTGATGATCCCCAAGGTGTGGATAAATTGGCTGGCGCTGCAGGGAACCCAGGGGGAGGGACGCTATACCCAGCAGGTGGTGACTGTCCAAGCAAAGATGGGTTTCCGAGCACAGGCACCTTTCTCCTCCACAAGGGCAGTCATTGCTATTGAAGAGGTTCCCTTTGAATGTTCGAAGGCGAGGACTGCGGCCGGCAATATTTTACGATCGGAATCCCGGAAAGGCCCATCTGATTTTTCCGAGTGGACTGATATGGAGACCGTTGCAGTTACATCGGGTACAGGCACTGGGGTAGGTGAATTTCCAGGTGCAGCAGGGGCTAAGGAAGTCTGATTAGAAGTGAACGAAGGTATAGAGGGAGCCGGGTGGCTTGATGACAACGCCACTGGAATCATCGGAGGATCTTGCTGTCTTGATATTGGAGATCTCATCAGAGGCTGTAGATTCCGCTGAAGGAGTGGTCTCCGAGGCAGTGTCGGCGGCGGTGGTGGGGGTAAGGGTTTCCGTAGTCCTCTTGTATAACCACCAGTTCCATTTTTGAAGTTATTAACAGCCTGTCGCAAGGCTTTATTGGCAACTAAAGCATCGGGACAGACATCATGTTGATGACACTTTGGGCATGTATGGTCCTCTGATTCCAAGAGCGCTGTTCTTATACACTCATCACAGTAGCTGTTCACACAGCAGGGAATGATAGCGGCATCAGTCACGATGTCTTTGCAGATGGGACAGAGCAACTCGTCTGGGATAGGGTCGTCCTTTCCAGAAGACGAAGAGGGCTCCTCTGGGAAGAAAGGTGGCTTTTCTTTCTTCCCAATTGCATATGCCTCTGCCTCTATAGTCGGTATTGCGTATGTCCCAGTGCTGGTGAGCTTTGCACCTTTCATGGTAGGATCTGTCACTTCCATCATGAAACTTCTGGGGATTCCCGTGCTCTTTTTAATCCTAGGACGAGATTCGACATTTTTGACCCCATTTGTTGGGCAATTCTTAATATAATGGCCAGGTCTACCACAGCGGAAACAGGTGTAAGATGGAGGTGGTGGACCTAGAGGCTTCTTCATGTAATTGATGGGGTCGTATGCACGGCCAGACTGCCACATCATGGCTTTAATTTTATCTTCTTCAGAAGCATTGGCTTCAGCCAGATTGGCAGCCTTTGTAAGCTGGGCCAGAGACATAGGTGCAGACGAGTCTTCAGTGACTTTTGAAGTTCCCATCACTGGTTCAGTTCGACGTATAACGTCCGTCTGGCTTGTAGATTTCACACCTCCAATAGGAACTCTTCTAACAATGACAGACGTATTCTTAGGAATCAGAGCATTATCGTCAGTGTATTCTTCTGAGGTCTGCGCGTTGCTGATCTGCAGGTCGCACTTGGCAGCTTTCAGCTTCTCTCTCCCCATAATCTGCGTCTTTAGGTCGCGGAGGGAGATGTGCCGCCCATCAAAGGTGACGGCATAGTTGAGTGTGGAAGCGAATTTATAATGCACACAGGACATGGTGCCAAAGGACTCCTTGGGTTGGGCGAGGAGACGTGGACACGCTCAGTATACGTATACTTATGAACTGAAGAGCAGAATATGGTCATACACAGAACACTCGCGAGTCACCAAAGGACGGAAGGCCTTGGGTTGAACACCCCATCCCCACAGCAGGGTCGTGAGAACCGCAATCCAGTCCCCGACCACGGAATCACTTCATGTGCAGGAGGGCAGCCCGGGGCTCTGCCAACGGGCACCGCGTCACCCGGGCCGGGTCCCCCTTGCTCAAGCTCAGGGCCAGCAGGTGGTGCAGTCCGCGGCGGTGAGGCCACACGTTACAAGTCCGAGTGACCCAGCGGGGTCCGGGGTCCGTAGTGTGCCCACACCTCCCGGGGGCTCTCTCCGTGGTTTGGGGTGACCCGGGCCCCGCGAGAAGGCCAGAGTCGGCGAAGAAGAAATGACACACAGACGGCGGTCAGTTGATCAGCAGCCTAGCCAGGTTCTAGCCAGTTGCTTCAGCGGCTTCTATGTCCTGGGACCGCGTCTTGGCGAGACGTCTCCCCTGAAAGCTCCCTTGGAGAAGGAGGTCGGCGACGGCGACCAAGACAACAAGCCTAGGGCTGAGAAGCTCCGCACCCAGGACCCTGCTTTCTTTTATAGCGCCAGAGCGTGGTGGGAGGAGGCAAATCAGCCGCTCGACCAATCAGCTGCCTCCTGGGCTGTGAAGTCACAAGTTGGGTGCACATGCCCCCAAGCTAATATCTTTCTGTCAGTTGGTGTGTGTGTGTGTGTGTGTGTGTGTGTGTGTGTGTGTGTGTGTTTTAAAATATATCATTATTGATTTTGGAGAGGAAGGGAGAAGGAGAGAGCGATAGTACATCCACGATGAGAGAGGATCACTGGTCAACTGCCTCCTGCACACCCTACACTGGGGATCTAGCCCGCAACCCAGGCATGTGCCCTTGACCAGAATCGAACCCGGAGTCTTCGTGGTCCACAGGCTGAGAGAGAGAGAGAGAGAGAGAGAGAGAGAGAGAGATAGAGATCAATGATGACAGAGAATCATGGATCAACTGCCTCCTGCACACCCCCTACTGAGGGGTGTGGGGGCTCTGGGGATCCAGCCCGCAACCCGGGCAGGTGCCCTTGGCCGAATTGAACCTGGGACCCTTTAGTATGCAGGCCGACACTCTATCTCTGCTGAGCCAAACCAGCTAGGGTGTAATTTTCCTTTTTAAATCCTCTCATTGTTATTGAGTACATTGCTGGCCATTAACTATCCTACGCCAACCTAAGTAAGAGAAGTATGAAGAAGTATGTGTCTGTCATTTTACTTTAATTTTTATCCAACCCCTGAGGTTTCCCTCCCCTCCCCACCCCAGTTTACTTTCTCTCGCCTCCCTCATCTATCATCAACGGAGTTCATGTAACCCACTTACATCTCCTCTTTTGCTTGTCATGTATACAATAAGGTTAAAACACACATGCGCGCACACACACACACACACCCTCCATTCTACGGAGCGTTATCCCAATATGTTGAGAATCTGCTTCCCGGCGGCGGACCGAAGGGTCCGGGTTGTGGGCTCGATCCCCAGAAGGGGGCATGCAAGAGACAGCCGAGCCATTATTCTCTCTCATCATGGTGGATGTTTCTAGCTCCCTCTCCCTCTCCCTTCCTCTCTAAAATCAATAAAAATATATATATATATATTTTTAAAAGGGAGTTTAGGCAGCCGCCATTTTAGCTCCAGTGACTTGGCAACCACCATTTTGAAACGGCTAAGGTCAACCCTTCCCTTTTATCCTCCTCCCCATCTCCCTCCCCCCCCCCCCCTTTTAAGTTCACTGTTTTAATAACAGGACAAAACATCGTACAAGCACACTTTTTACTCCATAAAGGTGGAATAATACATTTGTGGTTGTGTGTTTTTTTAAAAAAATATTTCTTTATTGATTTCAGAGACGAAGGGAGAGGGAGAGAGTGCTAGAACATCCACGATGAGAGAGAGAGAGAGAATCACCAGAAAGCTTCCTCCTGCACACCCCACACTGGGGATCTAGCCCGCAACCCAGGCATGTGCCCTTAACTGGAATCGAACCCAGGACGCTTCACAGTCCACAGGCTGATGCTCTATCCACTGAGCCAAACCGGCTAGGGCCGTTTTTTTGTTTTGTTGTTTAAACAGAGAGTGAAAGGGAGAGGGAGGGGGCAGGGAGAGGGGAGAGAGAGAGAGAATTGTTTTTCCACTTGTTTATTCATTCGTCCCTAGCTTTTTAAAAAAATATACAACAGTAGCAATGAGGGAATTTGTGGTCTCTACCTTGGGACCCTGGGCTGTGCCCTGAGGGCACTGGGAAAAAGGATAGTGACTAGTTACCAGGACATTCACTACTCCAAAGACATGTGATCCTAGACTCTAGGACCTAGAGGCTTAGAAAGACAATAGGCTCAGATGCCAGTAAGTTCAAAGGTGATCTCTCTCAGGGGAGATACCGGGCCTAGGGCGTGACTGCCCACTCACTATACACTGCTTTCTACTTTAACAAGTTTTTTTTTTTTTAATTCAGAACATCCTGGGTGTCACTTGAGGTGTCTGAGTTTGCAAGCCCAGGCCTTTCATTTTATCTTATTGCATTTCATTTCATTTTATTCACCGATGTGTCCCCCAATAAATTCAATTCCGAAAAAAAATAATAACTGAAAGGAAACAGAGAAAATGATTCCTCCGTTGTTGCCCCGTGAGTACTCGCTGTGTTTAGGTCTTCAGAGTCGTGACACCCCGCCCCTCACCCCCCTACCCATTGAGGTTTTAAAAGTCCCAGGCCGCAAAAAGTGTTCTGGTTATGTCCTCTTGGTCCTCTGTCAGGCCCCACCCCACAAAAAACTTTTCCAGTTCCCCTTCCGCTGCCAGGCCGTGAGTGTGCGCACGCGCATGCACGGGGTCTTCCTGGGCAAACCCCAGGTGGTGGAGCCCCGCTCCGCCGCCCCGCCGCCAGCCAGGGGCCCGGGCCGACACGGTCCCACTGGAGAGGTGGGCGCAGGGAGGAGATCGGCCACCCTTGCCCCCTGCCCCCCTCTTCCCCCCAAACACACACACAGCGGGCAGCAGGGCTTCCGCCTGGGCCCCGCTGGCCTGGCCCACCGCCCTGGAGTCGCCCCACTGAAGTTCTCGCTGGTGTTCGCGCGCCACCTGGCGGCCGTTTTTATATGGCCTTTCCCTTGGTGCGGCGTGGCTGCCTGGCTAGGCCCTGGAATTCAGTTCATTCTGGAAACCTCTTGCTACTCGGGTGCCACTGTGTGTGAGTGTGAGTGTGAGTGTGTGTGTGGTGGGGGGGGGGGTGGAGGGGACGGGGAGAGGGAGGGACCCCGAGAGAAACTCCCCTGTCTTCCTGTTTCTTAAAGGAAGGGCGCTAGTCAGAGCCACTACAGATCCTTTGCGTTTTCTGGTCAATGGACTGGCCTGGCCCGCATGCCCCTATGTCCTGTCCTGCCAGACTTTCTTGCAGAAATACCTCCACCCGAAGAGTTCTTCACCTTTGTTCTAAAAAAGAGAAAGAAAGAAAGAAAGTAAGAAAGGAAATGATATCAACAAAGGAGCAAACGGACCCCAGGCCCTCCCCATCCCCTGCAAGCCCCCAGCCAACAAACAGAACTCCAGCTGCTCTCCTCCTACCGCATGCCCTTACCAGAGTCGCTCACTGTCTTAGAAATACGTTGGGGGCCCGCTCAGCGAATGACTCCTGTCCGCCCCCCCCCCACCCCGCCCGCCTCTGGCACAATTCGGTGCCTGGAACCAAGCCGATCTTCTCCTTTCCTTCCTGAAGTGACTGTGCCGCCACCGCAGCCGCTCAGGAGAGCCAGAGACAATATTCCAAAGTGGCCATATGGCAAAAAATACTCCAACTGGACATAAAGATTGAGGGGTTGGGGGTGGGTGGAGAGACGACGAGAGCACATGGGGACTCGTTTTTGCACTTTAGGCAGGAAGCCAGCCGAGGGGCAGAGGAATCTGTAGGAATGGGCCTCCCTCATCTCTCCTTTCGCCTCCAGGCCTACTTAGTGGCTTGCCCACAATCGCCCCTCTCCTTTCAACCCAGTCTGAAAAAGCGTGGATGCGGCTCTTCCACGGTTTCCTTAGGAGGGCTCCCCTTGTCACATCAGACACTTGAGGGAAAGAAAACGTTGCCCTCATGTCTCCCCGCACCTCCCCCCCCCCCCCACCGCCCCCCGTGTGTCAGGTGAATTTTTCAGGGCCGAATCCTCCACAAACCCTAAGAAGGTGGAGGTAAGATTTTGGCCTCGGTGACATTTTCCTCTCTGGCATCTTAGAACGCTACCAGTGACTTCCAAGTGTTTTCAAACACTTTTGCACCGTTTCCTACCCTTTGTCAGTGTACTGACTGCACTTTAGCATGATTCCCAAGTTTTGCCACATGCTGTTCTCCACAGTTTCTGATGTTGATCAGTGATTTCAAAGTGCTTTCAAACATTTTCATATAGTTTCCAGCCTTTTAGAAGTGAATCCCAAGTGGTGTCAAATACTGTTCTACAGTGTATTGCTCTTTAGCAGTGATTCCCAAGTGTTGTCAAACACTGCTCTACACTGATTCCTGATGTTTTTTTTAAAACGTATTTCTTTATTGATTTTAGAGAGGAAGGGAGAGGTAGAGAGACTGAAACATCCATAATGAGAGAGGAACATGGATCGGCTGCCTCTTGCACGCCCCCTACTGGGGATTGAGCCTGCAACCCGAGCATGTCCTCTTGGCCAGAATGGAATCTGAGACCCTTCAGTCCACAGGCTGATGCTCTATCCGTTGAGACAAACCGGCTAGGGCTTGATGTGTTCTTTAAAATATATATTTTTTTTATTGATTTCAGAGAGGAAGGGAGAGGGAGAGATTGAAACAGCCACAATAAGAGAGGATCATGGATCGGCTGCCTCCTACACACCCCGTATTGGGGATCTATCCTGCAACCCAGGCATGTGCCTTTGGCCAGAATCGAACCTGGGACCCATCAGTCCCCATGCTGACGCTCTATCCACTGAGCCAAGCCAGCTAGGGCATGTACATTCTTCGTGTAATAAAGCAACTTAGTGTGTGACAAAAAAATGTCTTAGCACAGGGAGAATGCTCTACCTGCCCTAAGAAGTCAGCTAGGACAATTTGTAAATCTATGGAAGTGGAAACTGCTTTCTCAAATTGAGTCTTGTTTAGTGGGAGGCGAATGACTTAAGGATCATGTCCTGTGAGTTTAGCACATTGCTGCCTCCCATCTAGGATTAAAGAGCAAATTAAAGGTAGATAAGGCGATAATATTTTGGAGGGAGAATGGGAGCAAAACGACCATTCAGTGAACCTCATTTCAGGAATTAGTTCCCTATAACTCCTGTAGGGGAATGTCTCGTGGGAAATAGAAAATAATTGAAGAGAATGCTGGGGAGAAATTCTATTTAAATATCGTGTATTGAGAGCATTCTCAACCAGGCGGAGTTCTCCTATTCCTTCAGCAGAGAGCTGTCTTGGGGAATTCAAAACTGGATTCCCTTTTAATATGCTAAACAGGTTTTGTAAATTTGCTGTGGGAATGCTTAAAACCAGTCTTATCCAATTTATATCCCCCAGAAATTTTTGAAAATCATTTAGAGTTTTTATTTCCCTATTATCAAAGATAACATTTTGGGGTCTGATGGTTCTTTCAGTTAAGATATACCCCAGATATTTCCATGGTTTTGTCACATCTGTACCTTTTCAGGGACTATTAAAAGGCCTCTTAAGGCCGTTTCCTTTTGTACTGAAGAGTACAAACAATATAACAGGTTCCTATCAGGGGCTGCAAGTACAATGTCCTCCACACAATGGATAATTTTTCCAGAAGGGAACTGTTGCCCAGTTGGCGTAAGCGCCTGATATACATTATACTGACACATAGTTGGCCTATTTGGCATTCCCTGTGGGAGGACTTTCCAGTGGTATCTCTGAGCAGGTTCCTCATTGTTAATTGAGGGGAGAGTGAATGCAAATTTCTCCCAATCTCGGTAGCCAAAGGAATGGTATAGGAACAATCTTTTAAATCTATTATAATAATGGGCCATTCTTGTGGGTTCATGGCTGAGGAGGGATGTCCAGGCTGGAGAGCCCTCATGGGTTGAATATTAGAATTAATGGCTCTTAAATCATGTAAAAGCCTCCACTTTTTATAATTTTGGGGAATTACAAAAATAGGAGAATTCAAGGGGCTATTAGAAGGTTCTTTGTGCCTAAATTCTAACTGTTCTTTCATGAGTAGATGTGCCTGTTGTAATTTTCTCCCTTTAAAGGCCACTGTTCTACCCAAATAGGGGTTTAGCTTAACCAAGTAAAGGGTAGGGGAGATATAAAAACGGTGGTCATTTCTAAAAAAGGTGTCTGTAATGTTAGCCCCTACTTCAAAAGGAGATCTCGTCTCCACAAATTCACTGGAATTTGTAAGATTAGGGGTTGTATGTAGCCAATTTGCCCAACTGGCCCTTTACAGCATAACAGGCTGAGAACTTTGTAATGTCTGGAAAACTTCCCCTATTGCCACTATCCTTTGATCTTGTTTTACTGTGGGGCATGAGGAGGGCAAATCAAGATGCCTAAGGATAGATCCGTCTGCCCCAGTATCCATCAATCTGGTGAACTTTTTCCCCTTGGATTTCTATAGTGAGGAGGGGCCTTTCCCTGGTTACTAGGCGATTCCAATAAACCCCTTGCTCTTCAGTACTGCCAAACTCTCCTTGGTTTCTCTTCTTTCCTAAAGCATTTGGGACCCAGCATGGTAGTAACCACAGCTGTGCGATCTTCATTTGCACAGGGAAAATATGCAACTGGATTTATCCCTGGTAATCACTATCAATCACTAGGTACTACTGTGACCCCTTTTAAGTTAGGGTTATAAAATCCCAAAATGATGCCTACTGTGCCTGGTGGCAGTGGACCCCAAATTCTCATAGGGACCCTTTTAGGTTCATCACCTTCCTTGAGAATTAGTACTGTTTTGGTAAGTCCAACCCTGGGCTCGCAGCAGTAGCTGCTCAGAGGGAGCAGACAGTGGATTTTCTGTCTGCCTCACAAAGGCCGGTCAGTTGTGTCCTGTTTTTTTGTGAGGCGCGGGACTGGCCCCTCTGGGAGCTTCCCTGCAGTGGTGGTAATGAATTGCCATATTTGTCAAATTTAGATTTACATTGATTGGCCCAATGTTGCCCCTTATGGCAGCAGGCACAGAAAGATGGGGCCAAGATATCTCAGCCCAGGAGGCTGGCATTTTAGTCCTCCAATCCTTTTTAAAATGCCCCCACTTTTTTTCTACATTGGTAACATTTGGAATCTTTCTTGCCCTTATTCACAGCTTGAAGGGCTATGGCCAGCATCTGACTCAGGTGGGTTTCTGTTCCTACTAGCCACAAGCTCTGATACATTCCCCCACCCGTGGTGGCCTTTCCCCTGATGGGCTGTATAGCCTTTTGACAATCAACGTTGGCATTCTCATATGCCAGTTGTAGCAAGAGAATATCCGCAACCTGGCTATGACTGATCTGCTGGCAAATGGATTAAGGCGATTTACAAAATCAACATAAGATCCCTGGGATCCCTGGTGTACATTAACAAAAGAGCCTTGCTGGGATCCGCCTTCTAGAATGCGCTTCCAAGCCCATTGTGCACAGAGAGAGGTTTGGGCGAACACTTGAGGGTGCAGGTCTACTTGCTGTTGTGCATTAACATATGGTCCCCATCCCTGGAGCATTGGGGCCATAATGTGACCAGCACCTGCTAAGTTATTTTGGTTAGCCTGCTGCTCCCAGACCTCATCATATTCTGCTCTCAATAATAGATATTGACTGGCATCCAGAGTTGTTTTGGCCCAAATCTGCAGTCCCAAGGTGTCCTGTGATAATTTTCAGAAACAGCATTAAGGAGTCCTTTTGTAAATGGACTGTTGTCCTCATTTTCTCTAACACTTTTCCTTATTTCTTTTAAGGTGTTAAAAGAGAGCAGCTCATAAACTTTATTACCTTGTTGATTTTGCATAGTTGGGCAAGCCAAAAGCTCTCCTTCTAACATGGCTTGCCTGACACAGGACCCCATAACTAAGGATCTAGTTCAGTGGTCGGCAAACTCATTAGTCAACAGAGCTAAATATCAACAGAACAACGATTGAAATTTCTTTTGAGAGCCAAATTTTTTAAACTGAAACTATATAGGTAGGTACATTGTTATTAACTTAATTAGGGTACTCCTAAGGTTTAGGAAGAGCCACACTCAAGGGGCCAAAGAGCCACATGTGGCTCGCGAGCAGCAGTTTGCCAACCACGGGTCTAGTTGATGAGCATTCCCACACCAGAGGTGGAGGATCGGGAAATATTTCCTCCAGCGGTAGGGCTTTAGTATTACAAGCTCTACAGGTTCTGCTTCAGGGAAGCGGGGGAGTAGTAAATTCTCCTGTAGCTCTGTAGGCTTTTGATCTTCAATATGAAATGGGCACAGTGCAGCTCAAATAAAGAGACCACATAGTTAATGATGATAAGGACACTCATTTTCTATGGGCTTGATTTCTCTTAAAATTCCTGCCCACTTGTTCCCAGAGATGAAGGTCTAGTGTTCCAGCATCGGGGAACCAAGGATTATAAATTATAACAATCTATAATAATAAAAAGGTAATATGCTAATTAGACCGGACAACCAAACAACCTTCCGGACGTCATTCCAGACATCTTTCCTGATGAAGCTGCAGCAGTGGGGACTGAGGCAGAGGCAGGTAGGGGTGATCAGGCAGGCAGGCAAGGAGTTAGGGGTGATGAGCCAGGCAAACAGAGTGGTTAGGGGCAATCAGGCAGCCAGGCATAGTGGTTAGGAGTGATGAGACAGGCAGGTGAGTGGTTAGGGGTGATGAGGCAGGCAGGCAGAGTGGTTAGGAGAGATCAGGCATGCATGCAGGCAGGCAAGCAGTTAAAAGGCAGCGGTCCCAGATTGCAAGAGGGTTCAGGCTGGGCTGAGGGACACCCTCCCCCCAGAACGAATTTCATGCACTGGGCCTCTAGTTTTTAATAAGCCTGTTAGTTGTTCTTCTGTAACAGAGGGACCACATGCTTTTAATAACTGTTTCAACATTGTGATATATTGCTGCTGTTCTGTGGACAGCTTTTGTCCCATTATGAAACCTTAGCTGAGAAAGAATTCCCTCAAACTTAGAAATCCCAAGTGGGCTCCAATGACTTACTGCACAGTTACTTTCGTTTTTGAGGGTTCTGTTGTGTTTTGTTGTGTTCCTTGGTCCTCACATGGAGCACCACTTGCCAGGGCTGACCAGCAGACCCTAAGCGACAGATAAATAAATTACTCAGACACTCGTTTCTGTGAAAGCGAGGCTAAAGAACTGCTTGGCTATAGGCACCAAGAAGCCCTGTTCATCTGCCTCCGTAGGCTTTTATTGTAACAACAGTTTGAACTAAAATTAACCTCTAGATACAATCAGCAGGGAACGTATCATTGAGAAAACACATGCTTCTACAAGGTCGGGTCTAAAGGACTAAACAGAAAGATTCCAGCAAAATACCTAGGGGCTCAGACTTATTTGGAAAAGTCAAGACAGGGGCTGCCGCCTTCAACAAGGTCCCCCTAAAAGGCCCCCGACCTTTTGGAGAATCCTCTTTACAGATTTCCAACCAAGTCCCGTGTTTCCCTCCATTCCCCCACATACATCCATCCTCACATTCCTTCACAAGGATCCTGGACCATCTAGATCCTCCACCAATGCACATAATCCTTCACAAACATTTCCATTCCACACTCTATATTCCCTGTCAGTCATCAGAGTCTTCCCAAATTCCTCACCTTGCTACATCCTGGGGTTCTATGAACTGACCCTGTGCTTAATCCATCCCTGGAGCCTGAGATGGGACCTCCCAAGTGACACCAGATGCCTGTAAGAGAAGGTGAAGAAGGGGCTCACCTGGGGGTGGGGGAGAAGAATATATTGTTCTCTACATCGGTGCTCTGGAGATTTCCTATTCACTTTCCAATTGGCTGGACCGACTCAGAAAGAAACCTACAGATAACACAAGCACAGAAACACACAGGTACAGAACACCCCCAGCCTCTGCTGGGCACTCAGGTGCCAGGCTTATGTCCAGGCTACAGGCTCACACAGGCCGACACAGTAGACATGGGAAATACCTTGAAGGGGAACACACACACACACACACACACACACACACACACACAGAGAACAAACAATTGGGGCCACCCAGACAGTGCCACAGGATACACACAATGGACATTCCTCCATATGATGGCAGGAAATCCTATCATCAATCCTGTCCCAATAAACAACTTCTCTGCCCTGTCAACCTCACATCTGATAGTATATTGTCCCTCAGAGTCCAGGGTCTATCACCTTAATTCAGCAGTAAGAGTCTTCTCTGCACTGGCCAAACTTAAGGATGGGGACACCACCTGCATTACACCCTTCCACACAATGTGTTATGTTGAGACCAATTCTCAACTTCTGGAAATGCTTATATTGCAGAATGTTCTTGCCATTGAAAAAAACATAGCACCGTTATCCGGAAAATCCATGGTATCTCCAGGACTGGCTGGAAAATTACACAGAAATATAAAAGTACAGAGATTCAAACAATGCCTGTGAGGCCCATGGGTGTGTGTGGGCTGGTTGAAGGTGGGTGAACTGATTTCAGGGCCTCAAGTATCAGGGGCTGCTCCTGAATACCTGGGAGAATTCTGGGCTCCTCAACCACTCAAATACAAAACACCTCAGTCTCAACTCCTGGCTGAATGGGGCAGAGACTACAAGGGGCATGTTCAGGCCCAGAGCTTTTTCCAGGCCCTTAGGTTTTAGTCTCAGGGAGCACAGGTATCATGATTCCCTGTGGGTGATTGTGCAGCTCAGCTCGTTCCTCACCCTCCTCACTGACAGCAGGGGACCCTCCCCTACTGTTCTATCCTTCACTGTGTGTTCTGTCCGCATGAGAACCCTGCTGGCTGCTTCACCACAGCGTCCCTGGTCTGTGATGGTGTTCACATGTGTTGACTCATCTGGTAAAAACAAACAAACAAACAAACAAAAAAACAAAAAAACCCAAACCCCCCCCCCCCCACACACATATATATTGATTAGAGAGAGAGAGAGAATAATGGGGAAACTTCCATTTGTTGTTTCATTAATTTTATACACTCATCGTTTGATTCTTGCATGGGACCTGAGGGGGGAATGGAACCTGCAACCTTGGCATTATTGAGATGATCATTTAATCAATTGAGCTCTCTGGCCATGGCCAAATTTACCAGGGGTTTTAAATAAAATAAGTCATTAATGTATCTGAGAATAGATAGATATTAGAGCTACCATGATGGCAGATAATGATAGAAGGCTGGGGTAGGATTCTTAAAATTTCATAACTGTTTTGTTTATATGAATACTAGAGGTCTGGTGCAAGAAATTCATTCATGGGTAGGGTCCGGCCGATGATCAGCACTGATCAGGTCTTCGGCCTGTCTCCTGGGGACTTTATTTATTCTGTGCTTCCCCCTGGTGGTCAGTACATGTCATAGTGAGCAATCAAACTCCTGGTCTTAGGGTCAAACTCCCAAGGGGGCATTTTGCATATTAGAGGCCCGGTGCACAAAAATTTGTGCACTCAGGGGGAGGGAGGGTCCCTCAGCCCATCCTCTGCCCTCTCGCAGTCTGGGACCTCTCGGGAGATAATGACCTGCTGGCTTAGGCCTGCTCTCGGGTGGCAGAGGGCAGGCCCAATCCCTAGGTGCAGACCCATGTTGGGCTCAGAGCAAGGCGGATCGGGAGGTTGCGATGCCACCCTCAGTCACGCACAGGGTAGGGCTGATTGGCGGTTTCGGGCACCGCCCCCTAATACAGTCAAGGCAGGGTCGATGGGGAGGTTTTGGTGCCACCCCTGTCACGCACAGAGCAAGGCCAATCAGGGGGTTGGGGAGCTCCCCCCTGTCACGCACAGAGCAGGGCCCATCAGGGGGTTGGGGAGCCTCCCCCTGTAACACACACAGCAGGGCCAATCAGGGGGTTGAGGAGCTCCCCCCTGTCACTCACAGAGTAGGGCCCATAGGGGAGTTGGGGCACCACTCCCTGTCACACACAGAGCAGGGCTGATCAGGGGGTTGGGGCGCCACATCCTGTCACAGTCAGGGCAGGGTCGATGGGGAGGTTATGGCTCTACCAGGTCACACACAGAGCAGGGCCCTTGGGGGGCGGTTGGGGCACCACCTCCTATCACCCACAGAGCAGGGCCGATCAGAGGGTTGGGGCACCGCCACTGTCACACTCAGGGCAGGGCTGATGGGGAGGTTATGGCTCTACCCCGTCACACACAGAGCAGGGCCCCTGCGGGGGGGGGGGGAGTGGGGGAGGGTTGAGGTGCTGCACCCTGTCACACACAGAGAAGGGCCAATCAGAGGGTTGGGGCACCGCACCCTGTCACACACAGAGCAGGGCCAATCAGGGGGTTGGGGCTCCACATCCTGTCACACACAGAGCCGCAGGGCAATCAGGGGGTTGGGGATCTCCCCCTATGAGGCACAGACAGGGCTGATCAGGGGGTTGGGGCCCCTTCCCCTGTCACAAACAGAGCAGGGCCGATAGTGACGTTGTGACCCCGCCCCCTGTCACACACAGAGCCACAGTGCAATCAGGGGGTTTGGGCGCTGCCCCCGTCATGCTGATCCCGGTGCTGGGAGGCATATTACCCTTTTACTATATAGGATAGAGGGCTGGTGCACAGGTGGGGGCTGGCTGGTTTGCCCTGAAGGGTGTCCTGGATCAGGGTGGGGGGTCCCGCTTGGGTGCCTGTCCAGCCTGGGTGAGGGGATGATGGCTGTTTGCAGCTGGTCACACACCCTTCAGGGTGGGGGTTTCCACTCGGGTGCTTGGCCAGCCTGGATGAGGGGATGATGGCTGTTTGCAGCTGGTCACACACCCTTAAGGGTGGGGGTCCCCACTGGGGTGCCTGGCCAGTCTGGGTGAAGGGCTAAGGGCTGTTTTCAGGCTGGCAGGTGACTGAAGCTCCCAATGTGTCCTTTTTTTCTTTTTTTAAATTCTGGGCCAGCTTTAGCTCTTAGACTTGGCTCCAGGTCTTAGGCCTCAGCTTCTGAAAGGAGGTATCTGGTTTGTTTGGGTTCTATAATAGAAACACTGTTTCAACTCCTGCTCTGAGATCCTGGCTGGCTGAAAGCAGGTTTCTGGGGTTTTGTTTAGCTTCTATATTTGTAACAATGTTTCAAACTGCAAGCTCAGAGGCTGGCAGCTGCAGGCGGGGAATGTTGAAGTCCTCCGTCACAGAAGCAAGCAAGCCTCCTGTTAGCTTCAAGCTGTCTGGCTGCCGGCCACAATTTTGGCTGGCAGTTAATTTGCATATCACCCTGATTAACCAATGGGAAGGGTAGCGGAGTGACACCAATTTGCATGTTTCTCTTTTATTAGTGTAGACTAGAGGCCCGGTGCAGGAAATCATGCACAGGTGGGGTCAAGCTTCCAGGAGAGGGGATGTGGGAGATTGGCCACTGGCCCTGTCCCTGATTGGGGATGGGCCGGTCAGGTGGGTGTGGAACAGAGTGCTGATCAGGGCGAAGGACAGATGAGGGGGAGCCTCAGGAGGTTGGCCGGCTGGCCTCGCCCCCATAGGGTCAGTTGGTCGGCCACAGTGCATGTCAGCAACTGGTCATTCTGTTCACTCCAGTAGTTCTGGTCACTTGGCTTTTATATATATAGGCAGATATTTGAAATAAGCTATTATGCCCTGACCAGTTTGGCTCAGTGGATAGAGCATTGGCCTGCAGACTGAAGGGTCCCAGGTTCGATTCCAGTGAAGGGCATGTAGCTTGGTTGCGGGCACATCCCCAGTAGGGTATGTGTAGGAGGCAGCTGTTCGATGTTTCTAACTCTCTATCCCTCTCTCTCCTCTCTGCAAAAAATCAATAAAATATATATATATATATATATATTAAAAAGAAATAAGCTATTACAAAGGTAGATTATGTCATTGCAGCAGTAATTTCATGTACCAATTAGGAAGCACTGAAAAGGGGAGGAGGATTTAGTTTCAGGTAGGCAGGCATATATGGAAACATAAAAGTGCTTGTTAAAAAGTGTGTTTTAGTCCAGCCAATATTACTCAGTGGATAAGTACAACCTATTAACCTAGAAGTCATGGTTAGATTCTGGTCAGGGCACAAGCCATGATTGCAGGCTTGATAAACAGTGTGGGGCATGCAGGAGTCAGCTGATCAATGGTTCTCTCTCTTCTTTGATGTTTCTCTCTCTCTCCCTTCTCTGAATCAATAAAAACATTTTTAATATATATGTTGTTAAAATGTATGCTTTAAATTAATTACAATTATATCAAACTTTTAAAAATGTTCAACACTTGCCACTTGCCAATAATTCAGATGTTTTATTATAAACTAGAGGCCAGGTGCAGGACATTTGTGCACCCGGGTGGGTGGGGTGTCCTTCAGATTGGCCTGCACTCTTTCACATTTGGGCATCCTTAGCGTTGCTGTGGAGGCAGGAGGGGCTCCCGCTACCACCATTGCACTTGCCAGCCTTCAGCCTGGCTTCTGGCTGAGTAGCGCTCCCCCTGTGGGAGTGTACTGACCACTAGGAGGCAGCATTGAGCTTCTGTCCCCTGGTGGTCAGTGTGCATCATAACAACCAGTTGTTCCGTGGTTTGGTCGATTTGCAGTTTACCCTTTTATTATATAGGATTTTCTTGAGCTCATTCACTGCTACTTTATCAGTATGTTGAAAATAAAATATAACGATGTACTACTGTAATATCTTATCATGTCCATGTCCAATGCCATTGTTCTGGCAGTTTGAACCTGGTGATGATGAAAGTACTTAACCAGGGAAACTGACAAATACTACAAATCTAGACTTCACTTAAAGTATTACTAAATGCTTGGACTTAAATAATACTGGTGGGGAATGTTAACAATGCAGATTAAACTTATTAGTGTAGGTTATAAGTGGCTATAAATTGTCCATAGGATAAAAGTTGAGAAAAACAATTTTCTTTCTAAAATTGAAAACCAGTGGTTCCATATGGCAAAGAAGTCACTTGAGTAATTGAGGAAGGAGAGAAACTCAAACACATGTCTTAGATGCCACACTGTCCCCCTATTGGTAAGAAAATAAATTAAATTAAAAAATAGGCAAAAGTTCCTGAGCAGACATTTTAGCAAAGGAGTTAAAGACGGTGTAAATTAAAGCAAGAAGAAATGCTCATCATCAAAAATACTTAGGGAAATGTTATCAAAACAAAAACAAGTTAATAGTATACTCATTTCCTGGCCTACTATTTAAAAAAAATAACCGTCATATGTGCTGCCAGGGTAATGTTAAACCTGGAATTTTCATTACTGTGGGTGGGTAGGAAGGCAAAGGGAATGACCATTTTAGATCACAGATCTGCATATCTTAAAATGTAACACGTTCACCGACACTGCAACAGTTAAATAAATAAAACATACACCTGTAGGAAGAACTGAATGCAATATTCCCAGCAGTTCTAGTTATAAAACCCCAAACGTGGAAATAACTGTTACCATATACCGATCAATGGATTAAGTGGTTATCCATAGAATACAACATTATTAGCAATAAAAATTAAAGTTAACTATTTACATAAACATTACTGTTGAATCTAAAAATACCTGTGTAGCATAAAGGAAGCCAGTGTTTGTTAAAAAATTATACACCTTATAGTGCCTTTAAAATTATGGAAAATATGAACTTATCTATTGTAAGAGGAGATAAATCAATGGCTATACGGAGAACTGGAGAATCCGAAAGATTATAAAAGGGCAAGAGGTGAATACAGGGTGTGCAAAAGTAGGTTTATAGTTGTTAGTATTGAAAATAATACAACAGTTAATAAATAATAATAAAAGTATAAAGTCTCCATGGCTACTCTTTCTTATTTTTTTGGGCATGATCACGTTCACTGAAAGGTCATTGGTTTAATTCCAGATCAGGTCACATGTGCGCCTGGGTCTTCAGTAGTGGGCATGAAGGAGGCAGAAGATTGATGTGTCTCTCCCTCTGCATCTTCTCTCTAAAAATCAATAAAAATAAAAATAAAAACATATAAAACTAGAGGCCCAGTGCACGAAATTTCTGACCAGGTAGGATCCCAAGGCCTAGCTGGCAATGAGGGCTGATCGGGGCCTTCCTTTCCTAGCTGCTGGTTGCTGGCCAGGGCCTTCCTTCATTCTGCGCCGCCCCCTGGAGGTCAGTGCCCATCATAGCAAGCGATCAAACTCCTGGTCTCCCGTTCAAACTCCCCAGGGGACACTTTGCATATTAGCCTTTTATATAAATAGTTATTTAAAATAAGAAAATAAATTCTGTGTTTTGCATACTCACAACCATAAGCATACTTTTGCCCCACCATGGATACGGGTAACAGAGAAGCATATTTTACATGTGATGGTTTCTGAGCTTTATCCATACGTTCAACCTCACCAAATAGTGCACATTAGAAAAGTGCTTTTTGTTGCATGTCAGTTAAACATATGCCTAAGTAAAGCCTTAAAATGTGGTTCCAAATAAAAACACAGATATCCCTCTGTTGTTAGAAAATTAAATGGAAACTCTATACAGACATCACCATCTCTCTCCTCATTTCCTGAGAGAATCATTGTTGCCACAGTGTCAGCAAATATTGTCAAGAAGTGAAGACTACTGCCATCAGAATGAGCAGGAATGCTGAATTGTCAAAAACACATAATTTGGGACTAATCATACGATGATCCTTCCTCTAGCCTTGAGTTCGTGTTGTGATAACCTTGAGGTGCACACCATAGAGTAGTGGTCTCAACCTTCCTAATGCCGCAACTCTTTAATACAGTTGCTCATGTTGCGGTGACTCCCAACCATAAAATTATTTTTGTTGCTACTTCATAACTGTAATTTTGCTACTGTTATGAATCATAATGTAATTATCTGATATGCAGGATGTATTTAGGCAACCCCTATGAAAGGGTCGTTTGACCCCCAAAGGGGTCGCGAACCACAGGTTGAGAACCACTGCCATCAAGGGATTTAAGGGAATCCCCAAAACCATGAGATTCTTTTCACAACCAATCACTTCAGCTACACAAAGAACAAACAAGCTTCAAAACTGGGTCATTTGTGGATAATGTTCATAAGAGGCAATTTTCATCCAATATTCTGCCGTCTCTTCCACTCACTATGAAAACAGTGTTTGTCCCAGTATTACTTGCACTTCACAGTGCTACAACAAATGAAACCAGCCTAAGAAATTTCACACATCATGGCACAGGGCTCTTTTGCAGTATTTAAGATATACTGTGAACAGAGAATATAATTCATATTGTTCACAGAGCACAACAAAGGACTCTTCTTCTGGGTGATCTTTGACCTCACCAATAATACAGGCACCAGGCTAAAAAATTAGAATCAAATACTCATGCAGATTTTCGTTAAAGGACTTGGTTAGCAATAGAAAATATGCCAATATTGGACAAAGAGTGATTTCTTTCCATTATTATGTGCCTTCCAAAACTCAGAATGTTTGGGACTCCACCATATCTGCTCCCCTATGCATGTGACAGATCACAAATATCCTTTCAAATCATCCCATGCAGTGAATATAACCCACAAAATTAAAGGTAAAAAAGCAAAAAACTCCTTTACTAAAAGATTATAAACCAGAACAGAGGACAGCAAGCAGTTTGTAGGTTGGTGAATTAGAACCTAAAATTCCTCAGAGGATAATGTTAGAACAATGATAGAAGCACAAAAAAGGACTCCTCTTCTGAGGGACCACTGACCTCACCAACATTAGAGGCACCAGGCTGCAAATTAGAACCATAAAGTTATGCAAACTTTCTTTCATTGCCTTAGTCAAAGATATAATATAAGCCAATATTGGACAGAGTGATTTTTCTGACATTATTATACGCTTTCCAAAGAACAGAAAGTTTGGGACCCCACCATATCTGTGATGATTGATCACAACATTCGTATCAAATCATCCAGAGTGAAATTTCTTTAAAAAATTAATGCTACAAAAGAAAAAACATCTTTACTAAATATCATTAACCAGAATCAGAGGACAGTAAGCAATTTTCAGGTTGTTGAATTATAAAGTAAAAAAATTCATAAAAGCATAATGTGAGACCCACAATGTCCCTAAATGTGGTAGCACTCCTTAGCTTAGGATATGTAGTCTGGACAAATCTTGGATCAGATGCATTCTCTAGTCAGAGAGAAAGGAATGAAGATCCTGTCAAGAGCTCAGAGTAATCTGAATTTTCCCAAGCACAAGTGAGAACACAGAATACATTTCCCCTGAGCACACAGGGTTTGTGACTGATGCACACTCTTCAGGTGAGCCAGGTGGTAGAGGTGAAATCTCTTCAGCCACACATGCTCACTGTGACATCAATCGGGTGTTAGATCTGGGCATGTTAGCAAGTGCAATATAGCGCCTTCAAACCTCACTTGTACCCGAAACTTATGAGGAATCTAAAAGAGTGTATGTTCCATTAAAATGGGGTTTAAATTTAGGAAAATAGGCCCCAAAGAGTTGCCTTCAGTGTTGTTATTCTAAGTGAGAAAAATAAAAACATTCCCTGCACATTTAACACATCTCTCCAGTGTGAACTTTCAAGTGTTTAATAAGGTTAGATTTTTGGCTAAAAGATTTCCCACATTCAGTACACTCCTATGGGTTCTCTACAGTGCGAACTCTCAGATGTACAGTGAGTTGAGCCCTTTGCTGAAAGGACATCCCACATTTTCTACATTCATATGACTTTTCTCCACTGTGAACTCTGTGGTGTTTTTCAAGGTAAGACTTATCACTGAAGAACTTCCCACAATCATAGCACTCATATGGCTTGTCGCAACTGTGAACTTTCAGGTGTTTAATAAGGTTATATGTTTGGCTAAAAGAATTCCCACATTCAGTACACTCATATGGCTGCGCTCCAGTGTGAACTCTGAGTTGTCCAGTGAGGTGACTCCTTTGACTAAAGGACATCCCACATTCTCTACACTCATATAGCTTTTCTCCAGTGTGAACTCTCTTATGTTGAATGAGGTTAAAGATTTGTCTAAAAACTTTCTTACATTTGTTACACTCATAAGTAAGTTCTCCATAACAGACACCCTGAATTTTACCAAATTTCAGGTCGTTGCTGCCAGCGTTTTCATATTCACCCCCCTGATGAAGACTTTTTCCATCAAGAAATTCCTGGGAAATCCCACTGCCACAGTGTAGTTCCTCAGGGTTGGAAGTGGGCTGGTGCTGGGGAAACTCTGAGTTGTATTTAAAGTCTTCTCCAACCTTCCTGCTGGTTGAAGGCACTGAAGATAAGTAGAAGCTGCACCTGTTCACAAAGGAGGCCCTATACATAGCTTATTTCCAGGGCCCCTGTCCACACTCATTCCTCTGTTGCTGGTGAGGGTTTGTACTGAAACAGACGTCTCCAACACATGCGTCACTACAGAATGCTTTATGCTTAAAATATGCTACATCTGACTCAGTCAGGTAATAAAATATGTTGTAACACAGAGAAACACCGCTTACACAGAAGGGTTTTCTGGGTTGCTGGAGCTGTCTTAAAAGCCCTGACCTGTGACTCTCCTTGTATAGATACACTTTGACCAGAACAGGCCTCCTTATCATCCATGTTATGCCAACAACCTGAAAAGTGAGAAACGGTGAGGAAATGAATGTTGAATGTGGTGACAGGGGGAATTTCCATTGCAAAGGTTTGTTATGTATCACAGTTGGTACATGCAATTCTCTGAAAATAAGAGATATGCAGAAAGGATTAATAAGAGGCTCTTGTAACTTTCTGGGCTAATGAAGATCATAAAACAGAAAGGCCTTGCCAGAAATATGACACAAAAATGGCAAGCACCACATGGATTAGAATATGGAGCTCCAGCTAATCCTTCAACTAACAGCATTTAGCAGGGCTTGTTGACTGGGGAAGGGGGCAAGCTGAGCAAGAGGTTGGTTCCGTCTTACTCCAAGTAAAATTCAATAAAGGAGTAGCTGGTTTCCAGGACTAATTACCACATATGTGCACCTCATAACACATGTGCACATCAAAGTTGCAGATGATTGCAGAGGCACCAGTGCAGAGAAACAGGTGATGAAGAGGTGAGCAGTCATCACTGGGCCAGAGCTACACAGCTTGCTATAGTATTCAGGGAAGAGAATATTCCAAAAAATTGAATGAAAGTCTTAAAGAACAGCCCATAGTTCATGTAAGTGAAGACCATAACATGACCCAGGTTGCCACAAAGAACCGTTACCCAGAGAAAGAGTACAGAAGTTGAAGCCATGCATATGGACACTGTCAGCCTCCCATGAAGAGAAAGTGCAAGCTGGGACCTATTAAGCTCACTTCAAGACTCCTCACTCTGTTTCCTTTACTTTTTGAGGTAACAGGTGTTAGGGATGTTCATGGAGACCTTTGTTCAGGGCTCTACATCCAGCTCATCCCTGTCAGCCACAGCACATTTGACAAGGCAGTGGGTAAAATTATCAGAGGCCATGTTCCCACTGTGGGAGAGAGAAAGCTTTGCCTGAGGAATAAATGAAGAGAGGTCATCACCTCAGGACACTGGGAGAACATCAAGGTCTTACCTACAGATGACACAAGTGCAAACACTTCCAGCATCACATCATAGTATAGAAGTCTCTGAGCCTCATCAAAGAGCCCCCATTCCTCCTGAGAGAAGACAATGACCACATCCTCAAAGTTCATATCCTGTCATAATGGGGACAGTACAGCCCAAGATCAGCTTCACTCCTAAAATTCTTAGTCTGTCATACTCCCCACCCTCCACATCCATCTGCTCTGTCCACTCCACACATCAGAGAAAATACCAGGGCTTCATCCCAGGAAAGCCATTGTCTTCTTATATTCCTACTGACATTTTCTCTTCCCACTATAATAAAGGCAGATAAGACACCTGAGCTATGGACTCCTGTGTACACCACACTGACTTTTATCAATAGAATGGGTGTCAAAACCATAGGTTAAAGAGAGATGCTGGCCATAAAGATAGTGTGAGTGATTTGATACTGGTCTTGTCAGGCAATACCCTCATATTGTTTCTCAAAGACACCAAATACATGGCATCACACTGCACCCTCCTGACCCCAATCCCAAGGTACTGAGGCCATGGCTTTGCACTACCTGTTGCTCAGAGTTCTTTGAACAACACTTCTCTCACACAGCTTCCTTCTCAGAAGCACAACTTCAAAGGTAATGCAAATTTGCTGTGGTGAGGACAAATTGTTTCCTAATCACTTTTTTCAAAATTATAGTTCACCACATCCATAATCTCTTACCCCTTACCCTTCTCCCTTACCCATTCCAGTGGAGATTTTGAAGCCTGCGTAATACTGATGTAGGCTTTCTCATTCTTATCAACCTGTGTGTCACCCCCAACAATAAAAGGCAGGTGGTTAGTTAAATGGCAGCGAAGCTCTGTACCTAGAATGTAGCACCAAAACACCCCTCTTTACAGGCAATCACCCTAAAAGTCACTGTATTGGATCATCCAGACACCACCAGAAATGGACTCTCTCGTCATTCACTCTTATGTCAATGTCAGGGTGCTGTGGTCATCAATTCACCTTCCCTCTTCAAGTGCACATCACTCTTTTCCACACGTGGCTCACACCTGCACTCCCTCAGCCCCAGGCCCCGTAGTGCTCTCCTTGGCCTCTGAGTTAATTCAGCATTTGTTGTCCAGAGAATGCTTGCCAACATCTCTCACTTAACTGCAACTCAAGTCCCATACCCGATGGCGTTCTGACCAAGCCCAGTGAGTTTCACAGATGACCACTCAAACCTCTAAGCTAATCCACAAGACTGTCTGCAACTCTCCAAAACCAGGCCACACCAAGGGTCACAACAAAATCCTGGTGAGTGTTTAGAGAAGTTAATATGTACCAGCCCTAGTCTCACTTTGTTGGAATAACTCTTCCGCTTCTAAATAATATCAGGTCCACTCATCTTTTAAAGGCCTTGGCCACTGCAAAATGATTACCTCTCCCCCACACTCTACATGACAACTTCTACCTCTCTGTGGTGTTGTGACACCCACCTTCCACGGTGGCCCCAGCAGGAAAGCTAGACCTCAGGGTCACACTGTCCTTTCTGAGCTACTACTACCATTACCAACCTGACCATGATTTCCTATATATTTTTAAAAATATATTTTTATTGATTTCAGAGAGGGAGAGGGAAAGAGAGATAGAAACATCAATGATGAGAGAGAATAACTGATTGGCTGCCTCCTGCATGCTCTCTACTAGGGATCAAGCCTGCAACCTGTGCATGTGCCCTTGACCAGAATCGAACCTGGGAGTCTTCAGTCCACAGGCCGACGCTCCATCCACTGAGCTAAAACAGCCAGGGCTCCTATATTAAAGTGATTTACAGTCCTGGCTGATGTGTCTCAGTTGGTTGAGTATAGACCAGTGATGGTGAACCTATGACACATGTGTTAGAGGTGACACACAAACTCATTTTTTGGTTGATTTTTCTTTGTTAAATGGCATTTAAATATATAAAAATAAATATCAAAAATATAAGTCTTTGTTTTACTATGGTTGCAAATATCAAAAAATTTCTATATGTGACACGGTACCAGAGTTAAGTTAGGGTTTATCAAAATGCTGACACGCTGAGCTCAAAAGGTTTGCCATCACTGGTATAGACACATGCACATGACTTGGTTGTGGGCTGGATCCACAATAGGGGTAGTGCAGGCTGCAACCAATCCTTGTTTCTTGCTCATCATTGTTTCTCTGCCCCCTCCCTCTCCCTTCCTTTCTATATCTAAAACTTTATATATATAATTTAAGTACCTGCCAGTTCCTAAATCAGCTCACTCTTCACTACAAGCCTTTGCACAATCTGTAACCAATGCCCTGCAGGAGCTACCACGCATAACATTGGTTGCTAAATACAAGGTCCACTACATGAAGCCCTAGTCATGACCTTAGGAGTCTGGGCTTAGTATCTGTTCAAAGTCCCCAGGTCCAAGGGATACAAGAGCAGCTGGACAGCCCCAAGACACAACTATCTCAGAGGCCGCAAGAGTGTGAAGACCTGAAATTATCTTCACCGTCCCGTACACCCAACTCATTCTGCATTTGCAGGAATTTGTGTAAAGAAAATGGTCTGTTGAGAGCCTGGCAAACACCGCCAAGATTTATGGGCTCAGGCTGCTCAGTGCCCTTGCCCAGCCCAGAGGCCAGGTGCCCTCCAGATGCCTGTATTATCTCAGGCCTCCGCCCTCAGTGCTCACTCTTGCCAGTTACCTGATCATTTATAGGACTTCACCTTCCTGTCCACAGATGCTGTCTTCTAGTCTGTCCTTCCTCTGAGCAATGTTAGGAAAAGTTAGAACCCTACCCCACAAAATGTCCCTCCTTTTCCCCCAACCATCTATGTTTCCAGCATTCTGAGGGTGAAAGTAAAACTCCTCCTGCAAAACCTCACCTCATCTTCTTTGCTGCCTTTAGACCCAAAACAGGCCTGGGTTTTCCTAATCCTCATGGATCAGCCTCACCACCGTGTCCTTACAAGGTGACACTGCAGCCTATGGCCCTCTTCCCCCATCACACCCTGTGTCACCCAGGAGAGACTCACTATTCTGGATGCGACTTCCTGGGCTGCAGGACCTGAGGGGCACCAGTCCCCAAGGCTGGAGGGTGAAATGGGGTGAGGCTGTGGGAACGCTGTGGTCAGAGAGGAGTCCCGGAGGCTTGGAGGCCCCACTCCCAGCCTGTTGGTGCTCAGCAAGCCTCAGACACACGCTGCACAGCAAGGACGCTGCCTCCTAGGCCTCCTCCTACACATGTCCAGTGGGCTGAAGACTGTGAGTCCTTGAACTGAAGAGGTCAAAATGCCCGCCAGGAGGAGGAAGGTGGAAGTCCTGCCCTAAGGGGATGCACTAACACCAAAAACACCCATTAGCTCCGCCCATGTGGGCCCATTCCTTTCTGGGAAATGTAGTTTTCTCAAAAGCCAAGGGGAGGGCTAGCATTCAGGCCAATGACACTAGTGAATAAAGGTGATGTGGTTCAGCAAGTGGCCCTGGGGAAAGACAAGATGGGACCAGAGGCCTGGTTAACTAGAACAGACTGGCAGGTCTCCCAGGGGCGGGGTATGGGGAGGACTGGGAGAGATCCCCCAAAGAATATATGCACGGGGAAAATGGGAGACTTCTGTAATACTAGAAACAATAAATACATTGGTTTTTTTTTCAATTTTTAAATAATATAGCACCGCTGGTATGACTCAATGGTTGAGCAGCAATCTATGAACCAGTAGGTCAAGGTTCTATTCCTGGTCAGGGAACATACATGGTCTGTAGGTTCAATTCTCAGTTAGGGGAGAGGTACGTGAAGGAGGCAGCTAATCAGTGATTCTCTCTCATCATTGATGTTTTTATCTCTCCTTCTCCCTCCCTCTCTCTAAAATCAATAAAATTATATTTTTAAAGTATATACATATATACATAGCCCAAGGACATAGACAATAAGGTGGTGAGGGCCTAGAAGCAGTGGGGACAGTGTAGAGGGAGGCAAAGGGGGATGGAGATGGGGGAAAATTGGAACATCTGTAATAGAGTTAATAATCAATAATAAAAAAGAATAGTTTGCCCACATGCCATGGTTCATTGCTTGCATGTGGACCCATAAACCATGAGATCACTGGTTCAATTCCAGGTCAGGCACATACCCAGGTTGGAGAGCTCCATCCCTGCAGGGGGCATGCAGGAGGCAACTGATCAATGATTCTCTCTCATCATTGATGTTTCTCCGTCTCCCTCACTCTCTAAAAAAGCAATAAAAACATTTTTAAAAGAATAGTGGTAAGATTGATTTGATTCAACAACACCCAAATGAAGAGGCACTTTTCATCTAATTCACTGCAATCTTTCACACTCACTATGAATGCAGTTTCTGTCATACTGGTGGTTATATTGAAACCTCAGAGTCATACAAAAAATGACACCAGGGCCCAGTTGATAGAGCATCAACCTGCAGACTGAAGGGTCCCAGGTTCAAATCTGGTCAGGGGCACACGCCTGGATTGCAGGCTTGATCCCCAGTAGGGGGCATGCAGGAGGCAGCCAATCTATGATTCTCTCTCATCATTAATGTTTCTATCTCTCTCTCCCTCTCCCTTCATCTCTGAAATCAATTAAAAAAATATATAAAGAATGACACCAGTGTATGACATTTCATACATCACAGGACATGGCTCCTTTAGTGTATGTGGGGAACAATTCCCCTAAACATTGTTGAGAATTATGTAATACTTATTGTGACCAGAGACTATAATTAATATTGTGCACAGAAACACAACAAAGGCCTCCTTTCCAGTGTGAACGTTGACCTCACCAATAATAGAGTCACCAGGCTGCAAATTAGAACCACAAAGTCATGCAGATAATTTTTTAAGGCCCTGGGCAGAAGTTAAAAAAAAAAGCCAAAATTGGACAAACTGACTTTCTGCCATTACTATGTGCCTTCCAAAGCACAGAATGTTTGGGACCCCATCATATCTGTTCCCCTCTCCATGCTGACAGGTCACAACTTTCCTTTATAGCCATCCCAGGAAGTGAACATAGTCCCCAAAATTAAAGGTACAAAAGAAAACAACAACACCTTTACTGAATGATCATAGCCCAGAACAGGACAGCAAGCAGTTTGCAGGTTGGTGAATTAGAACCTGAAACAATTCATCCCAGCATAATGTGCAAACCACAATGTCCCTGACAGATGTAGCACTTTTTAGCTGAGGATGAGTGCCCTGGATGAACCCTGTATCAGGTGCATTACCTCATCATAGATAAAGAAATGAAGATACTGCCAAGAGCTCAGAGTAATCACAATTTTCTCAAGCACAAGTGAGAACACAGAATATATTTCCCCTGATCACACAGGGGTTGTGACTTATGCACACTCTTTAGGTGAGCCAGGTGTTAGAGGTGAAATCTCTTCAGCCAGAAATACTCGCTGTGACACCAATTGAGTAGTAGGTCTGTGAAGATGTGATCCATAGAATACAATACTAGTCAGCATTAAAAATAATTCAGTATTCACATAAGCATTTGTACTGAGTCTCAAAATATCTGTAGCATTAAGGAAACCAGTATTTGTTTAAAAGTACACACCTTACAGTGACTATAAAACTATGAATAATATGAACTAATTTAATGTAAAGGACGGAAAATGAATGATTGCGTGGAAGAGTGGGAAAGTCAGAAAGAGAGATTATAAAAGGGCAGGAGGAAAATGTAGAGTGTGGGAAATGTAGGTTTAGAATTGTTGGTATGGAAAATAATACATAAAAAATACTGGAATAAACTCTGCTTTCACCGTGTACCTCAGCTGGGTGGATATCAACCAGTACACTGAAACGTCCTGGTTCAATTTCAGGTCAGTACACAGCCCCAACTGTGGCCCCAGTAAGGAGTGTGCAAGAGGCAGCTCATGTATATTTATCTCTCTCCCCCTTCCCTCTTTTCCTAAAAAAATAACATAAAGGTATTTTTTAAAAGCACAAGTGCTGTGGTTTATGTACTCATAACTGAACATCCACTTATGCTACACCTTGAATATAGTGACAGATAAAATTATTTCAATTGTGATGTTTCACAGCTTTATCTCTCAGTAAAGGCTCACAAAATAACACACAGTAGAAAAGTGCACTTTCTTGCATGTCAGTGCTCATTTCCTGGGAGGAACAGATTTGCCTCAGTGGCAGAAAATGTTGGCAAGCAGTGAAGACTACTGCCATGGAATCGACAGGAATGCTGACTGGTTACAAAAGACACATCCTGGGATTGATTATAGGATTATCCTTCCTTTAGTTTTGAGTTCTTACATATTGAGAAATGACTTTGTGGTGAACACCTTACAGAGACCAGGGGAATCCACAAATCCTTTAAATTATTTTCTCTGCCAATGACTGCAGCTACAGGAAACATTTTTGGAGGTGCTGAGAATATCTGTACACAAAGGTCACACAAGCCACAGGCCAGGAACATTTGTGGATTTATTTTCAGAAGAGACACTTTCCATATAATTTACTCCAGTCTCTCTCATTACTATGAATACAGTGTTTCCATCTCAATGGTAGTTTAACCTCAGAGTCTTACAACAAATGTCACAAGAGTATGAAATATCATACTTCATGGCACTTGGCTTCTTTGCAGTATGTGGGGAGGAGTTCCCCTAACCACTGATAAGAATTAAGAAATACCTACTGTGAAAAATAACATAATTCATATTCTTCACAGAAGGACAGCAAAGGCCTCCACTTCTGGGTGACCATTGACCTAACTCATAACCATGATACCAGGATATAAATTAAGACTACAAAGTTATGCAATCTTCCTTTCAACACCTTGGGCAGCAATGCAAAATAAGCCAGTTTGGGATGAAGAATGATTTTCTGCCATTATATTCTCCTATCCAAAGAACTGAAGGTTTGATGTCCCCTCAATATTGGTTCACATTTACATGCTGACAAATCACCAGAGTGCTTTCAAAACATTACAGGCAGTGAATAGAACCATCACAATTAAAGGTACAAAAGGAAAAACACCTTTACCAAAATATCATAAACCATAGCCAGTGGTGTTCAGATTGGTGAAATAGAACCTAAGCCAATCATCACAGCATAACATGAGAACCACGAACTCCCTGAGAGAGATACCACTTCTGTTCCGAGGATGGGTGTTCTGGACAAACCCTGGATCAGGCCCATTCCCTAGGCAGAGAGAAAGGAATGAAGATCCTTCCAAGCATTCAGAGTATTTAGAATTTATTCAAGCACAAGAGAGCACACAGGGATTGTGACTGATGCACACTGTTCAGGTGAGCCAGGTGTTAAAGATGAAATCACTTCAGCCCCAATCACTCATAGTGACATCAATTGGATAGGAGGCCTGGGCAGAATGGCAAGTTCAAGTAGCTCCTTGAAGCCTCACTTGTACGTGAAAATTATGAGGAATCTAGCAGAGTGTATGACCTGATCAAAAGGGATCATATTAAGGCAACTGTGTATCATAAAGTCTCCTTTAGTGTTGTTATTTGAGTAAAAAAAATGAAGCATTCCCTTCACATTTACGGCTTTTCTCCAGTGTGAAGTCTCAGGTGTCTCATAAGGCTATATTTTTGGCTAAAATATTTCCCACAATTTGTACACTCATAAGGTTTTCCCCCAGAGTGAACTGGCTTGTGGATAAGGAGCTGACTATTTTGCCTAAACACTTCCCACATTCACTGCACACATAAGGTTTTTCTCCACTGTGAACTCTATTGTGGATAAGGAGCTGACTAATATCCCTAAAGGACTTGCCACATTCACTACACCCATAACGTTTTTCTCCAGTGTGAACTCTCTTGTGTATAAGAAGCTATTTTGACTAAAGAATTGCCCACATTCACAGCATTCATAAAGTTTTTCTCCAGTGTGAATTCTCTTATGGGTATGGAGCTGTTATCCCTAAAAGACTTCCCACATTCACTACACACATACGGTTTTTCTCCAGTGTGAACTCTCTTCTGGATAACGAGCTGACTATTGCGGGTAAAAGATTTCCTACATTCACTACACTCATAAGGCTTTTCTCCAGTGTGAATTCTCTAATGTCAAAAGAGGGTGGAACTCTGACTGAAGTACTTCCCACAATCGATACATTCAAATGGTTTTTCTCCAGTATCAACTCTTTTATGTCGAATGAGGATAAAGATTCATCTATAATTTTTCCTACATTTGCCACACTCTCCAGAACACACATCCTGACATTCAAGAACTTTGAGGATATAGCTGGTCACGTTTTCACAATCACCCCACTGGTGATTACTTTTTCCACTGAGAAATTCCTGTGAAATCTCACTGCCACAGTTTGGCTCCTCAGTGTTATGAGTTTCCTGGTTCGGGAGAAGCTCTGAGGGAGTTTGGGAGTCTTCCCCAACCACCCTGCTTTTTGAAGGCACCTCTGATAAGTAGAAGCTACACCTGGTCACAAATGAGGCCTTGTCCATACCTTCTTTCCAGGACGTCTCTCCCCTGGCATTCCTCCGTTGCTGGTGAGCATTTGCACTGAAACAGAAGTCTCTCACACATGCCTCACTGAAGAAGTCTTTATGCTCCAAATGTGCTGCTTGTAACTCATTCAGATGCAAAATATCTTTAAACACCGAGAAACACTGCTTAAATGGATGGTTCTTCTGGGTTGCTGGAGCTGTCTTAGAAGCCCTGACCTGTGACTCTCCTTCTATAGCTATGCTCTGATTAGAACAGACCACCTCATCATCCTATTTATGCCAACAACCTGAAAACAGAAAAAAGGTGAGGGAATGAATGTTGATTGTGGCGCCAGAGGGAAGTAACATTACAAAAGTGTGTGTCTCATGACACCATGGCTCTATGAAGTTTTATGAAAAGAAGAGATATGCAAGAATGATTAATAAGAGGCTTTTGTGAATTTCTGGGCCTCTGAATATTGTAAAGGAAGGAAGACCACACCAGGAATATGAAACAAAGATGGCAAGCACCACATGGAAGAGAGGTAAGACTTCCAGCCCTTCGTTAGGCGAACAATGTTCAGTAAGTCTTGTCTGCAGGTAACATAGGCAAGCTCTGAAGAATTTTGTCTATGTCTAATCTCAGGAAAAATTCAATAAACGAGTAGCTTTTTTTCTAGGACTACTTAAATATGTTTGTGCACCTCATAACACATGTGCAGGTCAATCTTGAAGAATACTGCAGAGGCAGCAGTGCAGAGGAGCAAGTAATGTAAAAATGCCACGAAGGTGAACATGGCAGAATGCTGGGAAATCAAAGGTGAAATGACATATCAAAAAGTGTAAAGTAGTTCAAAGGAAAGATAAAATGAGGTGTGGGCATTGCACCTGCGTCTGAGCAGTGATGGAATTGATCTGGTTCCCGATATAATTTGAAAACAGCCTTTGTGTCATACATTCTGCTAGTTTCCACTCAGCTGGGCCAGGCCTCTTATTAGACCATCCTGCATGTTCACCCTGTGAAAAAAAACTAGGGTTCTCCCTGTGCCAACTTCTCTACAAATACATAAAGCCGAAATATTCCAAGTATTAATGAAAGATGACAGAGGTGACCATCCAGCCCTGGTCCAGAGAAAATCCACTTGGAATAGTATACAGGGAAGGTAATATTACAAACACCAATTGAAGGAGGGTCTTACAAGAACAGCCCATGGTTCATGTAAGTAAAGAACATAACCTGGCACAGGCAGTCACCCAGAACCTTTATCTAGAGGAAAGGTGCAGAAGTGGAAGTCAAGGATCTAGACGTAGTCACCCTCCCAGGGAGGGAAACTGCATGTGGGACCCATTAAGCTTTCTGTAAGATGCCTGGCTCCCAGACACATCCTGCACTTTCTGAGGAAAATAGTGTTGAAGAAGTTTGTGGAGTTTATTTCTCAGGGCTACCACATAGCTCAGCACTGGCATCCATAGCACATTGCACATGAGAGTGAGGAAAATTTGCAGAGCCCATGGTCGGGCTGTAGGAGAGAAAGCTACAGGTGGAATATCAAGGAAGAGATGCCATCACCTCAGTCCATTAGGATATATGTGAGGGTCTTACCTACAGATGATCCAAGTGCAAATACTTCCAGCATCACTTTGCAGTACAGAAGTCTCTGAGCCTCATCAAGAATTCCCCATTCCCCTGGAGAGAAGGCAATGGCCACATCCTCAAAGTTCATATCCTGTCATAATGGGGACAATTCAGTTTATTATCAGCTTCTCTCCTAGGATTTTACATTTATCATACACCCCAACTTCCATATCCATCTGCTCCCTAGACTTCTGACTACAGGGAAGATATCAGGCCTTTGTTTCATCAAAGACACTCACTCCTTATATTCCTACTGATGCAGTGTCTTCCCATGACAATAAGGACAATGAGCATATAGATCATACCTGATTTCTAGTACAAACATTTTGGCCACACTGTTCCTTTTGAATACAGTGGATGTCATGAATATAGGATATGGATAGATGTTGACCATAATGAGAGTATGAGTGATTTGACACGGTTCTTGTCAGGCAATAACCTTGTTGTTCCCTACATTCTCATTCCAAGTTCCTGAAAATTTTGACATCACACTTCACCCTTTTGAAACCAAGCCTAGGGTGCTGAGGCCATCACTTTGCACTTCCTGCCACACATAAGTCTTTGAAACACACAGCTCTCACACAGCTTCATTCCCAGAGTCATAATACCAAAAGTAAGACAAATACATTGTGACTTGTATATTTGTTCTTCATCATCTTCTTTTCCAATACTCCAATTCACCCTTTCAGTAATGAATTTCTCTCTTACCCTTCACCCTTCCCAATGCCAGCCTAGATGACACTGATGTATGCTCTCTTATTCCTATTGATCACTGTAACTGCCCTCCACAATAAAATGCAGGTTGCTCATATATTTCATCTAATCTCTGGACCAATAATGTACCACTACTATAGACCCTCTTTTTAGGAATTAATATGAAATTTTGTATATCAGATTATCCAAACATCACCAGAAATAAATTCCACTATCATTCCATCTTATGTCAATGTCAGGGGCCCTGAAGCCATGAATGCACATGCCTTCTCCAAGTACACATCACTCTTGCTACCATAACTCTCTCAAACCTACACTTCCACAGTCCCAGTCCCCATAGTCATCTCCCTGACTTCTTACTCATTACTCAGCAAGTGTGGTTTTGTTAATGCCTGGAAAATTCAAACTAAATTAAGTTCTACACCAACTCTCATAGTCCACACTCAATGAGGCATCTTCAGTCCTTCTATGATGACCTCCCTATCTGATTGGTTTTTTTTCTTCAACCTCACCTATTGTGAACCACATCAAATCTCAGATAGCCAGAGCCGACCTCTTCTGGTGCTGCACTTAATGTCCCTTCACCAATCACAGCCTTAAGCACTCAAGTCCCATCACCTATGGCCCTCTCTCCCAGGTCCGGTGTATCTCACATATGACGACTCATTCCCATATGTAAATCAGTCGGACTACTGACCACACCAAGGCCCTCAACACAATCCTTCTGTGTGATTCACAAGTAAAGATGCAAAGTTGTGTCATCTTGTTTTAATTTCTTTTTGCTCTCCAATTAAACAGAAAAAAAGTTTTTAAAAAGATGATCTACAACTCTTCCCTGGTCGCTACACCCCCGACGTTAAAGAAGTTTTCAACCTGAAGTTCTCCTCAGAGTACCAGATGCTCATGAAATGTTCTCTGAAATATTGCACACCAAAACCGATTAAAAAAAAGTTTGGCCCTAACAGGTTTGTCTCAGTGGATAGAGCATCGGCCTGCGGACTCAAGGGTCCCGGGTTCGATCCTGGTCAAGGGCATATACCTTGGTTGCGGGCACATCCCCAGTAGGGAGTGTGCAGGAGGCAGCTGATCAATGTTTCTCTCTCATCGATGTTTCTAACTATCGCTCTCCTTTCCTCTCTAAAAAATCAATAAAATATATTTTTTAAAAAATAAATAAAAGTTTTTTTAACCCCAATGAACATTACACTTCTAATCTGAATATCTGCATCTTAGCTGATAGTGCTTCCATACATGCAGCTGCCAAATTCAAACTTTCATGTCATCCCTGGCTCTTACCTCTCACTCAGACTCAAAATTAGAATATCCAGTTGGCCACACATAAAACACTAATCCAGAATCCAACTGCTTATTTCACCCCTACAGTCACCATCATGGGCCACTTACCATCATGCTCACCTCAGCAATCTCCAGTCTAGACTTTCTACCACCTCCCTCACAGCCATTTTGTTTGCTATCCTTCAGCCACAGGAAGTCTAATGAGACCTGTGTCAGATCACCTGCCTCTGCTGCTCCAAATCTTCCAGTACACCCATTACTTGCAGACCAGACTCCAAAGGTGTCACAAGCTCCTCTAGACCTCAGACCTGTCCCATTGTTACCAGTTTCTATTTTAAAAAATGGACACAAGCCCCAGCTGGTTTGGCTAAGTGGATAGAGCACCAGCCTGTGAACTGAAGGGTCCCGGGTTTGATTCTGTTCTGGGGCACATGCCAGGTTTGTGGGCTTGATCCCCAGTGTGGGGGGCAGGAGTCAGCCCACCAATGATTCTCTCAGTTCATTGATGTTTCTATTTCTCTCTCCTTTTCCCTTTCTCTCTGGAAACAATAAAAACATATATATTTTTTAAAAGGACACCAGTAGGTTCCTGCATGAGCTCAGTTATCACTCTAAGCCTTTGCACATATAGGTACCTGTGCCTGAAAAGTCTTCTCACATTTGATTCCACTATTTGCCTTAAAAAGGGATCATTTCAGCCAACCTTAGACATGTACTTAGAATTCTGGGCTTCGTGTCTCATCAAGATCCCCAAATATATGGGCTAGAAGAGAGGAATAGGCAATCCCAGGCACCACTATCTCAGAAGTTGTAAGAGTGTGAGGCCCTGATATAAGTTCCACAAAACAGCACTGTTAAACCACTCTGCATTTGCAGAAATCTGTGTTCAGAGAAAGATCTGTTGAGACTCTGGCCGCCAACCCCAGGATCCATGGGCTCAGACTGCTCAGTACCATTTCCCAGTCAATAGGCCCATGTGTCCTGGAGATGACCACATTCCCTCAAGACTCAGTCCTCAGTGCACACTCTTGCCTGTTTTCCTTATCTTTTATAGGACTTCTGCATCCTGTCCACAACTGCTATCATCTCTCTTCTAGTCTGTTCCTCTTCTGAGCTGCTTTGGGAAAAGTTTAAAGAACTGTGTCACACAATGTCCCTCTTTTGGTCAGGAACATTCACGTCCCCAGTTTCCTGAGAATGAAAGTGAAAATCCTCATGCAAAACTGCCTCATCTTCTTCGTTCCTTTAGACACAAAACAAGGCCTGGGTTTTCCAAATTCTCCTGGTTCAGTCAAACCACCACATCCTCCCATGGAAGTACTGCAGCCTATTAACCTCTTTCCCCCATCACACCTTTTGTCACACACGAGTTACTCACTGTTCCTGGCAGTGCAACCTGGACTTCACGATCCCAGAGGTGTCCACACCCCAGGCTGCAGTGTAAACTCCAGTGAGGCATCGTCGAACTCTGTAAGGAGAGAGGAGTCCAGGAGTCACAAAAGCCCAAATTCTGGCATGTTGGGGCTCAGCTAACCTCAGACACACCACTGCATAGGGAGATCCTGAGAGGAACATCATTGCCTCAATGGCACCAAATATTGGCAAGCAGTGAAGACTACTGCCATGGAATCAACAGGAATGCTGACTGGTTGCAAAAGACACATCCTGGGATTTATTACAGGATTGCCCTTCCCTTAGCTTTGAGTTCTTACATATTGAGAAATGACTTTGTGGTGAACACCTCACAGAGACCAGGAGAATCCACAAATCTATTAAATTATTTTCTCTGCCAATGACTTCAGCTACAGGAAACATTTTTGGAGGTGCTGAGAATGTCTGAACACAAAGGTCACACAAGAGACAGGCCCAAGAATATTTGTGGATTTATTTTCAGAAGAGACACTTTCCATATAATATACTGCAGTCACTTTCTCATCACTATGAATACAGTGTTTCTGTCTCAATGGTAGGTTAACCTCAGAGTCTTACAACAAATGTCACAAGAGTATGAAATTTCACACTTCGTGACACTTGGCTTCTTTGCAGTATGTGGGGAGGAGTTCCCCTAAACATTGATAAGAATTAAAGAATAAATACTGTGAATAAAGAACATAATAAATATTGTTCACAAAAGGACAACAAAGGCTTCCTTTTCTGGGTGACCACTGACCTCACTCATAACAAAAGTACCAGGATATAAATTAAGACCACAAAGGTATGCAGTTTTTCTTTCAACACCTTGGACAGCAATGTAAAATAAGCCCATTTGGGATGAAGAATGATTCTCTGCCATCATGTTCTCCTTTACAAAGCACTGAAGGTTTGACATCTGCACCATATTGGTTTACATCTACATGCTGACAAACCACAACAGTGCTTTCAAAACATTTGCAGGCAGTGAATAGAACCATCACAATTAAAGGTACAACAGGAAAAACTCCTTTACTGAAATATCATAAACCATAGCCAGTGGTGTTCAGATTGGTGAAATAGAACCTAAGCCAATCATCACAGCATAATGTGAGAACCATAAACTCCCTGAAAGAGATACCACTTCTTTTCTGAGGATGGGTGTTCTGGACACACCCTGCACCAGGTCCATTCCCTAGTCAGAGAGAAAGGAATAATATCCTGCCAAAGGTTCAGAGTATTTAGAATTTATTCAAGCACAAGAGAGCATACAGTGACTGTGACTGATTCAAATTGCTCAGATGAGCCAGGTGTTAGAGGTGTAATCACTTCAGCCCCAATCACTAATAGTGACATCAATCAGATAGGAGGCCTGGACAGAATGGCAAGTTCAATTATCTCCTTAAAACCTCACTTGTTCCTGAATCTTTGAAGAATCTAGCAGAGTATCTTCCCTGATAAAAAGGGATCATATTAAGGCAACTGTGTATCATAGAGTCTCCTTCAGTGTTGTTATTCTGAGTAAGAAAAATGAAGCATTCCCTTCACATTTATAGCTTTTATCCAGTGTGAAGTCTTAGGTGTCTCATAAGGCCATATTTTTATCTATGATATTTCCCACAATCTGTACACTCATAAGGCTTTTCCACAGTGTGTACTGACTTGTGGATAAGAAGCTGTCTATTTTTCCTAAAACACTTCCCACATTCACTACACACATAAGGCTTTTCTCCAGTGTGAACTCTATTGTGGATAAAGAGCTGAATATTATCCCTAAAACACTTCCCATATTCACCACATTCATAAGGTTTTTCTCCAGTGTGAACTCTCTTGTGGATAAGAAGGGAATTATTGCGGGTAAAAGACTTCCCACATTCACTACACACATAAGGCTTTTCTCCAGTGTGAAAACTCTTGTGGATAAGGAGCAGACTATTATCCGTAAAAGATATCCCACATTCACTACACCCATAAGGGTTTTCTCCAGTGTGAACTCTCTTTTGGATAAGAAGGGAAATATTGTGGGTAAAAGATTTTCCACATACACTACACTCATAAGGCTTTTCACCAGTGTGAATTCTCTGATGTCGAATGAGGTTGGAACTATGACTGAAGGACTTTCCACAACCTGTACACTCAGACTGCTTTTCTCCAGTGTGAACTCTCTTGTGGCTAAAGAGCTGAATATTATCCCTAAAAGACTTCCCACATTCAACACATGCATAAGCTTTTTCTCCAGTGTGAACTCCCTTGTAGATAAGGAGCAGATTATTATCTGTAAATGATATCCCACATTCACTACACCCATAAGGGTTTTCTCCAGTGTGAATTCTCTTGTGGACAAGAAGGAAAATATTACGGGTAAAAGATTTCCCACACCCACTACACTCATAAGGTTTTTCTCCAGTGTGAACTCTATTGTGGATAAGGAGATTATTATTATCCCTAAAAGATTTCCCACATTCACTACACCCATAAGGTTTTTCAACAGTGTGAACTCTCTTGTGGATAAGAAGGGAATTATTGCGGGTAAAAGATTTCCCACATTCACTACACTCATAAGGCTTTACACTAGAGTGAATTCTCTGACATTGAATGAGGTTGGAACTCTGACTGAAGGATTTCCCACAATCTGTACACTCATACCGATTTTTTCCAGTGAACTACCTTATGTCGAATGAGGTTAACGATTCGTCTATAATTTTTCCTACCTGTGCCACACTCTCCAGAACATACACCCAGACATCCAACAACATTGAGGTTGTGGCTGGCAGCATTTTCACATTCACCCCACTGGAGATGACATTGTCCACTGAGAAATTCCTTTGAAATCTCACTGTCACACTGTGGCTCCTCAGTGTTATGAGTTGCCTGGTACTGGAGAAGCTCTGAGGGAGTTTGGGAGTCTTCCCAAACCACCCTGCTGTTTGAAGACACCTCTGATAAGTAGAAGCTGCACCTGGTCACAAATGAGGCTCTATCTGTAGCTTCTTTCCAGGGTGTCTTTCCCCTGGCATTCTTCTGTTGCTGGTGAGGGTTTGCACTGGAACAGAAGTCTCTCACACATGCTTCACTGAAGAAGCCTTTGTGTTCCAAGTGTGCTGCTTGTAACTCACTCAGGTGCAAATTTTCTTTTAACACCAAGAAACACTGCTTACATGGATGGTTCTTCTGGGTTGCTGGAGCTGTCTCAGAAGCCCTGACCTGTGACTCTCCTTCTACAGATACACTCTGATTAGAACAGGCCTCGTAATAATCCTTTTCATGCCAATAACCTGGAAACAGAAAAAAGGTGAGGAAATGAATGTTGATTGTGGTGACAGAGGGAAGTTCCATTACAAAAGTGTGTTGCCCATGACACCTCAGCTTCATGCAATTTTATGAAAAGAAGAGATATGAAGGAAGACTTATAACAGGCTTCTGTGAAATTATGGGCCTCTGAAGATCATAAAGGAAGGAAGACTTCACCAGGAATACGACACAAAGACGGCAAAAACCACATGGAAGAGAGGTAAGACTTCCAGTCCTTACTTACACTAACAGTGTTCAGTAGGGCTTGTCTGCAGGTAACATAGGCAAGCTCTGCAGAATTTTCTTTGTGTCTCATTCCAAAAAAAATTCAATAAACTAGTAGCTGTTTTTCCAGGACTACTTAAGTATGTATGTGAACCTCGTAACACATGTGCAGGTCAAAGTTGAAGAATACTACAGAGGCAGCAGTGCAGAGGAGCAGGCAATGTAAAAATGCCACAAAGTTGAAAACGGTGGAAAGCTAGGGAGAAGCAGGTGAAATGACATGCCAGGAAGTGTAAAGTAGTTCAAAGGAAAGGTAAAAATGAGGTGTGGGCCTCAGCATCACTGGCACCTGCATCTGTGCAGTGATGGAATCAAGCTGGGTTCTGGTATAATTTGAAAACAGCCCTTGTGTCACACATTCTGTTAGTTTCCACTCAGCTGGGCCAGAACTCCTCTGAGACCATCCTGCATGTTCACCCTGTGAAAAAAAACTAGGGTTCTCCCTGTACCACCTTCTCTACAAATACATAAAACCGAAATATTCCAAGTATTAATGAAAGATGACAGAGGTGACCATCCAGCCCTGGTCCAGAGAAAATCCACTTGGAATAGTATACAGGGAAGGTAATATTATAAACACCAAATGAAGGAGAGTCTTACAAGAAGAGTCCATTGTTCATGTAAGTAAAGAACATAACCTGACACAGGCAGTCACCCAGAACCTTTATCTAGAGGAAAGGTGCAGAAGTGGAAGCCAAGGATCTAGACGTAGTCACCCTCCCAGGGAGGGAAACTGCATGTGGGACCCATTAAGCTGTCTGTAAGATGCCTGGCTCCCAGACACATCCTGCACTTTCTGAGGAAAATAGTGTTAAAGAAGTTTGTGGAGTTTATTTCTCAGGACTCTCAACACAGCTCAGAACTGGCATCTATAGCACATTTCACATGAGCGTGAGGAAAATTTGAAGAGCCCATGGTCTGGATGTAGGAAAGAGGAAGCTACAGGTGGAATATCAAGGAAGAGATGCCATCACCTCAGTCCATTAGGATATATGTGAGGGTCTTACCTACAGATGATCCAAGTGCAAATACTTCCAGCATCACTTTGCAGTACAGAAGTCTCTGAGCCTCATCAAGAATTCCCCATTCCCCTGGAGAGAAGGCAATGGCCACATCCTCAAAGTTCATATCCTGTTATAATGGGGACAGTTCAGTCCATTATCAGCTTCTCTCCTAGGATTTTACATTTATCATACACCCCAACTTCCATATCCATCTGCTCCCTAGACTTCTGACTACAGAGAAGATATCTGGCCTTTGTTTCATCAGATACACTCACTCCTTATATTCCTACTGATGCAGTGTCTTCCGATGACAATAAGGGCAAAGAGCATATAGATCCTACCTGCTCTCTAGTACAAAAATGTTGTACACACTACGCCTTTCAATACAGTGGGTGTCATGAACAAAGGATATGGATTGATGTTGTCCATAATGAGAGTGTGAGTGATTTGACACTGTTCTTGTCAGGCAATAACCCTGTTGTTCCCTAGAATCTCATCCCAATTCCCTGTAAATTTTGGCATCAGACTTTACCCTTTTGAAACCAAGCTTAGGTTGCTGAGGCCATCAATTTGCACTTCCCGCCACACATAACTCTTTGAACAACACTTCTCTCACATAGCTTCATTCCCAGAGGCATGATGCCAAAGGTAACACAAATACGTCATGACTTGGACCATTTTTCTTAATCATCATATTTTCCAATACTCTAATTCACCCCTTCAGTAATGTATTTCTCTCTTACCCTTCAACATTCCCAACACTAGCCAAGATGCCACTGATATATGCTCTCTCATTCCTATTGATCACTGTAACTGCCCTCCAAAAAAAAAAAAGCCACAACCTCTCCTATTGAGATCCACATCAAATCTCAGATATCCAGAGCCTACCTCTTATAGTGCTGCACTTGATGTCCCTTCACCAGTCACAGCACTCAAGTCCCATCACCTATGGCCCTCTGGCCCAGGTCCAGTGTATCTCACATATGTCCACTCATTCCCGTATGTAAATCAGTCAGACTACTGACCACAAAAAGGCTCTCAACACAATCCTGGTGTGTGATTCACAAGCAAAGATGCAACAACTACCGTCTCATCTTGTTTTAATTTCTCTTTGCTCTCCAATTAAACAGAAAAAAAAGTTTTAAAAAAGATGATCTGCAAGTCTACCCTGGTCACTGCACTTCCAACTTTAAAGACATTTTCAACCTGAACTTCTCCTCAGAGTTCCAGATGCTTATGAAGTGCTCTCTGAAATATCGCACACCAAAACAGATAAAAAATAACAATTTTGTATTCCCAATGAACATTACACTTCTACTCTGAATATCTGCGTCTCAGTTGATAGTGCTTCCATACATGCAGTTGTCAAATTCAAACTTTCAAGTCATTTCTGGCTCTTACCTCTCTCTCAGACTCAAAATTAGAAAATCCAGTTGGCCACACATAAAACACTAATCCAGAAAACAAAAGCTTATTTCACCCCCACAGTCACCATCATGGGTCACTTACCATCATGCTCACCACAGCAACCTCCAGTCTAGACTTTCTACCACCTCCCTCACAGCAATATGGTTGGTTATGCTTCAGCCACAGGAAGTCTAATTAGACCTGGTTCAGATCACCTGCCTCTGCTGCTCCAAATCTGCCATTACTCCCATCACCTGCAGACCAGACTCCAAAGGTTTCACAAGCTCCTCTAGACCTCATTCCTGTTCAATTGTCACCAGTTCCTATTTTAAAAAATGGACACAAGCCCCAGCTGGTTTGGCTCAGTGGATAGAGCACCAGCCTGTGGATGCCGCTTCGTTCTTGAATGAGCTCAGTCTTCACTCTAAGCCTTTGCACATAAAGGAACTTATGACTAGAAGGTCTACTCACATCTTATTCCATTGTTTGCCAAAAACAGGTGTCATTTCAGACAACCTTAGACATGTACTTAGAATTCTGGGCTTGGTGTCTCATCAAGGTCCCCAGATATAAGGGCTAGAACAGAGGCAAGACAATCTCAGGATACCACTATCACAGAAGTTGTAAGAGTGTGAGGCCCTGATATGAGTTCCACAAAACAAAACCCTTAAACCACTCTGCATTTGCAGGAATCTGTGTTCAGAGAAAGATCTGTTGAGACTCTGGCCACCAACCCCAGGATCGATGGGCTCAGACTGCTCAGTACCGTTTCCCAGTCAATAGGCCCATGTGTCCTGGAGATGACCACATTCCTTCAAGACTCAGTCCTCAGTGCACAATCTTTCCAGTTACCTTATCTTTTATAGGACTTTTGCCACCTGTCCCCAGCTTCTATCATCTCTCTTCTAGTCTGTTCCTCTTCTGAGCTGCTTTGGGGAAAGTTTACAGAACTACCTCACACAATGTCCCTCTTTTCGTCAGGACCTTTCATGTCCCCAGATTCCTGAGAATGAAAGTAAAACTCCTTGTGCAAAACTCTGCCTCATCTTCTTTGTTGCCTATATACACAAAACAAGTCCTACATTTCCCAAATCCTCCTAGTTCAGTCACACCATCATGTCCTCACATGGAGGTATTGTAACCTGTTAACCTCTTTCCCCATCACACCTTTTGCTACACATGAACTCACTGTTCCTGGCAGTGGGACCGGGACTGCAGGACCCCAGAGGTGCCCACACACCAGGCTGGAGGGTTAACTCAACAAGGCATCGTCGAACTCTGTAAGCAGAGAGGTGTCCAGGAGTCACAAAAGCCCAAATTCTGGGCATGTTGGGGCTCAGCAAACCTCAGACACACCCCTTCATAGGGGGATACTGCCTCTGATGCCTTGTCCTTCTGGAGACCTGGCGCTGGGAAGCCTCACTCTCTGTGAACAGACCAAAGAGGTCAATATGACCACCAGGTAGATGCAGGAACTCCCACCCTCAACCATGTATACCTGGATAATATGCCTCTCCTGGGTTTTCATTGGCTAAACCCAGCCATCATTAGGGGCATAGCCCTTTGGGTAATATACCTTTCCAGGCCTCCCAGGTGTAAATAGTATCCCAGTCACTCACTGACCATTGAGAATATAGGTGTTTGGAAGCCAGAATGTTGCTGGGAAATAACAACATTAGGATCGGGTGGCCAGTGGTAGTTTCTGCGGTCTGTTGTCTCCAACTGATTTTTTTGTTAATTTGTTTTTTGAGAGATAGGATGGGACAGGAAATAGAAACATGGATCAGCTGCCTCCTGTCAACCCCTCACCCTCCCACTGGGAATCCAGCCAGATTCCTGAGAACAGTGCCTATTTCAGAGGCACTAGGCTGTGCTTCATGAATAATTTCACCAGAAACCTTTCTGGGCATGGGAAGATTCTAAATCCTCTGGGCTATACCAGCTCTCAGATTTTTTATTTTTAATAAAAAATATGACATTTTTAGGAGACAAATCAGGCTATGAGAGAATATATACAGTACAATTTCATTTGTTTAAAAACAACATTTGAAATACTACAAAGAACAAAAGGTTAACCCTTCATACAATGTTAGAATGTTTGTATTCAGTACACATTGTGGAACTATGGAGCTAATAGCTACCAAATGTTTACTGCATGTGCCAGACCTGGAATTCAGTGCTTTACATGCATTATTATGTCATTTAGTCCTTTCTGCAAACTGAGATTTTATGAAGAGCAAATTGAGGCTCAGAGGCTTTATGTAAATTGCCTGATAGTAGAGTTAAATAAAGGCAGGGCTGGAAGGCAAAACCAAGTGTTTCTAATAACAGAGATCTGACTTAAAATGTTAGACTCTGCTGCCTCCAGGAGAGTAGAATTGTTAAAGCACACCCATTAGGACCAGCTAGATCAGTGGTTCTCAACCTTCCTAATGCTGTGACCCTTTAATAGAGTTCCTCATGTTGTGGTGACCCCCAACCATAAAATAATTTTCGTTGCTACTTCATAAATATAATTTTGCTACTGTTATTAATCGTCATGTAAATATCTGATATGCAGGATGTATTTTCATTGTTACAATTTGAATATAATTAAAGCATAGTGATTCATCACAAGAACAATGTGTAATTACACATGTGTTTTCCGATGGTATTCAGCAACCCCTGTGAAATGATTATGTCGTTCAAGCCCCAATATGGTCATGACCCACAGGTTGAGAAACGCTGGGCTAGATGTTATGGTGAGTAACAAACATTCCCAAAACTTCAGTGGCTTATACTAAGGAAGGTCTCTTTCTTCTTTTTTAAATAATAATTTTGTTATTGCTTAAATTATTACTAAGTGTCTTACATATGTCTCCGTTTTTTGCCCATTTCCTTGACAATGCCCTGGCCTCCCCTACCTCCCAGTGTCTTATGTCCATTGGTTATGCTTATATGCATGCATACAAGTCCTTTGGTTGATCTATTACCCCCCCCTTTGCCCCCCCCTCCCCGGCCTTCCTGCTGTAGTTTAACAGTCTGTTCGAGGCAACTCTGCCTCTGTATCTATTATTGTTCAAAAGTTTATAATGGACTCTATTATCCATGAATGAGTGAGATCATGTGGTATTTTTCCTTCATTGACTGGCTTATTTCACTTAGCACAATGCTCTTCAGTTCCATCCATGCTGTTGCAAAAGGTAAGAGTTCCTTCTTTTTTACAGCTGCATAGTATTCCATCGTGCAGATGTACCAGAGGTTTCTAATCCATTCATCTACTGATGGGCACTTAGGCTGTTTCCAGATCTTAGCTATGGTGAATTGTGCTGCTATGAACATATGGGTTCATATATCCTTTCTGGTTGGTGTTTCTGGTTTCTTGGGATATATTCCTAGAAGTGGGATCACAGGGTGAAACTGGAGTTGCATTTCCAGTTTTTTGAGAAAACTCCATACTGTCTTCCATAGTGGCTGCACCAGTCTGCATTCCCACCAGAAGTGCACAAGTGTTCCTTTTTCTCCACATCCTCTCCAGCACTTATCATTTGTTGATTTGCTGATGATAGCCATTCTGACAGGTGTGAGATGGTACATCATTGTTGTTTTGATTTTCATCTCTCCGATGATTAGCGACTTTGAGCATGTTTTCATATGTCTCTTGTCTTTCTGAATGTCCTCTTTTAAAAGGTGTCTATTTAGGTCCTTTGCCCATTTTTTGATTGGATTGTTTATCTTCCTTTTGTTAAGTTGTATGAGTTCCCTATAAATGTTGGAGACTAGGTGCTTATCAGATATAATGTTAGCAAATATATTCTCCCATGTAGTGGGCTTTCTTGTTGTTTTGTTGATGGTTTCTTTAGCTGTGAAGAAAATTTTTATTTTGATGTAGTCCCATTTGTTTATTTTCTCTTTAGTTTCCAATGCCCTAGGATCAGTATCGGTGAAGATATTGCTTCAGCATATGTCTGAGATTTTGTTGCCTTTGGATTCCTCTAGTATTTTTATGGTTTCCCATTGTATATTTAAGTCCTATATCCATTTTGAGTTTATTTTTGTGTATGGTGTAAGTTGGTGGTCTAGTTTCATTTTCTTGCATGTATCTGTCCAATTTTCCCAATACCATTTATTGAAGAGACTATCTTGACTCCATTGTATGTTCTTGCCTCCTTTGTCAAATATTAATTGAGTGTATTGGTTGGGGATGATTTCTGGGCTCTCTATTCTATTCCATTGATCTATATGTCTGTTCTTGTGCCAGTACCAGGCAGTTTTGAGAACAGTGGCTTTGTAATACAGCTTGATATCTGGCATTGAGATCCCACCTACTTTGTTCTTTCTCAGGATCGCTGCAGCTATTCGGGGTCGTTTTTTCTTCCAGATGAATTTTTGAAGAGTTGGTTCTAGGTCTGTGAAATATGCCCTTGGTATTTTAATGAGAAGTGCGTTGAATTTATAGATTGCTTTGGCAGTAGAGACAATTTAATGATGTTGATTCTACTAATCATTTCAGCAGCGCTTGGCGGTGTGGGACTAACCAGCAGAAGAATTCCTGCTGGGTGGTGACGGCTCCCGTGGGAGCATCATCCAGCAGAGCGCTGGGTTCCAGGCTGATGGGCAAGTGCGCCCCCTCTCCAGAGCCCAAGCACGCCTCAGGGACCAGAGACACTGGCGGGACCGACCTGGGCTCGGGCTCGGGTTTGGGCTCCAGCACCGTGTTGACGCTAGGCAGGGCACAGCCTTCAGCCATGACTAGCACTGAGGTGAGCGCATCTACGGCCCAGGGCACCGGGGGGCCTTGCAGGCTGGGCGCCATCCCATCTTCAGGGCCTGCGGGCTCCTCAATTTGGCAGCACTCGGCGGGCCGGGGTCCTCCGGAGTCCGGTTCACACTGGGGTGCAGCATGGGAGCTGAGGCTGAGGAGGTGGCTGCCTAACATCCCAGTGGCGCTGCGGGCGGTGCTTCTGGAGAATGGCAGAGGGCGAGTGTCACTCACTGTCTGCAACTGGGGGGGGGGGGGCGGGCTTGGTGAAGCGTCTGGCGCCAGCCCCGTCGGGTGCAGGGGGCAAGTCCACTTGATCAGTGGCCTAGCCAGGTTCTAGCCAGGTACTCCAGCGCCATCTATGTTCAGGGACCGGGTCTTGGCGAGATCTCTCCCCTGAAGGCTTGCTTGGTGAACATGGTGGATGACCAAGACAACAAGCCTAGGGCTGAGAATCTTGGCAGAGTAGACTGTGCTTTCTTTTATAGCTCCAGAGCGTGGTGGGAGGAGCCAAACCAGCTGCCCGCCAGCTCCACCAATCAGCCACCCCCAGGAGTGAAAGCGTCACCTCTTGGGCCTCCTGTTTCAGGTGGGGGCGCACATGCCCCAAGGGAGGCCCCGCACGGCATGCCCCTTCAGGTGGCATTCACCCAAAGGATCGAAAGGAAAGATTCTGCTGAACGTGGCTGCACCTGACATTCATTCCTCGAAGCGAATGGGCCGGGAGAGGGTGGGGTGTTGTTGTGGGTGGGTGGTGGGCGGGGGTAGACCGGAGACGCAGACACACCGAATGAAGCTGGCCTTGGAGGTCATGGGAGGCAGAGGCTGAAGTTGATGTGTATAAAATATGTATGGTTTTGTATATTAGCGAGCCCCTTGCTTGTCCTTCCCTGCTCAGGTCAAGTCCAGGCACAGGGCTCTGGCTGCAGGAGGGCGTCTTGCCTAGGCGCTTCTCAACCAGCACAGGGCGGGACGTCCTTGCCCTGGCTGGGTCATCTGGTCCACCTCCCGAAAACCCACAATGCTCCCTCTCTGGATAGATGGTCAGAGACCAAGTCCCGGCCAGGCCACGTGGGCTTGCCCAAGCGTCTGTGCATTGAGTTGAAAGGCTCGATTGATGTCATTTCTAAGAAACGGGGTTTTGTTGATTTGTTTGTTTGTTTGTTTGTTTTTAAGGTGGGGTTTTTTTTAAAGGAGGTTTTTATTTATTTTTTGTTGTTTGTTGTTTAAAAAAAAAAAAAAAAGAAAAAAACTCCCTCATTGGCCAGAGGACCCCGCCAGCTCCCCCCTTGGTAATCAGTGAGGGATTGCAGCCCGTTCATCCCTAAAACAGGCCTCTCCGGGTCTTGGGAGCAGGCCCCGGATGGCGCCGCCAGCGGCCGGGCGAAGCCAACAGGGGCCTTAGAAAACGGGCTTGCAAACCAATTAAAAATCCCTGTTGTGTAAGGAACTAGCCAATCAGAATAGACTAGACAGGAATGACGATTTTATTTCTGTCCAAATAAAGTTTATTATGAAAACAGGCCAGTGTGGGGGATTAGGGGGCAGACAAGTACATATAGGTTGGGTGGCTCAGGTGAAATAGGGCGGTGTGTTCACATCGATGCCATACTTGCTTAGGGCAGCGGCCAAGTCCTCCATGGTTCGAGTGTACTTGCCAGAGCCACGAGAGGCGGTGCCCTTCGTTTTGCACAGCTGCAGTGCATGGTTGGCAATATCTGCGATGAATTTCTGGGCAGCTATGGAGAAGAGCCTAACTATGCGAGGGTCTGCAGCTTCTAAGCCAGCGTGGTTTAGGTAGAAATGAGTCACCGGATCTGGGATGGTAGGTGTGTAACCTTCCAGCTGCCCCAGAAAGTCCAGCAGGTGTGTGCTGGACACCACTGGCTTCACACCTCCATTGGCCGAGCTCGGCAGCATATAAACCCCATTAGACATGGCCCCCTCATGTGGCTCGCATCCAGCGGTTGTTGGAAAACCTGGCGTGGCTGGGGGGCCTTTGGCATTACTTGATTTTCCCAGGGCCCGCGAGGAAGACGTGTCTGCTTTCACATCAGTCTTCTTGCGCAGTGCATGGGAAACCTGCACAGACTCCAGCAAGTGCCTCTGGAGGCCGCTGCGAGGCCTTTAGATGGCCTCTTTCGGCAGCTCAGGATGACTTCTCTTCCCCTTCCTCTTGGGAATAGCGAGCTTCTCCTCTGCCTTTGTTGGGGTGCCAGCCCCGCCGCAGCCTCCCCGCTGGCTCCGGTTCAGCTGAGTGACGTCGTCCACAGACATGTTCACTTTATTGGCCATTGCGGGCGCGGAGTCGGCCTGGGATCGAGGCAGCGCTTCAGCTCGGCCGTCCGTCACTTCTCGCGCAGCGCAGGAGCTGTTCCTGTGCAGCCTCCAGGTGTTGGGGTCCGAGCCAGCTTTCTCATCCTTCTTCCTTTGGCCCAGTGCATGGAGAGCCTGCGTAGACTCCAGCAAGTGCATGTGCAGGCGGCTGCGAGGCTTTTGGATGACCTCTGGCGGCAGCTCAGGATGACTTTCCGTTCTCTTCATCATCTTGGGATATGGCTAGCTCCTCCTGTGCCTCTGCTGGGACCCCAGCCCAGGCGTTCCAGGCGTTCCCAAAGGCGGGGACAGAGCCGGCGAAGACGAATCGGCACGGAAACGGCGTTCAGTTGATCAGCAGCCTAGCCAGGTGCTAGCCAGGTGCTTCAGCGGCTTCTATGACCCAGGACCGGGTCTTGGCGAGACCTCTCCCCTGAAAGCTCCCTTGGAGAACGAGGAAGGCGATGGCGACCAAGACAACGAGCCTAGGGCTGAGAAGCTCCGCACACAAGACCCTGCTTATTTTTATAGCCCCAGAGCCTGGTGGGAGGAGCCCAATCAGACGCTCGACCAATCAGCCGCCCCCTGGACTGTGACAACTGTGAAAGCATCACCTGTTGGGCGCACATGCCCCCAAGTTAGGCCCTGCGAAAGTACTGAAATAAAAGGTTCTGCTGAACGTGGCTTCTCCTGGCATTCATTCCTCGAAGGAAATGGGCAGGGCGTGGGTGGGGGATGAGGGGGGGTTGGGAGGGGGCGGAAAGTGGTAGCCCAGAGACGCAGACACACCAAATGTAGCTGGCCTTGGAGGTCATGGGAGGCAGAGGCTGAAGTTGATGTGAATAAAAGGTGTATGGCTTTGTATATTAGCATGCCCCTTGCTGGTCCTTCCATGCTCAGGTCAAGTCCAGGCACAGGGCTCTGGCTGCAGGAGGGCGGCTTGCATTGGCGCTTCTCGACCAGCACAGGGCGGGACGGCCCCGCCTGAGCTGGGTCATCTGGTGGACACCCGCCCCGCCACGCTCCCTCCCTGCATGGCTGGTCAAGCCTCTACCTAGAGACCAAGTCCGGGCCAGGCCACTTGGGCTTGCCTAAGCTTCTGGGCATTGAAAGGCTGGATTGATGTCATTTCTAAGGAGAGTTTTTTTTTTTTTAAAAGAGTTTATTTTTTTTAAAGAAGGTTTTTATAAGGAGGGTTATTTTAAGATTTTTGTTTGTTTGTTTGTTTGTTTTCAACTCCCTCATTGGACACAGCACCCTGCAAGCTCCCCCTCGGTAAGCAGTGCAAGACGACGTCCTGGCTTAGCTCCATGCACGCATGGACTTGCCGGTGCTTTACCTGGTGGTGACCATTGATGGACAATTCTGCAAAGCAGCCTGCATCAAAAGAGCATCTGTCTTTATTCATTGTTTTCACATGTGTGGTAAACTCACAACAGCTATCAGAATCCCTTCTCCTGGTCCTCAGCCCCGTAAGGAGGGATTGCATCCCATTCATTCCTAAAACAGGCATTTCCAGGCCTTTGGAGCAGGCCCCAGAGCATGCAGCCAGGGGCGGCGAACCCGAGGACCTGGACTGGGGCTTGGGGACAGAGGTAGAGTTTGGAGCGGTGAGCTTGGGAAGGGCTCCCACAGGTTAAAGCTCAGGTTGGAGTAGGGCCCAGGTGCATTTCTCTCTGGACTAGGCCTCGGGGGTGGAGGCCATCGCCCTCGGATGGGGCCGTGTGGGAGCAGTGGGCTGCCTGACCGGGTTCCAGTGAGCCAGCCTGCAGGGAGCATCAAGGGAGCCTGGAACCAGGAGGACACCTCCTCGTCCTGGTGGGGGGCCTCTATTGGGAGGGCGATGTGTGGGGTTGACGTGCAGAATTCCTGCTGGATAGTGATGGCTCCTGTGGGAGCATCATCCAGGAGAGTGCCGGGTTCCAGGCCGACGGGCGAGTGAGCCCCCTCTCCAGAGCCCAAGCGCGCCTCAGGGACCAGAGATACTGGTGGGACCAATGTGGGCTTGCTTTGGGTCTCCAGGACCGTGTTGACGCTAGGCAGGGCACAGCCTTCAGCCACGACCAGCACTGAGGTGAGCGCGTCTGCAGCCCAGGGCACCGGGGGGCCTTGCAGGCTGGGCGCCATCCCGTCTTCAGGGCCCACAGGCTCCTCAATCTGGCAGTGCTTGGCGGGCCCGGGTCCTCCGGAGTCTGGTTCACACTGGGGTGCAGCATGGGAGCTGGGGCTGAGGAGGCGGCTGCATCCTATTCAATTCCTAGCGTCGCCATGTCCCTCTGCCACCAAAGAAGGGGGTTACAAGAACAGAGAGGAATCCCCTGAGAGTCCAGATGCCAGGAGTCACAAATCAAGGTGGCCTTGGGACCCCTTTCCATCTGGGGGCTCTGGGGAGCTCCTCGCCTGCCTCCACCAGCTGCTGGTGGCCTCTGGCATCCTGCTCTCAGAGCTAATATACAAAAGCATACACATTTTATTCACCTCAACTTCAGCCTCTGCCTCCCATAACCTCCAAGGCCTGCTTTGTTTGGTGTTTTTGGGTCTCCGGTCTCCCCCTTCCCACACCCCTCCCTCGTGGCCTCCTTTGGAGGAATCAACACCAGGCATCGCAGCCACGTTCAGCAGAAGGAGAGAGAGAGAGAGAGAGAGAGAGAGAGAGAGAGAGAGAGAGAGAGAGAAACAGTGATGTGAGAGAAACATGAGTTGGTTGCCTCCCACAAAAGCACCCTGCCCAGAGCCAGGATAGAACCTGGTCAGTGCAACCACGCGTGTGCCGTTGACCAGGATTCCCTTGTGACCCCGAATGGAACCCTCAGCTTTCCATTGCATGATAGGACCTCTCACCTACTGAGCCACACCTGCAGGGTTCTGTTTTGTCTTTCAGTTGGATCTTGTCATCTGTTTATACTGGAAGAGCTTATCTCCAGTTAAGGGTGCTTGCGATGTTATGGTTTACTGAGTGTTTTGAATTCCTTTCTCACATTTCAGTTGGATCTTGTCATCTGTTTATACTGGAAGAGCTTATCGCCAGTTAAGGGTGCTTGCGATGTTATGGTTTACTGAGTGTTTTGAATTCCTTTCTCACATTTCTCGCTTGCCTCCCATAGACTTTCGTTGTGTGGTTACCTGGATTCTTGACTTAGGACAAATGAACAGCCTCTCCTTACAGTGGAGGTTGAAAAACCAAGAGAAACACACACACACACACACACACACACACCCCAAACCACCCCCAAGGTAAAGCTCTACCTCACACCACACTCCATCACTGCTAGATGTATTCAAGGACAGTTGACAACTTGGATAGCAGAGACAGTGAACAGGGCTTCTATAGACTTACATGTCAATTCTTAAATGAAGCATGTGGTTAAGGTCATTTTAAGTTTTTTTTTTTTTTTTTAGTAAATTCATTAGGTTTAAGGGCATCCGTTTGCCACGGATGGAAAGCACAGACAGATATGTGACAGGCAACGATAAGCACTGAAATAGTCCTTAAAATCCAGAAATTCTACTGATTAAAAAAATACAAATGGGACCGAAGTTTGTAACCATTCATTGCCGAGAAATAGAATCAATTGCAATGAATGACGAGAAACGAGCAAAGAAAAAATAAAATAACCTCCCCCCCCAACACTCTTCATGGGTCCTGGGTCCGAGGAGTCCGCACAAGAGGCGATGGTGAAGCACGCCAGGCATCGCAACCAGGTTCAGGAGAATGTTTCCTTGAGATGCTTTTGGTGAATGCCACCTGAAGGGCGGGCCCATGCTGGGGCCTAGCCTGGGGTATGAGCGTCCCCACACTAAACCTGACCTCCAATGGGTGACGGCGATTCATAGCCATTTTGATGTCATAGCCATTGTAATGTCATAGCCATTGTGATGGCGTATCCATTGTTACGTAATGGCCATTATAAGGTCATAGCTATAGTGATGACATAGCCATTGTGATATCATAGTCATACCCACTTTAATGTCACCGCCATTGAAAAGTCACAGCTACTAAAATGCCACAGGAATTGCATCGTCAGATGCCATAGCCATCATTACCTCAGAACAATTGTAACGTCATAGCCACTGAGATGGCATAGCCATTGTAGCTTTGTAGCCTTTGTGATGTCATAGCCATTGTCACGTCATAGCAGTTGTAACATCATAGCCCTTGTGGTATCAGGGTCATTGTGAAGTTATATCAATTGTGACTTCATAGCAATTGTTATGTCATAGCCATTGTAATGTTATAGCCATAATGGCATAGACATTGTGACATCATAGCCACTATAACATCTATTGTAGAGTCATAGCTATTGTAACATCTTAGCTATTGTAATGTCTTAGCCAGTGTAACATCGCATCCATAGTAATGAAATAACAACTCTAGTGTCATGCCATTGTGCCTTCATAGCCATTGTGACATCATAGCCATTGTAACCTCATAGCCACTTTAATGTCACAGCCAATGAAACGTCACAGCTACTATAATGCCACAGGCATTGTACCATCATAGCCACAATAATGTGATAGACATTGTAACGTGATTTTTTTTGGACATCATATGCAACATAAAATTGTAGCCATTGTGAGGTCATAGCAACTATAATGTCACAGCCACTGTAAAATCATTGGCACCATAATGACATAGAAATAGTTAGGTCACTGCAAATGTAATAACATAGATGTTTTAACGTCATGGCAATTCAAAGGTCATAGCCATTGTGATGCCATAGCCATTGTGATATCATAGCCATAGTAATGTCATAGCCATTGTGATGGCATAGTCATTGTGACATCACAGTGAGTATAACACAACATATATTGTAATGTCATAGCCACTGTAGTTAGCCATCATGATGTCATAGATATTGTGATGTCATAGCCACGATAATGTCACAGCCATTGTAACATGATAGGCACTATAATGTCATAGATATAGTAAAGTCATTGCCACTGTCTTGTCATAGCCGTTGTGACGTCATAGGGATTGTGATGTCGTAGCTCTTGTGACGTCATAACCATTGTAACATCAAAGCCCGTGTGGTATCATAGTCATTGTGAAGTCATATCAATTGTGACTTCATAACAATTGTGATGTCATAGCCAGTTTGATGTCCAAGATATTGTAACGTCATAGCCATTATAATGTCATAGCTATTGCAAAATCATGGCCATTGTGATATCGTAGCCATTGTAATGTCATAGCCATTGTGATGTCTTAGCCAATGTAACGTCAGAGTCAGTATAAAGTCATGGCCACTCTGATGGCATAGCCATTGTAACTAGATAGCCACTGTGATCTCATGGCCATTGGAACGTCATAGCCACTATGATGTCATAGAAACTGTGATGTCATAGCCATTGTGATGTCATAGCCATTGTGATGGCATAGACATTGTGACATCACAGCGATTATAACATCATATATATTGTAAGGTCAAAGCCACTGTAGTTTCATAGACATTGTAATGACATTGCCGTTGACTTCATAACCATCATGATGTCATAGACATTGTGATGGCATAGCCACTATAATGTCACAGCCATCGTAACGTGATAGGCACCACAATGTCATAGAGATAGTATCGTCATTTCAACTGTCCTGTAATAGCCATTGTGACGTCATAGCCATTGTGATGTCATAGGCATTGTGACATCATAGCCATTGAAACCTCATAGCCACATTAATGTCATAGCCATTGAAAGGTCGAAAGCTTTGTATTATCATATGCATTGTAAAGTCATCGCATTTGTAATATCCTAGCCATTGTGTCGGCATACTCATTGTCATCATAGCCATCGTCATCATGGCCATGAAAACATCAGAGCCGTGGTAACGTCATAGCTACTATGACAACATAACCACAATAAAGTCATAGCATTTGTAAAGTCATAGTCACAATAATATCACAGACATTGTACCGTTAAAGCCATTGTGTCCTCATAGCCATTGTGACATCATAGCCACTGTAACATCGTAGCCCTTGTGATATCATAGTCATTGTGAAGTCATGTCATTTGTGACTTCATAGCAATTGCGATGTCATTGCCATCATGACTTTACAGCAACCGTGACGTCCTGGCCACTATAATGTCACAGCCAATGTAATATCTTAGGCACTACAATGCAATAGACATAGTAAAGTCATTCCCACTGTATTGTCATAGCCATTGTGACGTCGTAGCAACTGTGACGTCATAGCAATTGGAACATCGTAGCCCTTGTGATATCATAGTCATTGTGAAGGCTTGTCAATTGTAACTTTATACCATTTGTGATATCACAGCCACGAGCACATCATATCTACTGTAAAGTCATGGCTCTTGCAATATCATAGCTACTGTAACGTCATAGCCAATGAAACATCGGATCCTTAGTAATGGCCTAGCCACTCTATGCCATAACAATTGTGCCTTCATACCCATTGTGACATCATAGCCATTGTAACCTCATAGCCACAAAAACGTCACAGCCATTGAGATGGCGTAGCATTTGTAAAGTCATAGACATTGGAAAGTAATAATATTTGTAATATCATAGCCCTCGTGTCAGCGCAGCCATTTTCAATATAGCCATCCTCACGTCATAGCCATCATAACATCAGAGCCATTGTAACTTCGTAGCCACTGGGACGCCCGACCCACTATAATGTCATAGTTTTAATAACGTCACAGTCATGGTAATATCACAGCAATTACAACGCCATAGGAATTGTGACGTTGTAGCAATTGTGACATCGCAATTTTAACTTCATAGCTGTTGTGACATCATATAAATGTGAAGTCATATCGAGTGTGACTTCGTAGCAATTGTGATGTCATGGCCATTATCAAGTCATAGCCATAGTGATGACCTGGCCATTGTGACGTCATACCCACTTGAATTTCATAGTCATTGAAAAGTCATAGCTACCTACAATGCCACAAGAATTGCATCGTCATAGCCACGATAATGTCACAGCCAATTTAACGTCACAGGCACCATAATGACGCAGACATATTTAGGTCCTTGCAAATTTCACGTCATGGCCATTTTGATGTCATAGCCATTGGAACGTCATAGCCACTATGATGTCATAGAAACTGTGATGTCATAGCCATTGTGATGTCATAGCCATTGTGATAGCATAGCCATTGTGACATCACAGCGACTATAACATCATATATATTGTAAGGTCAAAACCACTGTAGTTTCATAGACATTGTTATGTCATTGCCGTTGACTTCATAACCATCATGATGTCATAGACATTGTGATGGCATAGCCACTATAATGTCACAGCCATCGTAACGTGATAGGCACCACAATGTCATAGAGATAGTATAGTCATTTCCACGGTCCTGCAATAGCCACTGTGACGTCATAGCCATTGTTAGGTCGTAGGCATTGTGACGTCATAGCCATTGAAAGCTCATGGCCACATCAATGTCATAGCCATTGAAACGTCGTAACCTTCGTAATATCATATACATTGTAAAGTCATCGCATATTTAATATTCTAGCCATTATGTCAGCATACTCATTGTCATCACAGCCATGAAAACATCAGAGCCGTGGTAACGTCATAGCTACTATGACATCATAACCACAATAATGTCAAAGCCTTTGTAAAGTCATAGTCACAATAATATCACAGACATTGTACCGTTATAGGCATTGTATCCTCATAGCCTTTTTGACATCATAGCCATTGTAACATCTTAGCCCTTGTGACATCACAGTCAGTGTGAAGTCATGTCATTTGTGACTTCATAGCAATTGCGATGTCATTGCCATCATGACGTTACAGCAACTGTGACGTCCTGGCCACTATAATGTCACAGCCAATGTAATATCTTAGGCACTACAATGCAATAGACATAGTAAAGTCATTCCCACTGTATGGTCATAGCCATTGTGACGTCGTAGCAATTGTGACGTCATAGCAATTGGAACATCGTAGCCCTTGTGATATCGTAGTCATTGTGAAGGCTTGTCAGTTGTGACTTCATACCAGTTGTAATGTCACAGCCACTAGCACATCATATCTACTGTAAAGTTATGGCTCTTGCAATATCATAGCTACTGTAACGTCATAGCCAATGAAACATCGGATCCATAGTAATGGCCTAGCCACTCTAGTGCCATAACCATTGTGCCTTCATACCCATTGTGATATCATAGCCATTGTAACCTCATAGCCACAATAACGTCACAGCCATTGAGATGGCGTAGCATTTGTAAGGTCATAGACATTGGAAAGTAATAATATTTGTAATATCATAGCCCTTGTGTCGGCGTAGCCATTTTCAATATAGCCATCATCACGTCATAGCCATCATAATATCAGAGCCATTGTAACTTCATAGCCCCTGGGACGTCCTACCCACTATAATGTCATAGCTTTTATAACGTCACATTCATGATAATATAACAGCCATTGCAATGCCATAGGAATTGTGACGTTGTAGCAATTGTGACATAGCAATTTTAACATCATAGCTGTTGTGACATCACATAAATGTGAAGTCATATGGAGTGTGACTTGGAAGCAATTGTGATGTCATGGCCATTATCAAGTCATAGCCATCTTGATGACGTAGCCATTGTGACGTCATACCCACTTGAATTTCATAGCCATTGAAAAGTCATAGCTACCTACAATGCCACAAGAATTGCATCATAATAGCCACGAAAATGGCACAGCCATAGTAACATCACAGGCACCGTAATGACACGGACACTATTTAAGTCAATGCAAATTTCACGTCATAGCCATTTTGATGTCATAGCCACTATGATGTCATAGAAACTGTCATGTCATAGCCATTGTGATGTCATAGCCATTGTGATGGCATAGCCTTTGTGATGGCATAGCCATTGTGACATCACAGCGACTATAACATCATATATATTGTAAGGTCAAAGCCACTGTAGTTTCATAGACATTGTTATGTCATTGCTGTTGACTTCATAACCATCATGATGTCATAGACATTGTGATGGCATAGCCACTATAATGTCACAGCCATCGTAACGTGATAGGCACCACAAAGTCATAGAGATAGTATAGTCATTTCCACTGTCCTGTAATAGCCACTGTAACGTCATAGCCATTGAAAGCTCATGGCCACATCAATGTCATAGCCATTTAAAAGTCATAGCTACCTACAATGCCACAGGAATTGCATCGTCATAGCCACGATAATGTCAGAGCCATTGTAACGTCACAGGCACTGTAATGGCACAGACATTTTTAAGTCAATGCAAATTTTAGGTCATAGCCATTTTGATGTCATAGCCATTGGAACGTGATAGGCAGCACAATGTCATAGAGATAGTATAGTCATTTCCACTGCCCTGCAATAGCCATTGTGACATCATAGCCATTGTTATGTCATAGGCATTGTGACGTCATAGCCATTGAAACCTCATAGCCACATTAATGTCATAGCCATTGAAACGTCGTAACCTTTTTCATATCATATGCATTGTAAAGTCATTGCATTTGTAATATCCTAGTCATTGTGTCGGCATACTCATTGTGATCACAGCCATCATCATCACGGCCATGAAAACATCAGAGCCGTGGTAACGTCATAGCTACTATGACATCATAACCACAATAATGTCATAGCCTTTGTAAAGTCATAGTCACAACAATATCACAGACATTGTACCGTTTTAGGCATTGTGTCCTCATAGCCATTGTGACATCATAGCCACTGTAACATCATAGCCCTTGTGCTATCATAGTCATTGTGAAGTCATGTCATTTGTGACTTCATAGCAATTGCGATGTCTTTGCCATCATGTCGTTATAGCAACTGTGACGTCCTGGCCACTATAATGTCACAGCCAATGTAATATCTTAGGCACTACAATGCAGTAGACATAGTATAGTCATTCCCACTGTATGGTCATAGCCATTGTGACGTCGTAGCAATTGTGACGTCATTGCAATTGGAATATTGTAGCCCTTGTGATATCATAGTCATTTTGTAGGCTTGTCAATTGTGACTTTATACCATTTGTGATGTCACAGCCACTAGCACATCATATCTACTGTAAAGTCATGGCTATTGCAATATCATAGCTACTGTAACATCATAGCCAATGAAACATCGCATCCATAGTAGTGGCCTAGCCACTCTATGCCATAACAATTGTGCCTTCATACCCATTGTGACATCATAGCCATTGTAACCTCATAGCCACAATAAGGTCACAGCCATTGAGACGGCGTAGCACTTTTAAGGTCATTGACATTGGAAAGTAATAATATTTGTAATATCATAGCCCTTGTGTCGGCGTAGCCATTTTCAAAATAGCCATCGTCACGTCATAGACATCATAACACCAGAGCCATTGTAACTTCATAGCCACTGGGACGTCCTACCCACTATAATGTCATAGCTTTTATAGCGTCACAGTCATGATAAAATCACAGCCATTGCAACGCCATAGGAATTGTGACGTTGTAGCAATTGTGACATAGCAATATTAACATCACAGCTTTGTGACATCACATAAATATGAAGTCATATCGAGTGTGACTTCGTAGCAATTGTGATGTCATGGCCATTATCAATTCATAGCCATAGTGATGACGTCTCCATTGTGACATCATATCCACTTTAATTTCGTAGCCATTGAAAAGTCATAGCTACCTACAATGCCACAAGAATTGCATCGTAATAGCCACGAAAATGGCACAGCCATAGTAACGTCACAGGTACCGTAATGACACAGACATATTTAAATCAAGGCAAATTTCACGTCATAGCCATTTTGATGTCATAGCCATTCGAACGTGATAGCCACTATGATGTCATAGAAACTGTGATGTCATAGCCATTGTGACATCACAGCGACTATAACATCATATATATTGTAAGGTCAAAGCCACTGTAGTTTCATAGACATTGTTATGTCATTGCCGTTGACTTCATAACCATCATGATGTCATAGACATTGTGATGTCATAGCCACTATAATGTCACAGCCATCGTAATGTGATAGGCACCACAATGTCATAGAGATAGTATAGTAATTTCCACTGTCCTGTAATAGCCACTGTGACGTCATAGCCATTGTTAGGTCGTAGGCATTGTGACGTCATAGCCATGGAAAGCTCATGGCCACATCAATGTCATAGCCATTGAAAAGTCATAGCTACCTACAATGCCACAGGAATTGCATCATCATAGCCACGATAATGTCACAGCAATTGTAACGTCACAGGCACCGTAATGACACAGACATATTTAAGTCAATGCAAATTTCACGTCATAGCCATTTTGATGTCATAGCCATTGGAACGTCATAGCCACTATGATGTCATAGAAACTGTGATGTCATAGCCATTGTGATGTCATAGCCATTGGGATGGCATAGCCATTGTGACATCACAGCGACTATAACGTCATATATATTGTAAGGTCAAAGCCACTGTAGTTTCATAGACATTGTTATGTCATTGCCGTTGATTTCATAACCTTCATGATGTCATAGACATTGTGATGGCATAGCCACTATAATGTCACAGCCATCGTAACGTGATAGGCACCACAATGTCATAGAGATAGTATCGTCACTTCCACTGTCCTGCAATAGCCATTGTGACGTCATAGCCATTGTGATGTCATAGGCATTGTGACGTCATAGCCATGGAAACCTCATAGCCACATTAATGTCATAGCCATTGAAACGTCGTAACCTTTGTCATACCATATGCATTATAAAGTCATCGCATTTGTAATATCCTAGCCATTGTGACGTCATAGCCATTGTTATGTCATAGGCATTGTGACGTCATAGCCATGGAAAACTCATAGCCACATTAATGTCATAGCCATTGAAACGTCCTAACCTTTGTCATACCATATGCATTATAAAGTCATCGCATTTGTAATATCCTAGCCATTGTGTCGGCATTCTCATTGTCATCACACCCATCGTCATCATGGCCATGAAAACATCAGAGCCGTGGTAACGTCATAGCTACTCTGACATCATAACCACAATAATGTCATAGCCTTTGTAAAGTCATAGTCACAATAATATCACAGACATTGTACCGTTATAGGCATTGTGTCCTCATAGCCATTGTGACATCATAGCCACTGTAACATCTTAGCCCTTGTGACATCACAGTCAGTGTGAAGTCATGTCATTTGTGACTTCATAGCAATTGCGATGTCATTGCCATCATGACGTTACAGCAACGGTGACGTCCTGGCCACTATAATGTCACAGCCAATGTAATATCTTAGGCACTACAATGCAATAGACATAGTAAAGTCATTCCCACTGTATTGTCATAGTTTTGTGACGTCGTTGCAATTGTGACGTCATAGCAATTGGAACATCGTAGCCCTTGTGATATCGTAGTCATTGTGAAGGCTTGTGAATTGTGACTTCACACCATTTGTGATGATACAGCCACTAGCACATCATATCTACTGTAAAGTCATGGCTCTTGCAATATCATAGCTACTGTAACGTCATAGCCAATGAAACATCGGATCCATAGTAATGGCCTAGCCACTCTAGTGCAATAACCATTGTGCTTCATACCCATTGTGACATCATAGCCATTGTAACCTCATAGCCACAATAACGTCACAGCCATTGAGATGGCGTAGCATTTGTAAGGTCATAGACATTGGAAAGTAATAATATTTGTAATATCATAGCCCTTGTGTCGGCGTGGCAATTTTCAAAATAGCCATCGTCACGTCATAGCCATCATAACATCAGAGCCATTGTAACTTCATAGCCCCTGGGACATCCTACCCACTATAATGTCATAGCTTTTATAACGTCACATTCATGATAATATCACAGCCATTGCAACGCCATAGCAATTGTGACATTGTAGAAATTGCGACATAGCAATTTTAACATCATAGCTGTTGTGACATCACATAAATGTGAAGTCATATCGAGTGTGACTTGGAAGCAATTGTGTTGTCATGGCCATTATCAAGTCATAGCCATCGTGATGACGTAGCCATTGTGACGTCATACCCACTGGAATTTCATAGCCATTGAAAAGTCATAGCTACCTACAATGCCAAAAGAATTGCATCGTCATAGCCACGATAATGGCACAGCCATAGTAACGTCATAGCCATTGGAACGTCATAGCCACTATGATGTCATAGAAACTGTCATGTCATAGCCATTGTGATGGCATACCCATTTTGACATCACAGCGACTATAACATCATATATATTGTAAGGTCAAAGCCACTGTAGTTTCATAGCCATTGTTATGTTAATGCCGTTGACTTCATAACCATCATGATGTCATAGACATGGTGATGGCATAGCCACTATAATGTCACAGCCATCGTAACGTGATAGGCACCACAATGTCATAGAGATAGTATCGTCATTTCCACTGCCCTGCAATAGCCCTTGTGACGTCATAGCCATTGTTATGTCATAGGCATTGTGACGTCATAGCCATTGAAACCTCATAGCCACATTAATGGCATAGCCATTGAAACGTCGTAACCTTTGTCATATCATATGCATTGTAAAGTCATCGCATTTGTAATATCCTAGCCATTGTGTCGGCATACTCATTGTGATCACAGCCATCGTCATCATGGCCATGAAAACATCAGAGCCGTGGTAACGTCATAGCTACTATGACATCATAACCACAATAATGTCATAGCCTTTATAAAGTCATAGTCACAACAATATCACAGACTTAGAACCGTTATAGGCATTGTGTCCTCATAGCCATTGTGACATCATAGCCACTGTAATATCGTAGCCCTTGTGACATCATAGTCAGTGTGAAATCATGTCATTTGTGACTTCATAGCAATTGCGATGTCATTGCCATCATGACGTTACAGCAACGGTGACGTCCTGGCCACTATAATGTCACAGCCAATGTAATATCTTAGGCACTACAATGCAATAGACATAGTAAAGTCATTCCCACTGTATTGTCATAGTTTTGTGACGTCATTGCAATTGTGACGTCATAGCAATTGGAACATCGTAGCCCTTGTGATATCGTAGTCATTGTGAAGGCTTGTCAATTGTAACTTCACACCATTTGTGATGATACAGCCACTAGCACATCATATCTACTGTAAAGTCATGGCTCTTGCAATATCATAGCTACTGTAACGTCATAGCCAATGAAACATCGGATCCATAGTAATGGCCTAGCCACTCTAGTGCAATAACCATTGGGCCTTCATACCCATTGTGACATCATAGCCATTGTAACCTCATAGCCACAATAACGTCACAGCCATTGAGATGGCGTAGCATTTGTAAGGTCATAGACATTGGAAAGTAATAATATTTGTAATATCATAGCCCTTGTGTCGGCGTGGCAATTTTCAAAATAGCCATCGTCACGTCATAGCCATCATAACATCAGAGCCATTGTAACTTCATAGCCCCTGGGACATCCTACCCACTATAATGTCATAGCTTTTATAACGTCACATTCATGATAATATCACAGCCATTGCAACGCCATAGCAATTGTGACGTTGTAGAAATTGCGACATAGCAATTTTAACATCATAGCTGTTGTGACATCACATAAATGTGAAGTCATATCGAGTGTGACTTGGAATCAATTGTGTTGTCATGGCCATTATCAAGTCATAGCCATCGTGATGACGTAGCCATTGTGACGTCATACCCACTGGAATTTCATAGCCATTGAAAAGTCATAGCTACCTACAATGCCACAAGAATTGCATCGTCATAGCCACGATAATGGCACAGCCATAGTAACGTCATAGCCATTGGAACGTCATAGCCACTATGATGTCATAGAAACTGTCATGTCATAGCCATTGTGATGGCATACCCATTTTGACATCACAGCGACTATAACATCATATATATTGTAAGGTCAAAGCCACTGTAGTTTCATAGCCATTGTTATGTTAATGCCGTTGACTTCATAACCATCATGATGTCATAGACATGGTGATGGCATAGCCACTATAATGTCACAGCCATCGTAACGTGATAGGCACCACAATGTCATAGAGATAGTATCGTCATTTCCTCTGGCCTGCAATAGCCCTTGTGACGTCATAGCCATTGTTATGTCATAGGCATTGTGACGTCATAGCCATTGAAACCTCATAGCCACATTAATGGCATAGCCATTGAAACGTCGTAACCTTTGTCATATCATATGCATTGTAAAGTCATCGCATTTGTAATATCCTAGCCATTGTGTCGGCATACTCATTGTGATCACAGCCATCGTCATCATGGCCATGAAAACATCAGAGCCGTGGTAATGTCATAGCTACTATGACATCATAACCACAATAATGTCATAGCCTTTGTAAAGTCATAGTCACAACAATATCACAGACGTAGAACCGTTATAGGCATTGTGTCCTCATAGCCATTGTGACATCATAGCCACTGTAATATCGTAGCCCTTGTGACATCATAGTCAGTGTGAAATCATGTCATTTGTGACTTCATAGCAATTGCGATGTCAGTGCCCTCATGATGTTACAGCAACTGTGAAGTCCTGGCCACTATAATGTCACAGCCATTGTAACATCACAGGCAACGTAATGACATAGACATATTTAACACTCTAGTGTCGGGTGAATTTCCCGCCACAATATAAGCTGGCGCGGGCAATTATTTAGGTTTCCCGCGCAAAATCAGAGTTAGTTTAAATTCCTATGTATTTTGAAGTATGGGTTCGATTGAAATGGGTATGAAACGGTTCGCATACGCAGGTAGGTATCTTTGAAACAAATATTTGGTAATACGCAGTTACAATAGGCCCGAATTTACATGTTTCCCGCACTCCAACGCAAATCTATATGAAGCGAGTTAAGACGGCTCCCGCCGAGTACGCGCAATTCACGCGAGCCGAATTAACTCGTTTCCCGCAACCCAAGTGTTAAGTCAATCCAAATTTAACGTCATAGCCATTTTGATGTCATAGCCATTGGAACGTGATAGCCACTATGATGTCATAGAAACTGTGATGTCATAGCCATTGTGACATCACAGCGACTATAACATCATATATATTGTAAGGTCAAAGCCACTGTAGTTTCATAGACATTGTTATGTCATTGCCATTGATTTCATAGCCTTCATGATGTCATAGACATTGTGATGGCATAGCCACTATAATGTCACAGCCATCGTAACGTGATAGGCACCTCAATGTCATAGAGATAGTATCGTCATTTCCACTCTCCTGCAATAGCCATTGTGACGTCATAGCCATTGTTATGTCATAGGCATTGTGACGTCATAGCCATGGAAACCTCATACCCACATTAAGGTCATAGCCATTGAAACGTCCTAACCTTTGTCATACCATATGCATTATAAAGTCATCGCATTTGTAATATCCTAGCCATTGTGTCGGCATTCTCATTGTCATCATAGCCAGCGTCATCATGGCCATGAAAATATCAGAGCCGTGGTAAGGTCATAGCTAGTATGACATCATAACCACAATAATGTCATGGTCTTTGTAAAGTCATAGTCACAATAATATCACAGACATTGTACCGTTATAGGCATTGTGCCTCATAGCCATTGTGACATCATAGCCACTGTAACATCATAGCCCTTGTGATATCATAGTCATTGTGAAGTCATGTCATTTGTGACTTCATAGCAATTGCGATGTCATTGCCATCATGTCGTTATAACAACTGTGACGTCCTGGCCACTATAGTGTCACAGCCAATGTAATATCTTAGGCACTACAATGAAATAGACATAGTAAAGTCATTCCCACTGTATTGTCATAGCCATTGTGACGTCGTAGCAATTGTGACGTCATAGCAATTGGAATATCGTAGCCCTTGTGATATCATAGTCACTGTGAAGGCCTGTCAATTGTAACTTTATACCATTTGTGATATCACAGCCACTAGCACATCATATCTACTCTAAAGTCATGGCTCTTGCAATATCATAGCTACTGTAACGTCATAGCCAATGAAACATCGGATCCTTAGTAATGGCCTAGCCACTCTATGCCATAACAATTGTGCCTTCATACCCATTGTGACATCATAGCCATTGTAACCTCATAGCCACAATAAGGTCACAACCATTGAGACGGCGTAGCACTTTTAAGGTCATTGACATTGGGAAGTAATAATATTTGTAATATCATAGCCCTTGTGTCGGCGTAGCCATTTTCAAAATAGCCATCGTCACGTCATAGACATCATAACATCAGAGCCATTGTAACTTCATAGCCACTGGGACGTCCTACTCACTATAATGTCATAGCTTTTATAACGTCACAGTCATGATAAAATCACAGCCATTGCAACGCCATAGAAATTGTGATGTTGTAGCAATTGTGATATAGCAATATTAACATCACAGCTGTTGTGACATCACATAAATGTGAAGTCATATCGAGTGTGACTTGGAAGCAATTGTGATGTCATGGCCATTATCAAGTCATAGCCATCGTGATGACGTAGCCATTGTGACGTCATACCCACTTGAATTTCATAGCCATTGACAAGTCATAGCTACCTACAATGCCACAAGAATTGCATCGTCATAGCCGCGATAATGGCACAGCCATAGAAATGTCACAGGCACCGTAATGACACAGACATATTTAAGTCAATGCAAATTTCACGTCATAGCCATTTTGATGTCATAGCCATTGGAACGTCATAGCCACTATGATGTCATAGAAACTGTGATGTGATAGCCATTGTGATGTCATAGCCATTTGATGGCATACCCATTGTGACATCACAGCGACTATAACATCATATATATTGTAAGGTCAAAGCCTCTGTAGTTTCATAGACATTGTTATGTTATTGCAGTTGACTTCATAACCATCATGATGTCATAGACATTGTGATGGCATAGCCACTATAGTGTCACAGCCATCGTAACGTGATAGGCACCACAATGTTATAGAGATAGTATCGTCATTTCCACTGCCCTGCAATAGCCATTGTGACGTCATACCCACTTGAATTTCATAGCCATTGAAAAGTCATAGCTACCTACAATGCGCCAAGAATTGCATCGTCATAGCCACGATAATGGCACAGCCATAGTAACGTCACAGGCACCGTAATGACACAGACATATTTAAGTCAATGCAAATTTCAGGTCATAGCCATTTTCATGTCATAGCCATTGGAACGTCATAGCCACTATGATGTCACAGCCATCGTAACGTGATAGGCACCACAATTTCATAGAGATAGTATCGTCATTTCCACTGCCCTGCAATAGCCATTGTGACGTCATAGCCATTGTTATGTCATAGGCATTGTGACGTCATAGCCATTGAAACCTCATAGCCACATTAATGTCATAGCCATTGAAACATCGTAACCTTCGTCATATCATATGCATTGTAAAGTCTTCGCATTTGTAATATCCTAGCCATTGTGTCGGCATACTCATTGTGATCATAGCCATCGTCATCATGGCCATGAAAACATCAGAGCCGTGGTAACGTCATAGCTACTATGACAACATAACCACAATAAAGTCATAGCATTTGTAAAGTCATAGTCACAATAATATCACAGACATTGTACCGTTAAAGCCATTGTGTCCTCATAGCCATTGTGACATCATAGCCACTGTAACATCGTAGCCCTTGTGATATCATAGTCATTGTGAAGTCATGTCATTTGTGACTTCATAGCAATTGCGATGTCATTGCCATCATGACTTTACAGCAACCGTGACGTCCTGGCCACTATAATGTCACAGCCAATGTAATATCTTAGGCACTACAATGCAATAGACATAGTAAAGTCATTCCCACTGTATTGTCATAGCCATTGTGACGTCGTAGCAACTGTGACGTCATAGCAATTGGAACATCGTAGCCCTTGTGATATCATAGTCATTGTGAAGGCTTGTCAATTGTAACTTTATACCATTTGTGATATCACAGCCACGAGCACATCATATCTACTGTAAAGTCATGGCTCTTGCAATATCATAGCTACTGTAACGTCATAGCCAATGAAACATCGGATCCTTAGTAATGGCCTAGCCACTCTATGCCATAACAATTGTGCCTTCATACCCATTGTGACATCATAGCCATTGTAACCTCATAGCCACAAAAACGTCACAGCCATTGAGATGGCGCAGCATTTGTAAAGTCATAGACATTGGAAAGTAATAATATTTGTAATATCATAGCCCTCGTGTCAGCGCAGCCATTTTCAATATAGCCATCCTCACGTCATAGCCATCATAACATCAGAGCCATTGTAACTTCGTAGCCACTGGGACGCCCGACCCACTATAATGTCATAGTTTTAATAACGTCACAGTCATGGTAATATCACAGCAATTACAACGCCATAGGAATTGTGACGTTGTAGCAATTGTGACATCGCAATTTTAACTTCATAGCTGTTGTGACATCATATAAATGTGAAGTCATATCGAGTGTGACTTCGTAGCAATTGTGATGTCATGGCCATTATCAAGTCATAGCCATAGTGATGACCTGGCCATTGTGACGTCATACCCACTTGAATTTCATAGCCATTGAAAAGTCATAGCTACCTACAATGCCACAAGAATTGCATCGTCATAGCCACGATAATGTCACAGCCAATTTAACGTCACAGGCACCATACTGACGCAGACATATTTAGGTCCTTGCAAATTTCACGTCATGGCCATTTTGATGTCATAGCCATTGGAACGTCATAGCCACTATGATGTCATAGAAACTGTGATGTCATAGCCATTGTGATGTCATAGCCATTGTGATAGCATAGCCATTGTGACATCACAGCGACTATAACATCATATATATTGTAAGGTCAAAACCACTGTAGTTTCATAGACATTGTTATGTCATTGCCGTTGACTTCATAACCATCATGATGTCATAGACATTGTGATGGCATAGCCACTATAATGTCACAGCCACCGTAACGTGATAGGCACCACAATGTCATAGAGATAGTATAGTCATTTCCACGGTCCTGCAATAGCCACTGTGACGTCATAGCCATTGTTAGGTCGTAGGCATTGTGACGTCATAGCCATTGAAAGCTCATGGCCACATCAATGTCATAGCCATTGAAACGTCGTAACCTTCGTAATATCATATACATTGTAAAGTCATCGCATATTTAATATTCTAGCCATTGTGTCGGCATTCTCATTGTCATCACAGCCATGAAAACATCAGAGCCGTGGTAACGTCATAGCTACTATGACATCATAACCACAATAATGTCAAAGCCTTTGTAAAGTCATAGTCACAATAATATCAGAGACATTGTACCGTTATAGGCATTGTATCCTCATAGCCTTTTTGACATCATAGCCATTGTAACATCTTAGCCCTTGTGACATCACAGTCAGTGTGAAGTCATGTCATTTGTGACTTCATAGCAATTGCGATGTCATTGCCATCATGACGTTACAGCAACTGTGACGTCCTGGCCACTATAATGTCACAGCCAATGTAATATCTTAGGCACTACAATGCAATAGACATAGTAAAGTCATTCCCACTGTATGGTCATAGCCATTGTGACGTCGTAGCAATTGTGACGTCATAGCAATTGGAACATCGTAGCCCTTGTGATATCGTAGTCATTGTGAAGGCTTGTCAGTTGTGACTTCATACCAGTTGTAATGTCACAGCCACTAGCACATCATATCTACTGTAAAGTTATGGCTCTTGCAATATCATAGCTACTGTAACGTCATAGCCAATGAAACATCGGATCCATAGTAATGGCCTAGCCACTCTAGTGCCATAACCATTGTGCCTTCATACCCATTGTGATATCATAGCCATTGTAACCTCATAGCCACAATAACGTCACAGCCATTGAGATGGCGTAGCATTTGTAAGGTCATAGACATTGGAAAGTAATAATATTTGTAATATCATAGCCCTTGTGTCGGCGTAGCCATTTTCAATATAGCCATCATCACGTCATAGCCATCATAATATCAGAGCCATTGTAACTTCATAGCCCCTGGGACGTCCTACCCACTATAATGTCATAGCTTTTATAACGTCACATTCATGATAATATAACAGCCATTGCAATGCCATAGGAATTGTGACGTTGTAGCAATTGTGACATAGCAATTTTAACATCATAGCTGTTGTGACATCACATAAATGTGAAGTCATATGGAGTGTGACTTGGAAGCAATTGTGATGTCATGGCCATTATCAAGTCATAGCCATCTTGATGACGTAGCCATTGTGACGTCATACCCACTTGAATTTCATAGCCATTGAAAAGTCATAGCTACCTACAATGCCACAAGAATTGCATCATAATAGCCACGAAAATGGCACAGCCATAGTAACATCACAGGCACCGTAATGACACGGACACTATTTAAGTCAATGCAAATTTCACGTCATAGCCATTTTGATGTCATAGCCACTATGATGTCATAGAAACTGTCATGTCATAGCCATTGTGATGTCATAGCCATTGTGATGGCATAGCCTTTGTGATGGCATAGCCATTGTGACATCACAGCGACTATAACATCATATATATTGTAAGGTCAAAGCCACTGTAGTTTCATAGACATTGTTATGTCATTGCTGTTGACTTCATAACCATCATGATGTCATAGACATTGTGATGGCATAGCCACTATAATGTCACAGCCATCGTAACGTGATAGGCACCACAAAGTCATAGAGATAGTATAGTCATTTCCACTGTCCTGTAATAGCCACTGTGACGTCATAGCCATTGAAAGCTCATGGCCACATCAATGTCATAGCCATTTAAAAGTCATAGCTACCTACAATGCCACAGGAATTGCATCGTCATAGCCACGATAATGTCAGAGCCATTGTAACGTCACAGGCACTGTAATGGCATAGACATTTTTAAGTCAATGCAAATTTTAGGTCATAGCCATTTTGATGTCATAGCCATTGGAACGTGATAGGCACCAGAATGTCATAGAGATAGTATAGTCATTTCCACTGCCCTGCAATAGCCATTGTGACGTCATAGCCATTGTTATGTCATAGGCATTGTGACGTCATAGCCATTGAAACCTCATAGCCACATTAATGTCATAGCCATTGAAACGTCATAACCTTTTTCATATCATATGCATTGTAAAGTCATTGCATTTGTAATATCCTAGCCATTGTGTCGGCATACTCATTGTGATCACAGCCATCGTCATCACGGCCATGAAAACATCAGAGCCGTGGTAACGTCATAGCTACTATGACATCATAACCACAATAATGTCATAGCCTTTGTAAAGTCATAGTCACAACAATATCACAGACATTGTACCGTTTTAGGCATTGTGTCCTCATAGCCATTGTGACATCATAGCCACTGTAACATCATAGCCCTTGTGCTATCATAGTCATTGTGAAGTCATGTCATTTGTGACTTCATAGCAATTGCGATGTCTTTGCCATCATGTCGTTATAGCAACTGTGACGTCCTGGCCACTATAATGTCACAGCCAATGTAATATCTTAGGCACTACAATGCAATAGACATAGTATAGTCATTCCCACTGTATGGTCATAGCCATTGTGACGTCGTAGCAATTGTGACGTCATTGCAATTGGAATATTGTAGCCCTTGTGATATCATAGTCATTTTGTAGGCTTGTCAATTGTGACTTTATACCATTTGTGATGTCACAGCCACTAGCACATCATATCTACTGTAAAGTCATGGCTATTGCAATATCATAGCTACTGTAACATCATAGCCAATGAAACATCGCATCCATAGTAGTGGCCTAGCCACTCTATGCCATAACAATTGTGCCTTCATACCCATTGTGACATCATAGCCATTGTAACCTCATAGCCACAATAAGGTCACAGCCATTGAGACGGCGTAGCACTTTTAAGGTCATTGACATTGGAAAGTAATAATATTTGTAATATCATAGCCCTTGTGTCGGCGTAGCCATTTTCAAAATAGCCATCGTCACGTCATAGACATCATAACACCAGAGCCATTGTAACTTCATAGCCACTGGGACGTCCTACCCACTATAATGTCATAGCTTTTATAGCGTCACAGTCATGATAAAATCACAGCCATTGCAACGCCATAGGAATTGTGACGTTGTAGCAATTGTGACATAGCAATATTAACATCACAGCTTTGTGACATCACATAAATATGAAGTCATATCGAGTGTGACTTCGTAGCAATTGTGATGTCATGGCCATTATCAATTCATAGCCATAGTGATGACGTCTCCATTGTGACATCATATCCACTTTAATTTCGTAGCCATTGAAAAGTCATAGCTACCTACAATGCCACAAGAATTGCATCGTAATAGCCACGAAAATGGCACAGCCATAGTAACGTCACAGGTACCGTAATGACACAGACATATTTAAATCAAGGCAAATTTCACGTCATAGCCATTTTGATGTCATAGCCATTCGAACGTGATAGCCACTATGATGTCATAGAAACTGTGATGTCATAGCCATTGTGACATCACAGCGACTATAACATCATATATATTGTAAGGTCAAAGCCACTGTAGTTTCATAGACATTGTTATGTCATTGCCGTTGACTTCATAACCATCATGATGTCATAGACATTGTGATGTCATAGCCACTATAATGTCACAGCCATCGTAATGTGATAGGCACCACAATGTCATAGAGATAGTATAGTAATTTCCACTGTCCTGTAATAGCCACTGTGACGTCATAGCCATTGTTAGGTCGTAGGCATTGTGACGTCATAGCCATGGAAAGCTCATGGCCACATCAATGTCATAGCCATTGAAAAGTCATAGCTACCTACAATGCCACAGGAATTGCATCATCATAGCCACGATAATGTCACAGCAATTGTAACGTCACAGGCACCGTAATGACACAGACATATTTAAGTCAATGCAAATTTCACGTCATAGCCATTTTGATGTCATAGCCATTGGAACGTCATAGCCACTATGATGTCATAGAAACTGTGATGTCATAGCCATTGTGATGTCATAGCCATTGGGATGGCATAGCCATTGTGACATCACAGCGACTATAACGTCATATATATTGTAAGGTCAAAGCCACTGTAGTTTCATAGACATTGTTATGTCATTGCCGTTGATTTCATAACCTTCATGATGTCATAGACATTGTGATGGCATAGCCACTATAATGTCACAGCCATCGTAACGTGATAGGCACCACAATGTCATAGAGATAGTATCGTCACTTCCACTGTCCTGCAATAGCCATTGTGACGTCATAGCCATTGTGATGTCATAGGCATTGTGACGTCATAGCCATGGAAACCTCATAGCCACATTAATGTCATAGCCATTGAAACGTCCTAACCTTTGTCATACCATATGCATTATAAAGTCATCGCATTTGTAATATCCTAGCCATTGTGTCGGCATTCTCATTGTCATCACAGCCATCGTCATCATGGCCATGAAAACATCAGAGCCGTGGTAACGTCATAGCTACTCTGACATCATAACCACAATAATGTCATAGCCTTTGTAAAGTCATAGTCACAATAATATCACAGACATTGTACCGTTATAGGCATTGTGTCCTCATAGCCATTGTGACATCATAGCCACTGTAACATCTTAGCCCTTGTGACATCACAGTCAGTGTGAAGTCATGTCATTTGTGACTTCATAGCAATTGCGATGTCATTGCCATCATGACGTTACAGCAACGGTGACGTCCTGGCCACTATAATGTCACAGCCAATGTAATATCTTAGGCACTACAATGCAATAGACATAGTAAAGTCATTCCCACTGTATTGTCATAGTTTTGTGACGTCGTTGCAATTGTGACGTCATAGAAATTGGAACATCGTAGCCCTTGTGATATCGTAGTCATTGTGAAGGCTTGTCAATTGTGACTTCACACCATTTGTGATGATACAGCCACTAGCACATCATATCTACTGTAAAGTCATGGCTCTTGCAATATCATAGCTACTGTAACGTCATAGCCAATGAAACATCGGATCCATAGTAATGGCCTAGCCACTCTAGTGCAATAACCATTGGGCCTTCATACCCATTGTGACATCATAGCCATTGTAACCTCATAGCCACAATAACGTCACAGCCATTGAGATGGCGTAGCATTTGTAAGGTCATAGACATTGGAAAGTAATAATATTTGTAATATCATAGCCCTTGTGTCGGCGTGGCAATTTTCAAAATAGCCATCATCACGTCATAGCCATCATAACATCAGAGCCATTGTAACTTCATAGCCCCTGGGACATCCTACCCACTATAATGTCATAGCTTTTATAACGTCACATTCATGATAATATCACAGCCATTGCAACGCCATAGCAATTGTGACGTTGTAGAAATTGCGACATAGCAATTTTAACATCATAGCTGTTGTGACATCACATAAATGTGAAGTCATATCGAGTGTGACTTGGAAGCAATTGTGTTGTCATGGCCATTATCAAGTCATAGCCATCGTGATGACGTAGCCATTGTGACGTCATACCCACTGGAATTTCATAGCCATTGAAAAGTCATAGCTACCTACAATGCCACAAGAATTGCATCGTCATAGCCACGATAATGGCACAGCCATAGTAACGTCATAGCCATTGGAACGTCATAGCCACTATGATGTCATAGAAACTGTCATGTCATAGCCATTGTGATGGCATACCCATTTTGACATCACAGCGACTATAACATCATATATATTGTAAGGTCAAAGCCACTGTAGTTTCATAGCCATTGTTATGTTAATGCCGTTGACTTCATAACCATCATGATGTCATAGACATGGTGATGGCATAGCCACTATAATGTCACAGCCATCGTAACGTGATAGGCACCACAATGTCATAGAGATAGTATCGTCATTTCCACTGCCCTGCAATAGCCCTTGTGACGTCATAGCCATTGTTATGTCATAGGCATTGTGACGTCATAGCCATTGAAACCTCATAGCCACATTAATGGCATAGCCATTGAAACGTCGTAACCTTTGTCATATCATATGCATTGTAAAGTCATCGCATTTGTAATATCCTAGCCATTGTGTCGGCATACTCATTGTGATCACAGCCATCGTCATCATGGCCATGAAAACATCAGAGCCGTGGTAATGTCATAGCTACTATGACATCATAACCACAATAATGTCATAGCCTTTGTAAAGTCATAGTCACAACAATATCACAGACGTAGAACCGTTATAGGCATTGTGTCCTCATAGCCATTGTGACATCATAGCCACTGTAATATCGTAGCCCTTGTGACATCATAGTCAGTGTGAAATCATGTCATTTGTGACTTCATAGCAATTGCGATGTCAGTGCCCTCATGATGTTACAGCAACTGTGAAGTCCTGGCCACTATAATGTCACAGCCATTGTAACATCACAGGCAACGTAATGACATAGACATATTTAACACTCTAGTGTCGGGTGAATTTCCCGCCACAATATAAGCTGGCGCGGGCAATTATTTAGGTTTCCCGCGCAAAATCAGAGTTAGTTTAAATTCCTATGTATTTTGAAGTATGGGTTCGATTGAAATGGGTATGAAACGGTTCGCATACGCAGGTAGGTATCTTTGAAACAAATATTTGGTAATACGCAGTTACAATAGGCCCGAATTTACATGTTTCCCGCACTCCAACGCAAATCTATATGAAGCGAGTTAAGACGGCTCCCGCCGAGTACGCGCAATTCACGCGAGCCGAATTAACTCGTTTCCCGCAACCCAAGTGTTAAGTCAATCCAAATTTAACGTCATAGCCATTTTGATGTCATAGCCATTGGAACGTGATAGCCACTATGATGTCATAGAAACTGTGATGTCATAGCCATTGTGACATCACAGCGACTATAACATCATATATATTGTAAGGTCAAAGCCACTGTAGTTTCATAGACATTGTTATGTCATTGCCATTGATTTCATAGCCTTCATGATGTCATAGACATTGTGATGGCATAGCCACTATAATGTCACAGCCATCGTAACGTGATAGGCACCTCAATGTCATAGAGATAGTATCGTCATTTCCACTCTCCTGCAATAGCCATTGTGACGTCATAGCCATTGTTATGTCATAGGCATTGTGACGTCATAGCCATGGAAACCTCATAGCCACATTAAGGTCATAGCCAATGAAACGTCCTAACCTTTGTCATACCATATGCATTATAAAGTCATCGCATTTGTAATATCCTAGCCATTGTGTCGGCATTCTCATTGTCATCATAGCCAGCGTCATCATGGCCATGAAAATATCAGAGCCGTGGTAAGGTCATAGCTAGTATGACATCATAACCACAATAATGTCATGGTCTTTGTAAAGTCATAGTCACAATAATATCACAGACATTGTACCGTTATAGGCATTGTGCCTCATAGCCATTGTGACATCATAGCCACTGTAACATCATAGCCCTTGTGATATCATAGTCATTGTGAAGTCATGTCATTTGTGACTTCATAGCAATTGCGATGTCATTGCCATCATGTCGTTATAACAACTGTGACGTCCTGGCCACTATAGTGTCACAGCCAATGTAATATCTTAGGCACTACAATGAAATAGACATAGTAAAGTCATTCCCACTGTATTGTCATAGCCATTGTGACGTCGTAGCAATTGTGACGTCATAGCAATTGGAATATCGTAGCCCTTGTGATATCATAGTCACTGTGAAGGCCTGTCAATTGTAACTTTATACCATTTGTGATATCACAGCCACTAGCACATCATATCTACTCTAAAGTCATGGCTCTTGCAATATCATAGCTACTGTAACGTCATAGCCAATGAAACATCGGATCCTTAGTAATGGCCTAGCCACTCTATGCCATAACAATTGTGCCTTCATACCCATTGTGACATCATAGCCATTGTAACCTCATAGCCACAATAAGGTCACAACCATTGAGACGGCGTAGCACTTTTAAGGTCATTGACATTGGGAAGTAATAATATTTGTAATATCATAGCCCTTGTGTCGGCGTAGCCATTTTCAAAATAGCCATCGTCACGTCATAGACATCATAACATCAGAGCCATTGTAACTTCATAGCCACTGGGACGTCCTACTCACTATAATGTCATAGCTTTTATAACGTCACAGTCATGATAAAATCACAGCCATTGCAACGCCATAGAAATTGTGATGTTGTAGCAATTGTGATATAGCAATATTAACATCACAGCTGTTGTGACATCACATAAATGTGAAGTCATATCGAGTGTGACTTGGAAGCAATTGTGATGTCATGGCCATTATCAAGTCATAGCCATCGTGATGACGTAGCCATTGTGACGTCATACCCACTTGAATTTCATAGCCATTGACAAGTCATAGCTACCTACAATGCCACAAGAATTGCATCGTCATAGCCGCGATAATGGCACAGCCATAGAAATGTCACAGGCACCGTAATGACACAGACATATTTAAGTCAATGCAAATTTCACGTCATAGCCATTTTGATGTCATAGCCATTGGAACGTCATAGCCACTATGATGTCATAGAAACTGTGATGTGATAGCCATTGTGATGTCATAGCCATTTGATGGCATACCCATTGTGACATCACAGCGACTATAACATCATATATATTGTAAGGTCAAAGCCTCTGTAGTTTCATAGACATTGTTATGTTATTGCAGTTGACTTCATAACCATCATGATGTCATAGACATTGTGATGGCATAGCCACTATAGTGTCACAGCCATCGTAACGTGATAGGCACCACAATGTTATAGAGATAGTATCGTCATTTCCACTGCCCTGCAATAGCCATTGTGACGTCATACCCACTTGAATTTCATAGCCATTGAAAAGTCATAGCTACCTACAATGCGCCAAGAATTGCATCGTCATAGCCACGATAATGGCACAGCCATAGTAACGTCACAGGCACCGTAATGACACAGATATATTTAAGTCAATGCAAATTTCAGGTCATAGCCATTTTGATGTCATAGCCATTGGAACGTCATAGCCACTATGATGTCACAGCCATCGTAACGTGATAGGCACCACAATTTCATAGAGATAGTATCGTCATTTCCACTGCCCTGCAATAGCCATTGTGACGTCATAGCCATTGTTATGTCATAGGCATTGTGACGTCATAGCCATTGAAACCTCATAGCCACATTAATGTCATAGCCATTGAAACGTCGTAACCTTTTTCATATCATATGCATTGTAAAGTCATTGCATTTGTAATATCCTAGTCATTGTGTCGGCATACTCATTGTGATCACAGCCATCATCATCACGGCCATGAAAACATCAGAGCCGTGGTAACGTCATAGCTACTATGACATCATAACCACAATAATGTCATAGCCTTTGTAAAGTCATAGTCACAACAATATCACAGACATTGTACCGTTTTAGGCATTGTGTCCTCATAGCCATTGTGACATCATAGCCACTGTAACATCATAGCCCTTGTGCTATCATAGTCATTGTGAAGTCATGTCATTTGTGACTTCATAGCAATTGCGATGTCTTTGCCATCATGTCGTTATAGCAACTGTGACGTCCTGGCCACTATAATGTCACAGCCAATGTAATATCTTAGGCACTACAATGCAGTAGACATAGTATAGTCATTCCCACTGTATGGTCATAGCCATTGTGACGTCGTAGCAATTGTGACGTCATTGCAATTGGAATATTGTAGCCCTTGTGATATCATAGTCATTTTGTAGGCTTGTCAATTGTGACTTTATACCATTTGTGATGTCACAGCCACTAGCACATCATATCTACTGTAAAGTCATGGCTATTGCAATATCATAGCTACTGTAACATCATAGCCAATGAAACATCGCATCCATAGTAGTGGCCTAGCCACTCTATGCCATAACAATTGTGCCTTCATACCCATTGTGACATCATAGCCATTGTAACCTCATAGCCACAATAAGGTCACAGCCATTGAGACGGCGTAGCACTTTTAAGGTCATTGACATTGGAAAGTAATAATATTTGTAATATCATAGCCCTTGTGTCGGCGTAGCCATTTTCAAAATAGCCATCGTCACGTCATAGACATCATAACACCAGAGCCATTGTAACTTCATAGCCACTGGGACGTCCTACCCACTATAATGTCATAGCTTTTATAGCGTCACAGTCATGATAAAATCACAGCCATTGCAACGCCATAGGAATTGTGACGTTGTAGCAATTGTGACATAGCAATATTAACATCACAGCTTTGTGACATCACATAAATATGAAGTCATATCGAGTGTGACTTCGTAGCAATTGTGATGTCATGGCCATTATCAATTCATAGCCATAGTGATGACGTCTCCATTGTGACATCATATCCACTTTAATTTCGTAGCCATTGAAAAGTCATAGCTACCTACAATGCCACAAGAATTGCATCGTAATAGCCACGAAAATGGCACAGCCATAGTAACGTCACAGGTACCGTAATGACACAGACATATTTAAATCAAGGCAAATTTCACGTCATAGCCATTTTGATGTCATAGCCATTGGAACGTGATAGCCACTATGATGTCATAGAAACTGTGATGTCCTAGCCATTGTGACATCACAGCGACTATAACATCATATATATTGTAAGGTCAAAGCCACTGTAGTTTCATAGACATTGTTATGTCATTGCCGTTGACTTCATAACCATCATGATGTCATAGACATTGTGATGTCATAGCCACTATAATGTCACAGCCATCGTAATGTGATAGGCACCACAATGTCATAGAGATAGTATAGTAATTTCCACTGTCCTGTAATAGCCACTGTGACGTCATAGCCATTGTTAGGTCGTAGGCATTGTGACGTCATAGCCATGGAAAGCTCATGGCCACATCAATGTCATAGCCATTGAAAAGTCATAGCTACCTACAATGCCACAGGAATTGCATCATCATAGCCACGATAATGTCACAGCAATTGTAACGTCACAGGCACCGTAATGACACAGACATATTTAAGTCAATGCAAATTTCACGTCATAGCCATTTTGATGTCATAGCCATTGGAACGTCATAGCCACTATGATGTCATAGAAACTGTGATGTCATAGCCATTGTGATGTCATAGCCATTGGGATGGCATAGCCATTGTGACATCACAGCGACTATAACGTCATATATATTGTAAGGTCAAAGCCACTGTAGTTTCATAGACATTGTTATGTCATTGCCGTTGATTTCATAACCTTCATGATGTCATAGACATTGTGATGGCATAGCCACTATAATGTCACAGCCATCGTAACGTGATAGGCACCACAATGTCATAGAGATAGTATCGTCACTTCCACTGTCCTGCAATAGCCATTGTGACGTCATAGCCATTGTGATGTCATAGGCATTGTGACGTCATAGCCATGGAAACCTCATAGCCACATTAATGTCATAGCCATTGAAACGTCGTAACCTTTGTCATACCATATGCATTATAAAGTCATCGCATTTGTAATATCCTAGCCATTGTGACGTCATAGCCATTGTTATGTCATAGGCATTGTGACGTCATAGCCATGGAAACCTCATAGCCACATTAATGTCATAGCCATTGAAACGTCCTAACCTTTGTCATACCATATGCATTATAAAGTCATCGCATTTGTAATATCCTAGCCATTGTGTCGGCATTCTCATTGTCATCACAGCCATCGTCATCATGGCCATGAAAACATCAGAGCCGTGGTAACGTCATAGCTACTCTGACATCATAACCACAAAAATGTCATAGCCTTTGTAAAGTCATAGTCACAATAATATCACAGACATTGTACCGTTATAGGCATTGTGTCCTCATAGCCATTGTGACATCATAGCCACTGTAACATCTTAGCCCTTGTGACATCACAGTCAGTGTGAAGTCATGTCATTTGTGACTTCATAGCAATTGCGATGTCATTGCCATCATGACGTTACAGCAACGGTGACGTCCTGGCCACTATAATGTCACAGCCAATGTAATATCTTAGGCACTACAATGCAATAGACATAGTAAAGTCATTCCCACTGTATTGTCATAGTTTTGTGACGTCGTTGCAATTGTGACGTCATAGCAATTGGAACATCGTAGCCCTTGTGATATCGTAGTCATTGTGAAGGCTTGTCAATTGTGACTTCACACCATTTGTGATGATACAGCCACTAGCACATCATATCTACTGTAAAGTCATGGCTCTTGCAATATCATAGCTACTGTAACGTCATAGCCAATGAAACATCGGATCCATAGTAATGGCCTAGCCACTCTAGTGCAATAACCATTGTGCCTTCATACCCATTGTGACATCATAGCCATTGTAACCTCATAGCCACAATAACGTCACAGCCATTGAGATGGCGTAGCATTTGTAAGGTCATAGACATTGGAAAGTAATAATATTTGTAATATCATAGCCCTTGTGTCGGCGTAGCCATTTTCAAAATAGCCATCGTCACGTCATAGCCATCATAACATCAGAGCCATTGTAACTTCATAGCCCCTGGGACATCCTACCCACTATAATGTCATAGCTTTTATAACGTCACATTCATGATAATATCACAGCCATTGCAACGCCATAGCAATTGTCACGTTGTAGAAATTGCGACATAGCAATTTTAACATCATAGCTGTTGTGACATCACATAAATGTGAAGTCATATCGAGTGTGACTTGGAAGCAATTGTGTTGTCATGGCCATTATCAAGTCATAGCCATCGTGATGACGTAGCCATTGTGACGTCATACCCACTGGAATTTCATATCCATTGAAAAGTCATAGCTACCTACAATGCCACAAGAATTGCATCGTCATAGCCACGATAATGGCACAGCCATAGTAACGTCATAGCCATTGGAACGTCATAGCCACTATGATGTCATAGAAACTGTCATGTCATAGCCATTGTGATGGCATACCCATTTTGACATCACAGCGACTATAACATCATATATATTGTAAGGTCAAAGCCACTGTAGTTTCATAGCCATTGTTATGTTAATGCCGTTGACTTCATAACCATCATGATGTCATAGACATGGTGATGGCATAGCCACTATAATGTCACAGCCATCGTAACGTGATAGGCACCACAATGTCATAGAGATAGTATCGTCATTTCCATTGCCCTGCAATAGCCCTTGTGACGTCATAGCCATTGTTATGTCATAGGCATTGTGACGTCATAGCCATTGAAACCTCATAGCCACATTAATGGCATAGCCATTGAAACGTCGTAACCTTTGTCATATCATATGCATTGTAAAGTCATCGCATTTGTAATATCCTAGCCATTGTGTCGGCATACTCATTGTGATCACAGCCATCGTCATCATGGCCATGAAAACATCAGAGCCGTGGTAATGTCATAGCTACTATGACATCATAACCACAATAATGTCATAGCCTTTGTAAAGTCATAGTCACAACAATATCACAGACGTAGAACCGTTATAGGCATTGTGTCCTCATAGCCATTGTGACATCATAGCCACTGTAATATCGTAGCCCTTGTGACATCATAGTCAGTGTGAAATCATGTCATTTGTGACTTCATAGCAATTGCGATGTCAGTGCCCTCATGATGTTACAGCAACTGTGAAGTCCTGGCCACTATAATGTCACAGCCATTGTAACATCACAGGCAACGTAATGACATAGACATATTTAACACTCTAGTGTCGGGTGAATTTCCCGCCACAATATAAGCTGGCGCGGGCAATTATTTAGGTTTCCCGCGCAAAATCAGAGTTAGTTTAAATTCCTATGTATTTTGAAGTATGGGTTCGATTGAAATGGGTATGAAACGGTTCGCATACGCAGGTAGGTATCTTTGAAACAAATATTTGGTAATACGCAGTTACAATAGGCCCGAATTTACATGTTTCCCGCACTCCAACGCAAATCTATATGAAGCGAGTTAAGACGGCTCCCGCCGAGTACGCGCAATTCACGCGAGCCGAATTAACTCGTTTCCCGCAACCCAAGTGTTAAGTCAATCCAAATTTAACGTCATAGCCATTTTGATGTCATAGCCATTGGAACGTGATAGCCACTATGATGTCATAGAAACTGTGATGTCATAGCCATTGTGACATCACAGCGACTATAACATCATATATATTGTAAGGTCAAAGACACTGTAGTTTCATAGACATTGTTATGTCATTGCCATTGATTTCATAGCCTTCATGATGTCATAGACATTGTGATGGCATAGCCACTATAATGTCACAGCCATCGTAACGTGATAGGCACCTCAATGTCATAGAGATAGTATCGTCATTTCCACTCTCCTGCAATAGCCATTGTGACGTCATAGCCATTGTTATGTCATAGGCATTGTGACGTCATAGCCATGGAAACCTCATAGCCACATTAATGTCATAGCCATTGAAACGTCCTAACCTTTGTCATACCATATGCATTATAAAGTCATCGCATTTGTAATATCCTAGCCATTGTGTCGGCATTCTCATTGTCATCATAGCCAGCGTCATCATGGCCATGAAAATATCAGAGCCGTGGTAAGGTCATAGCTAGTATGACATCATAACCACAATAATGTCATGGTCTTTGTAAAGTCATAGTCACAATAATATCACAGACATTGTACCGTTATAGGCATTGTGCCTCATAGCCATTGTGACATCATAGCCACTGTAACATCATAGCCCTTGTGATATCATAGTCATTGTGAAGTCATGTCATTTGTGACTTCATAGCAATTGCGATGTCATTGCCATCATGTCGTTATAACAACTGTGACGTCCTGGCCACTATAGTGTCACAGCCAATGTAATATCTTAGGCACTACAATGCAATAGACATAGTAAAGTCATTCCCACTGTATGGTCATAGCCATTGTGACGTCGTAGCAATTGTGACGTCATAGCAATTGGAATATCTTAGCCCTTGTGATATCATAGTCACTGTGAAGGCTTGTCAACTGTAACTATATACCATTTGTGATGTCACAGCCACTAGCACATCATATCTACTGTAAAGTCATGGCTCTTGCAATATCATAGCTACTGTAACGTCATAGCCAATGAAACATCGGATCCTTTGTAATGGCCTAGCCACTCTATGCCATAACAATTGTTTCCTTCATACCCATTGTGACATCATAGCCATTGTAACCTCGTAGCCACAATAAGGTCACAGCCATTGAGACAGCGTAGCACTTTTAAGGTCATTGACGTTGGAAAGTAGTAATATTTGTAATATCATAGCCCTTGTGTCGGCGTAGCCATTTTCAAAATAGCCATCATCACGTCATAGACATCATAACATCAGAGCCATTGTAACTTCATAGCCACTGGGACGTCCTACCCACTATAATGTCATAGCTTTTATAACGTCACAGTCATGATAAAATCACAGCCATTGCAACTCCATAGAAATTGTGACGTTGTAGCAATTGTGACATAGCAATATTAACATCACAGCTGTTGTGACATCACATAAATGTGAAGTCATATCGAGTGTGACTTGGAAGCAATTGTGATGTCATGGCCATTATCAAGTCATAGCCATCGTGATGACGTAGCCATTGTGACGTCATACCCACTTGAATTTCATAGCCATTGAAAAGTCATAGCTACCTACAATGCCACAAGAATTGCATCATCATAGCCACGATAATGGCACAGCCATAGTAACGTCACAGGCACCGTAATGACACAGACATATTTAAGTCAATGCAAATTTCACGTCATAGCCATTTTGATGTCATAGCCATTGGAACGTCATAGCCACTATGATGTCATAGAAACTGTGATGTGATAGCCATTGTGATGTCATAGCCATTGTGATGGCATACCCGTTGTGACATCACAGCGACTATAACATCATATATATTGTAAGGTCAAAGCCACTGTAGTTTCATAGACATTGTTATGTCATTGCCGTTGACTTCATAACCATCATGATGTCATAGACATTGTGATCGCATAGCCACTATAATGTCACAGCCATCGTAACGTGATAGGCACCACAATGTCCTAGAGATAGTATCGTCACTTCCACTGTCCCGCAATAGCCATTGTGACGTCATAGCCATTGTTATGTCATAGGCATTGTGACGTCATAGCCATGGAAACCTCATAGCCACATTAATGTCATAGCCATTGAAACGTCGTAACCTTTGTCATACCATATGCATTATAAAGTCATCGCATTTGTAATATCCTAGCCATTGTGTCGGCATTCTCATTGTCATCACAGCCATCGTCATCATGGCCATGAAAACATCAGAGCCGTGGTAACGTCATAGCTACTATGACATCATAACCACAATAATGTCATAGCCTTTGTAAAGTCATAGTCACAATAATATCACAGACATTGTACCGTTATTGGCATTGTGTCCTCATAGCCATTGTGACATCATAGCCACTGTAACATCTTAGCCCTTGTGACATCACAGTCAGTGTGAAGTCATGTCATTTGTGACTTCATAGCAATTGCGATGTCATTGCCATCATGACGTTACAGCAACGGTGACGTCCTGGCCACTATAATGTCACAGCCAATGTAATATCTTAGGCACTACAATGCAATAGACATAGTAAAGTCATTCCCACTGTATTGTCATAGCCATTGTGACGTCGTAGCAATTGTGACGTCATAGCAATTGGAATATCGTAGCCCTTGTGATATCATAGTCACTGTGAAGGCCTGTCAATTGTAACTTTATACCATTTGTGATATCACAGCCACTAGCACATCATATCTACTCTAAAGTCATGGCTCTTGCAATATCATAGCTACTGTAACGTCATAGCCAATGAAACATCGGATCCTTAGTAATGGCCTAGCCACTCTATGCCATAACAATTGTGCCTTCATACCCATTGTGACATCATAGCCATTGTAACCTCATAGCCACAATAAGGTCACAACCATTGAGACGGCGTAGCACTTTTAAGGTCATTGACATTGGGAAGTAATAATATTTGTAATATCATAGCCCTTGTGTCGGCGTAGCCATTTTCAAAATAGCCATCGTCACGTCATAGACATCATAACATCAGAGCCATTGTAACTTCATAGCCACTGGGACGTCCTACTCACTATAATGTCATAGCTTTTATTACGTCACAGTCATGATAAAATCACAGCCATTGCAACGCCATAGAAATTGTGATGTTGTAGCAATTGTGATATAGCAATATTAACATCACAGCTGTTGTGACATCACATAAATTTGAAGTCATATCGAGTGTGACTTGGAAGCAATTGTGATGTCATGGCCATTATCAAGGCATAGCCATCGTGATGACGTAGCCATTGTGACGTCATACCCACTTGAATTTCATAGCCATTGACAAGTCATAGCTACCTACAATGCCACAAGAATTGCATCGTCATAGCCGCGATAATGGCACAGCCATAGAAATGTCACAGGCACCGTAATGACACAGACATATTTAAGTCAATGCAAATTTCACGTCATAGCCATTTTGATGTCATAGCCATTGGAACGTCATAGCCACTATGATGTCATAGAAACTGTGATGTGATAGCCATTGTGATGTCATAGCCATTTGATGGCATACCCATTGTGACATCACAGCGACTATAACATCATATATATTGTAAGGTCAAAGCCTCTGTAGTTTCATAGACATTGTTATGTTATTGCAGTTGACTTCATAACCATCATGATGTCATAGACATTGTGATGGCATAGCCACTATAGTGTCACAGCCATCGTAACGTGATAGGCACCACAATGTTATAGAGATAGTATCGTCATTTCCACTGCCCTGCAATAGCCATTGTGACGTCATACCCACTTGAATTTCATAGCCATTGAAAAGTCATAGCTACCTACAATGCGCCAAGAATTGCATCGTCATAGCCACGATAATGGCACAGCCATAGTAACGTCACAGGCACCGTAATGACACAGACATATTTAAGTCAATGCAAATTTCAGGTCATAGCCATTTTGATGTCATAGCCATTGGAACGTCATAGCCACTATGATGTCATAGCCTTCGTAACGTGATAGGCACCACAATTTCATAGAGATAGTATCGTCATTTCCAATGCCCTGCAATAGCCATTGTGACGTCATAGCCATTGTTATGTCATAGGCATTGTGACGTCATAGCCATTGAAACCTCATAGCCACATTAATGTAATAGCCATTGAAACGTCGTAACCTTCGTCATATCATATGCATTGTAAAGTCTTCGCATTTGTAATATCCTAGCCATTGTGTCGGCATACTCATTGTGATCACAGCCATCGTCATCATGGCCATGAAAACATCAGAGCCGTGGTAACGTCATAGCTACTATGACATCATAACCACAATAATGTCATAGCCTTTGTAAAGTCATAGTCACAACAATATCACAGACGTAGAACCGTTATAGCCATTGTGCCCTCATAGCCATTGTGAAATCATAGCCACTGTAATATCATAGCCCTTGTGACATCATAGTCAGTGTGAAATCATGTCATTTGTGACTTCATAGCAATTGCGATGTCATTGCCCTCATGATGTTACAGCAACTGTGAAGTCCTGGCCACTATAATGTCACAGCCATTGTAACATCACAGGCAACGTAATGACATAGACATATTTAAGTCAATACAAGTTTAACGTCATAGCCATTTTGATGGCATAGCCATTGGAACGTGATAGCCACTATGATGTCATAGAAACTGTGATGTCATAGCCATTGTGATGCCATAGCCATAGTGATGGCATAGCCATTGTGACATCACAGCGACTATAACATCATATATATTTTAAGGTCAAAGCCACTGTAGTTTCATAGACATTGTTACGTCATTGCCGTTGACTTCATAACCATCATGATGTCATAGACATTGTGATGGGAATTGCATCGTCATAGCCACGATAATGTCACAGCAATTGTAACGTCACAGGCACCGTAATGACACAGACATATTTAAGTCAATGCAAATTTCACGTCATAGCCAATTTGATGTCATAGCCATTGGAACGTCATAGCCACTATGATGTCATAGAAACTGTGATGTCATAGCCATTGTGATGTCATAGCCATTGTGATGGCATAGCCATTGTGACATCACAGCGACTATAACATCATATGTATTGTAAGGTCAAAGCCACTGTAGTTTCATAGACATTGTTATGTCATTGCGGTTGATTTCATAACCTTCATGATGTCATAGACATTGTGATGGCATAGCCACTATAATGTCACAGGCATCGTAACGTGATAGGCACCACAATGTCCTAGAGATAGTATCGTCACTTCCACTGTCCCTCAATAGCCATTGTGACGTCATAACCATTGTGATGTCATAGGCATTGTGACGTCATAGCCATGGAAACCTCATAGCCACATTAATGTCATAGCCATTGAAACGTCGTAATCTTTGTCATACCATATGCATTATAAAGTCATCGCATTTGTAATATCCTAGCCATTGTGTCGGCATTCTCATTGTCATCACAGCCATCGTCATCATGGCCATGAAAACATCAGAGCCGTGGTAACGTCATAGCTACTATGACATCATAACCACAATAATGTCATAGCCTTTGTAAAGTCATAGTCACAATAATATCACAGACATTGTACCGTTATAGCCATTGTGTCCTCATAGCCATTGTGACATCATAGCCACTGTAACATCATAGCCCTTGTGATATCATAGTCATTGTGAAGTCATGTCATTTGTGACTTCATAGCAATTGCGATGTCATTGCCATCATGTCGTTATAGCAACTGTGACGTCCTGGCCACTATAATGTCACAGCCAATGTAATATCTTAGGCACTACAATGCAATAGACATAGTAAAGTCATTCCCACTGTATGGTCATAGCCATTGTGACGTCGTAGCAATTGTGACGTCATAGCAATTGGAATATCTTAGCCCTTGTGATATCATAGTCACTGTGAAGGCTTGTCAACTGTAACTATATACCATTTGTGATGTCACAGCCACTAGCACATCATATCTACTGTAAAGTCATGGCTCTTGCAATATCATAGCTACTGTAACGTCATAGCCAATGAAACATCGGATCCTTTGTAATGGCCTAGCCACTCTATGCCATAACAATTGTTTCCTTCATACCCATTGTGACATCATAGCCATTGTAACCTCGTAGCCACAATAAGGTCACAGCCATTGAGACAGCGTAGCACTTTTAAGGTCATTGACGTTGGAAAGTAGTAATATTTGTAATATCATAGCCCTTGTGTCGGCGTAGCCATTTTCAAAATAGCCATCATCACGTCATAGACATCATAACATCAGAGCCATTGTAACTTCATAGCCACTGGGACGTCCTACCCACTATAATGTCATAGCTTTTATAACGTCACAGTCATGATAAAATCACAGCCATTGCAACTCCATAGAAATTGTGACGTTGTAGCAATTGTGACATAGCAATATTAACATCACAGCTGTTGTGACATCACATAAATGTGAAGTCATATCGAGTGTGACTTGGAATCAATTGTGATGTCATGGCCATTATCAAGTCATAGCCATCGTGATGACGTAGCCATTGTGACGTCATACCCACTTGAATTTCATAGCCATTGAAAAGTCATAGCTACCTACAATGCCACAAGAATTGCATCGTCATAGCCACGATAATGGCACAGCCATAGTAACGTCACAGGCACCGTAATGACACAGACATATTTAAGTCAATGCAAATTTCACGTCATAGCCATTTTGATGTCATAGCCATTGGAACGTCATAGCCACTATGATGTCATAGAAACTGTGATGTGATAGCCATTGTGATGTCATAGCCATTGTGATGGCATACCCGTTGTGACATCACAGCGACTATAACATCATATATATTGTAAGGTCAAAGCCACTGTAGTTTCATAGACATTGTTATGTCATTGCCGTTGACTTCATAACCATCATGATGTCATAGACATTGTGATCGCATAGCCACTATAATGTCACAGCCATCGTAACGTGATAGGCACCACAATGTCCTAGAGATAGTATCGTCACTTCCACTGTCCCGCAATAGCCATTGTGACGTCATAGCCATTGTTATGTCATAGGCATTGTGACGTCATAGCCATGGAAACCTCATAGCCACATTAATGTCATAGCCATTGAAACGTCGTAACCTTTGTCATACCATATGCATTATAAAGTCATCGCATTTGTAATATCCTAGCCATTGTGTCGGCATTCTCATTGTCATCACAGCCATCGTCATCATGGCCATGAAAACATCAGAGCCGTGGTAACGTCATAGCTACTATGACATCATAACCACAATAATGTCATAGCCTTTGTAAAGTCATAGTCACAATAATATCACAGACATTGTACCGTTATTGGCATTGTGTCCTCATAGCCATTGTGACATCATAGCCACTGTAACATCTTAGCCCTTGTGACATCACAGTCAGTGTGAAGTCATGTCATTTGTGACTTCATAGCAATTGCGATGTCATTGCCATCATGACGTTACAGCAACGGTGACGTCCTGGCCACTATAATGTCACAGCCAATGTAATATCTTAGGCACTACAATGCAATAGACATAGTAAAGTCATTCCCACTGTATTGTCATAGCCTTTGTGACGTCGTAGCAATTGTGACGTCACAGCAATTGGAATATCGCAGCCCTTGTGATATCATAGTCATTGTGAAGGCTTGTCAATTGTGACTTTATACCATTTGTGATGTCACAGCCACTAGCACATCATATCTACTGTAAAGTCATGGCTCTTGCAATATCATAGCTACTGTAACGTCATAGCCAATGAAACATCGGATCCATAGTAATGGCCTAGCCACTCTATGCCATAACCTTGTGCCTTCATACCCATTGTGATATCATAGCCATTGTAAACTCATAGCCACAATAACGTCACAGCCATTGAGATGGCGTAGCATTTGTAAGGTCATAGACATTGGAAAGTAATAATATTTGTAATATCATAGCCCTTGTGTCGGCATAGCCATTTTCAATATAGCCATCGTCATGTCATAGCCATCATAACATCAGAGCCATTGTAACTTCATAGCCCCTGGGACATCCTACCCACTATAATGTCATAGCTTTTATAACGTCACATTCATGATAATATCACAGCCATTGCAACGCCATAGGAATTGTGACGTTGTAGCAATTGTGACATAGCAATTTTAACATCATAGCTGTTGTGACATCACATTAATGTGAAGTCATATCGAGTGTGATTTCATAGCAATTGTGATGTCATGGCCATTATCAAGTCATAGCCATCGTGATGACATAGCCATTGTGACGTCATACCCACTTGAATTTCATAGCCATTGAAAAGTCATAGCTACCTACAATGCCACAAGAATTGCATCGTCATAGCCACGATAATGGCACAGCCATAGTAACGTCACAGGCACCGTAATGACACAGACATATTTAAGTCAATGCAAATTTCACGTCATAGCCATTTTGATGTCATAGCCATTTTAACGTCATAGCCACTATGATGTCATAGAAACTGTGATGTCATAGCCATTGTGATGTCATAGCCATTGTGATGGCATAACCATTGTGACATCACAGCGACAATAACATCATATATATTGTAAGGTCAAAGCCACTGTAGTTTCATAGACATTGTTATGTCATTGCCGTTGATATCATAACCTTCATGATGTCATAGACATTGTGATGGCATAACCACTATAATGTCACAGCCATCGTAACGTGATAGGCACCACAATGTCCTAGAGATAGTATCGTCATTTCCACTGTCCTGCAATAGCCATTGTGACGTCATAGCCACTGTTATGTCATAGGCTTTGTGACGTCATAGCCATGGAAACCTCATAGCCACATTAATGTCATAGCCATTGAAACGTCGTAACCTTTGTCATACCATATGCATTATAAAGTCATCGCATTTGTAATATCCTTCCCATTGTGTCGGCATTCTCATTGTCATCATAGCCAGCGTCATCATGGCCATGAAAATATCAGAGCCGTGCTAAGGTCATAGCTACTATGACATCATAACCACAATAATGTCATAGCCTTTGTAAAGTCATAGTCACAATAATATCACAGACATTGTACCGTTATAGGCATTGTGTCCTCATAGCCATTGTGACATCATAGCCACTGTAACATCATAGCCCTTGTGATATCATAGTCATTGTGAAGTCATGTCATTTGTGACTTCATAGCAATTGCGATGTCATTGCCATCATGACGTTACAGCAACCGTGACGTCCTGGCCACTATAATGTCACAGCCAATGTAATATCTTAGGCACTACAATGCAATAGACATAGCAAAGTCATTCCCACTGTATGGTCATAGCCATTGTGACGTCGTAGCAATTGTGACGTCATAGCAATTGGAATATCTTAGCCCTTGTGATATCATAGTCACTGTGAAGGCTTGTCAATTGTAACTTTATACCATTTGTGATATCAGAGCCACTAGCACATCATATCTACTGTAAAGTCATGGCTCTTGCAATATCATAGCTACTGTAACGTCATAGCCAATGAAACATCGGATCCTTTGTAATGGCCTAGCCACTCTATGCCATAACAATTGTGCCTTCATACCCATTGTGACATCATAGCCATTGTAACCTCATAGCCACAATAAGGTCACAGCCATTGAGACAGCGTAGCACTTTTAAGGTCATTGACGTTGGAAAGTAATAATATTTGTAATATCATAGCCCTTGTGTCGGCGTAGCCATTTTCAAAATAGCCATCATCACGTCATAGACATCATAACATCAGAGCCATTGTACCTTCATAGCCACTGGGACGTCCTACCCACTATAATGTCATAGCTTTTATAACGTCACAGTCATGATAAAATCACAGCCATTGCAACTCCATAGAAATTGTGACGTTGTAGCAATTGTGACATAGCAATATTAACATCACAGCTGTTGTGACATCACATAAATGTGAAGTCATATCGAGTGTGACTTGGAAGCAATTGTGATGTCATGGCCATTATCAAGTCATAGCCATCGTGATGACGTAGCCATTGTGACGTCATACCCACTTGAATTTCATAGCCCTTGAAAAGTCATAGCTAGTACAATGCCACAGGAATTGCATCGCCATAGCCACGATAATGTCACAGCCATTGTAACGTCACAGGCACCGTAATGACACAGACATATTTAAGTCATTGCAAATTTAACATCAAAGCCATTTTGATGTCATAGCCATTGGACTGTCATAGCCACTATGATGTCATAGAAACTGTAATGTCATAGCCATTGTGATGTCATAGCCATTGTGATGGCATAGCCATTGTGACATCACAGCAACTATAACATCATATATATTTTAAGGTCAAAGCCACTGTAGTTTCATAGACATTGTTATGTCTTTGCCGTTGACTTCATAACCATCATGACGTCATAGACATTGTTATGGCATAGCCACTATATGTCACAGCCATCGTAACGTGATAGGCACCACAATGTCATAGAGATAGTACAGTCATTTCCACTGTCCTGTAATAACCATTGTGACGTCCTAGTCATTGTGATGTCATAGGCATTGTGACGTCATAGCCATTGAAACCTCATAGACACATTAATGTCATAGCCTTTGAAACGTCGTAACCTTTGTAATATCATATACATTGTAAAGTCATCGCATTTGTAATATCCTAGCCATTTTGTCGGTATACTCATTGTCATCATAGCCATCGTCATCATGGCCATGAAAACATCAGAGCCGTGGTAACGTCATAGCTACTATGACATCATTACCACAATAATGTCATGGTCTTTGTAAAGTCATAGTCACAATAATATCACAGACATTGTACCGTTATAACCATTGTGTCCTCATAGCCATTGTGACATCATAGCCACTGTAACATTATAGCCCTTGTGATATCATAGTCATTGTGAAGTCATGTCATTTGTGACTTCATAGCAATTGCGATGTCATTGCCATCATGACGTTACAGCAACCGTGACGTCCTGGCCACTATAATGTCACAGACAATGTAATATCTTAGGCACTACCATGCAATAGACATAGTAAAGTCATTTTCACTGTATTGTCATAGCCACTGTGACGTAGTAGCAATTGTGACGTCATAGCAATTGGAACATCATAACCCTTGTGATATCATAGTCATTGTGAAGGCTTGTCAATTGTGACTTCATACCATTTGTGATGTCATAGCCACTAGCACATCACATCTACTGGACAGTCATGGCTCTTGCAATATCATAGCTACTGTAATGTCATAGCCAATGAAACATCGGATCCATAGTATTGGCCTAGCCACTCTAGTGCCAAAACCATTGTGCCTTCATACCGATTGTGATATCATAGCCATTGTAACCTCATAGCCACAATAACGTCACAGCCATTGAGACGGCGTAGCATTTGTAAGGTCATAGACATGGGAAAGTAATAATATTTGTAATATCATAGCCATTGTGTCGGCGTAGCCATTTTCAATACAGCCATGGTCACGTCGTAGCCATCATAACATCAGAGCCATTGTAACTTCATAGCCACTGGGACGTCCTACCCACTATAATGTCATAGCTTCTTTAACGTCATAATCATGATAATATTACAGCCATTGCAACGCTATAGGAATTGTGACCTTGTAGAAATTGTGACAAAGCAATTTTAACATCATAGCTGTTGTGACATCACATAATTGTGAAGTCATATCAAGTGTGACTTCGTAGCAACTGTGATGTCATGGCCATTATCAAGTCATAGCCATAGTGATGACATAGCCATTGTGACGTTATACCTACTTAAATTTCATATCCCTTGAAAAGTCATAGCTACTAAAATGCCACAGGAATTGCATCGTCATAGCCACGATAATGTCACAGCCATTGTAACGTCACAGGCACCGTAATGACACAGACATATTTAAGTCATTGCAAATTTAACATCAAAGCCATTTTGATGTCATAGCCATTGGAAGGTCAGAGCCACTATGATGTCATAGAAACTGTGATGTCATAGCCATTGTGATGTCATAGCCATTGTGATGGCATAGCCATTGTGACATCACAGCATCTATAACATCATATATATTGTAAGATCAAAGCCACTGTAGTTTCATAGACATTGTTATGTCTTTGCCGTTCACTTCATAACCATCATGACGTCATAGACATTGTGATGGCATAGCCACTATAGTGTCACAGCCATCATAACGTGATAGGCACCACAATGTCATAGAGATAGTATAGTCATTTCCACTGTCCTGTAATAGCCATTGTGACATCATAGCCATCGAGACCTCATAGCCACATTAATGTCATAGCCTTTGAAACGTCGTAACCTTTGTAATATCATATACATTGTAAAGTCATCGCATTTGTAATATCCTAGCCATTGTGTCGACATACTCATTTTCATCATAGCCATCGTCATCATGGCCATGAAAACATCAGAGCCGTGGTAACGTCATAGCTACTATGACATCATTACCACAATAATGTCATAGCCTTTGTAAAGTCATAGTCACAATAATATCACAGACATTGTACCGTTATAGCCATTGTGTCCTCATAGCCATTGTGACATCATAGCCACTGTAACATCATAGCCTTTGTGATGTCATAGTCATTGTGAAGTCATGTCATTTGTGACTTCATAGCAATTGCGATGTCATTGCCATCATGACGTTACAGCAACCGTGACGTCCTGGCCACTATAATGTCACAGCCAATGTAATATCTTAGGCACTACCATGCAATAGACATAGTAAGGTCATTCCCACTGTATTGTCATAGCCATTGTGACGTCGTAGCAATTGTGTAGTCATAGCAATTGGAACATCGTAGCCCTTGTGATATCATAGTCATTGTGAAGGCTTGTCAATTGTGACTTCATACCATTTGTGATGTCATAGCCACTAGCCCATCACATCTACTGTAAATTCATGGCTCTTGCAATATCATAGCTACTGTAATGTCATAGCCAATGAAACATCGGATCCATAGTAATGGGCTAGCCACTCTAGTGCCATAACCATTGTGCCTTCATACCCATTGTGATATCTTAGCCATTGTAACCTCATAGCCACAATAACGTCACAGCCATTGAGACGGCATAGCATTTGTAAGGTCATAGACATTGGAAAGTAATAATATTTGTAATATCATAGCCATTGTGTCGGCGTAGCCATTTTCAATATAGCCATCGTCATGTCGTAGCCATCATAACATCAGAGCCATTGTAACTACATAGCCACTGGGACGTCCTACACACTATAATGTCATAGCTTTTATATGGTCACAGTCATGATAATATCACAGCCATTGCAACGCCATAGGAATTGTGACGTTGTAGCAATTGTGACATAGCAATTTTAACACCAAAGCTGTTGTGACATCACATAAATGTGAAGTAATAGCAAGTGTGACTTTGTAGCAATTGTGATGTCATGGCCATTATCAAGTCATAGCCATAGTGATGACGTAGCCATTGTGACGTTATACCCACTTTAATTTCATAGCCCTTGAAAAGTCATAGCTACTACAATGCCACAGGAATTGCATCGCCATAGCCACGATAATGTCACAGCCATTGAAACTTCACAGGCACCGTAATGACACAGACATATTTAAGTCATTGCAAATTTAACATCAAAGCCATTTTGATGTCATAGCCATTGGACCGTCATAGCCACTATGATGTCATAGAAACTGTAATGTCATAGCCATTGTGATGTCATAGCCATTGTGATGGCATAGCCATTGTGACATCACAGCAACTATAACATCATATATATTGTAAGGTCAAAGCCACTGTAGTTTCATAGACATTGTTATGTCTTTGCCGTTGACTTCATAACCATCATGACGTCATAGACATTGTGATGGCATAGCCACTATAGTGTCACAGCCATCGTAACGTGATAGGCACCACAATGTCATAGAGATAGTATAGTCATTTCCACTGTCTTGTAATAGCCATTGTGACGTCATAGCCATTGTGACGTCATAGCCATCGAGACCTCATAGCCACATTAATGTCATAGCCTTTGAAACGTCGTAACCTTTGTAATATCATATACATTGTAAAGTCATCGCATTTGTAATATCCTAGCCATTGTGTCGGCATACTCATTTTCATCATAGCCATCGTCATCATGGCCATGAAAACATCAGAGCCGTGGTAACGTCATAGCTACTATGACATCATTACCACAATAATGTCATAGCCTTTGTAAAGTCATAGTCACAATAATATCACAGACATTGTACCGTTATAGCCATTGTGTCCTCATAGCCATTGTGACATCATAGCCACTGTAACATCATAGCCCTTGTGATGTCATAGTCATTTTGAAGTCATGCCATTTGTGACTTCATAGCAATTGCGATGTCATTGCCATCATGACGTTACAGCAACCGTGACGTCCTGGCCACTATAATGTCACAGCCAATGTAATATCTTAGGCACTACCATGCAATAGACATAGTAAGGTCATTCCCACTGTATTGTCATAGCCATTGTGACGTCGTAGCAATTGTGTAGTCATAGCAATTGGAACATCGTAGCCCTTGTGATATCATAGTCATTGTGAAGGCTTGTCAATTGTGACTTCATACCATTTGTGATGTCATAGCCACTAGCCCATCACATCTACTGTAAATTCATGGCTCTTGCAATATCATAGCTACTGTAATGTCATAGCCAATGAAACATCGGATCCATAGTAATGGGCTAGCCACTCTAGTGCCATAACCATTGTGCCTTCATACCCATTGTGATATCTTAGCCATTGTAACCTCATAGCCACAATAACGTCACAGCCATTGAGACGGCGTAGCATTTGTAAGGTCATAGACATTGGAAAGTAATAATATTTGTAATATCATAGCCATTGTGTCGGCGTAGCCATTTTCAATATAGCCATCGTCACGTCGTAGCCATCATAACATCAGAGCCATTGTAACTACATAGCCACTGGGACGTCCTACACACTATAATGTCATAGCTTTTATATGGTCACAGTCATGATAATATCACAGCCATTGCAACGCCATAGGAATTGTGACGTTGTAGCAATTGTGACATAGAAATTTTAACACCAAAGCTGTTGTGACATCACATAAATGTGAAGTAATAGCAAGTGTGACTTTGTAGCAATTGTGATGTCATGGCCATTATCAAGTCATAGCCATAGTGATGACGTAGCCATTGTGACGTTATACCCACTTTAATTTCATAGCCCTTGAAAAGTCATAGCTACTACAATGCCACAGGAATTGCATCGCCATAGCCACGATAATGTCACAGCCATTGAAACTTCACAGGCACCGTAATGACACAGACATATTTAAGTCATTGCAAATTTAACATCAAAGCCATTTTGATGTCATAGCCATTGGACCGTCATAGCCACTATGATGTCATAGAAACTGTAATGGGGGGAGAGAAAATGGCGGAGGCTTAGACAGACGTGTTGGTGCTTTGTCCCGGACCAGATAGGGGCGAGCAGCTGAAACGGGTAACAATCGGCCCGATCAAGCTGGGGAGGTTCAGCTGTGAGACAGTCTGCAGCCAGGAAAGACAGAAAACTCCTAAAAAATGCGGATGGTTAGAGATTGAGGCTGAAACCTCCCCCTGGGCGCCAGCGCAGCGGCGAGACCGCGCCATCTCAGGCAGCGTTCACCGGCATCCAGAGATCGGCTACTGACCCGGAGGCAACGATTCGCAAACAGCGCGACTGCAAGAGCCAAGGGGAGACCTGCACCCCTCCACGGAAAGATTCAAGCAACAGCGGCCTCCTGATCACCACACGCTCTGCCTGGGGAACAGTTGCTGAGTCTGAAGCCACCCTCCACCAGCCAGAAGAGCCACCACAACTGTGAACAGCACCCATCAGAGGCTCTGCTATCAACAGAGGAGCCGCTGCTACCACAACCGCCCAAGGAGCAACCACAGACCGAGGAGCCACTGCCACCCAGGGAGCAGCCACTGCCACCCAGGGTCCAGCCACTGAACGATTCAACAACAAGTAATGTCAGTGAGATCAAACATGGGTAGACAAAGAAACCCCCAAAGGAAAGAAAAGGAGGACTCGCCAGAAAAGCAGCTAAGTGAGACAGAGATATGCAACATGACGGAAAAAGAATTCAGAATAAGGTTCCTAGAGTACATGCACCGGATGTTCAAGAAGCAAGAAGAAACAGATGAAAAACTCAACTACGTATGCAAGAAGCTAGAAGAAACAGATGAAAAAATCAACAACTTAAGTAAGTCCCAAGAAGAAATGAAGAGCGACATAGCTGCAATAAAAAACACCATTGAAAGTATCAACAGTAGACTGGGAGAAGCGGTAGACCGAATCAGTGAATTAGAAGACAAGGAAGCAAAACACACTCAAACTGTACTGCAAATGGAGAAAAAAATTAAAAGACAGGAGGAGAGCCTAAGGGAACTTTGGGACAACATGAAACGAAGCAACATACGAATAATAGGGGTGCCAGAACAACAGAAAGATGAACATGGATTAGAAAACCTATTCGAAGAAATAATATCAAAAACTTCCCTGAGGTGGGGAAGAAAAAAGTCACACAAGCCCAGAGAGTCCCAAACAAGGTGAACCCGAAAAGACCCACACCAAGACACATCATAATTACCATGGCAAATGTTCAGGATAAAGAGAGAATCTTACAGGCTGCAAGAGAGAGGCGGAAAGTAACATACAAGGGATCTCCCATTCGATTATCAAATGATTTCTCAACAGAAACACATCAGGCCAGAAAAGAATGGACGGAAATCTACAAAGTGATGCAAAGCAAAGGACTGAATCCAAGAATACTCTATCCAGCAAGGCTATCATTCAAAATTGAAGGGGAAATAAGAAGCTTCACAGACAAAAAAGGGCTAAGGGAGTTTATCACCACCAAGCCAGCCATGCAAGAAATGCTAAAGGGACTGGTGTAAAAGAAGAAATATCAAGCTCAGAAAGAAATCAGCCACACACACACACAAAAAAAGAAATGGCTACAAACAAGTACCTTTCAATAATAACTTTAAATGTAAATGGACTAAATGCTCCAAATAAAAGACATCGAGTGGCTGAATGGATAAAAAAACATGACCCATACATCTGCTGTCTACAAGAGACCCACCTCATTGGAAAGGACTCACACAGACTGAAAGTGAAGGGATGGAAAAATATCTTTCACGCAAATGGAAAGGAAAAGAAAGCTGGGGTAGCAATACTTATATCTGACAAAATACATCTCAAAGTGAAGGCCATAACCAGAGATAAGGAAGGCCACTTCATAATACTAAAGGGATCAATACAACAAGAAGATATAACCCTGGTAAACATATATGCACCCGATGCAGGAGCACCCACATACATAAGAAAACTTCTGGAAGATATCAGGGGAGATATCGACAATAACACAATCATAGTAGGGGACTTTAATACACCACTGACATCACTGGATAAATCCGCTAGACAAACAATCAGCAAAGAAACAGCAATCCTAAATGACTCACTAGATCAGATGGACTTAATTGACATCTTCAGAACTCTACACCCCACAGCTGCGGAATATACATTCCTCTCAGGTGCTCATGGGACATATTCAAAAATAGACCACATATTGGGTCACAAGCAAAGTCTCCACAAATTCAAGAAGATTGAGATCATAAAAAGCATCTTCTCAGACCACGATGGCATAATGTTAGAAATAAACTACAATAAAAACAACCCAAAATACTCAAACACTTGGAAGCTGAATAGCATGTTATTAAATATTGATTGGGTTACCGATGACATCAAAGAAGAAATTAAAAACATCCTGGACACTAATGACAATGAAAACACAACAATCCAAAACCTCTGGGACACAATGAAAGCAGTCCTGAGAGGGAAGTTTATAGCTCTACAGGCCTATCTCAAAAAACAAGAAAAAATGGTAGTTAATCATCTAACTCTACAACTCAAAGAATTAGAAAGAGAGCAACAAGAAAACCCCAGAGTGAGCAGAAGGAAGGAGATAATAAAGATTAGAGCAGAAATCAATGACATAGAGACCAAAAAAACAATACAGAAAATCAATGAAACCAAGAGCTGGTTCTTTGAAAGGATAAACAAGATTGACAAACCCCTCGCCAGGCTCACCAAGAAGCAAAGAGAAAGGTCCCAAATAAACCAAATCAGAAATGATAGAGGCGAAATAACAACAGACCCCACAGAAATACAAATGATTGTTAAACAATACTACGGGCAACTCTACTCCAACAAACTAGACAACCTGGAGGAAATGGACAAATTCCTAGAAAAATACAACATTCCAAAACTCAATCAGGAAGAATCTAAAAACCTCAATAGGCCAATAACTATGGAAGAAATTGAAGCAGTCATCAGAAAGCTTCCAGCAAACAAAAGCCCAGGGCCAGACGGCTTCACAGGGGAGTTCTACCAAACATTCAAGGAAGAACTAAAACCTACCCTCCTCAGACTACTACAAAAAATTCAAGAGGAAGGAACACTTCCAAGCTCATTCTATGAAGCCAGCATCACCCTAATACCAAAACCAGGTAAAGACATCACAATGAAAGAGAATTACAGGCCAATATCCCTCATGAACATAGATGCCAAAATCCTCAACAAAATCTTAGCAAATCGGATCCAGCAGTACATCAGAAGGATCATACACCATGACCAAGTAGGATTTATCCCAGAGATGCAAGGATGGTACAACATCCGTAAATCAATAAATGTGATACATCACATAAACAAATTGAAAGAAAAAAACCACATGGTCATATCAATTGATGCAGAAAAAGCATTCGACAAAATCCAACACCCATTTTTGATAAAAACTCTCAGAAAGGTGGGAATAGAAGGATCATACCTCAACATAATAAAAGCCATATATGACAAGCCCACAGCCAACATCATACTCAATGGACAAAAACTAACACCATTTCCCCTAAGAACAGGAACAAGACAGGGATGCCCACTCTCACCACTCCTGTTCAACATAGTACTGGAAGTATTAGCCATTGCAATTAGGCAAGAAGAAGAAATAAAAGGCATCCAAATTGGAAAAGAGGAAGTAAAACTGTCCTTATTTGCAGATGACATGATATTATACATACAAAACCCTAGAGACTCCATCAAAAAGCTACTAGACTTAATACATGAATTTGGCAATGTAGCAGGATACAAAATTAACCCCAAGAAATCTGAGGCATTTCTATACACCAATAGTGAACTTTCAGAAAGAGAGATTAGAAAAACAATCCCATTTACCATCGCACCAAAAAAATTAAGATACCTAGGAATAAACTTAACTAAAGAGGTTAAAGACCTCTACTCAGAAAACTACAGGACGTTGAAAAAAGAGATAGAGGAAGACATAAACAGATGGAAGAACATACCATGTTCTTGGATTGGTAGAATCAACATCATTAAAATGTCCATACTACCCAAAGCAATCTATACATTCAACGCACTTCCCATTAAAATACCAATGGCCTTCTTCAAAGATCTAGAACGAACTCTCCAAAAATTCATCTGGAATAAAAAAAGACCCCGAATAGCTGCAGCGATCCTGAGAAAGAACAAAGTAGGTGGGATCTCAATGCCAGATATCAAACTGTATTACAAAGCCACTGTTCTCAAAACTGCCTGGTACTGGCACAAGAACAGACATATAGACCAGTGGAATAGAATAGAGAGTCCAGAAATTAGCCCGAACCAATATGCTCAATTAATTTTTGACAAAGGAGGCATGAACATACAATGGAGCCAAGATAGTCTCTTCAATAAATGGTGTTGGGAAAATTGGATAGATATATGAAAGAAAATGAAACTAGACCACCAACTTACACCATACACAAGAATAAACTCAAAATGGATAAAGGACTTAAATGTACGACAGGAAACCATAAAAATTCTAGAAGAATACAAAGGCAACAAAATCTCAGACTTATGCCAAAACAATTTCTTCACTGATACAGCTCCTAGGGCAGTTGAAACTAAAGAGAAACTGAACAAATGGGACTACATCAAAATAAAAAGCTTCTGCACAGCAAAAGAAACCATCAACAAAACAACAAGAAAACCCACCTCTTGGGAAAACATATTTGCCAACGTCATATCTGATAAGGGCTTAATCTCCAAAATTTATAGGGAACTCATACAACTTAACAAAAAGAAGATAAACAATCCAATCAAAAAATGGGCAAAGGATCTAAATAGACACCTTTCAAAAGAGGACATTCAGAAAGCCAAGAGGCATATGAAAACATGCTCAAAGTCACTAATCATCCGAGAGATGCAAATCAAAACAACAATGAGGTACCATCTCACACCTGTCAGAATGGCCATCATCAACAAATCAACAAACGACAAGTGCTGGAGAGGATGTGGAGAAAAAGGAACACTTGTGCACTGCTGGTGGGAATGCAGACTGGTGCAGCCACTATGGAAGGCAGTATGGAGGTTCCTCAAAAAATTGGAAATGGAACTCCCATTTGACCCTGTGATCCCACTACTAGGAATATATCCCAAGAAACCAGAAACACCTATCAGAAAGGATATATGTAACCAGATGTTCATAGCAGCACAATTCACCATAGCTAAGATCTGGAAACAGCCTAAGTGCCCATCAGTAGATGAATGGATTAGAAAACTGTGGTACATCTACACGATGGAATACTATGCTGCTGTTAAAAAGAAGGAACTCCTACCATTTGCAACATCATGGATGGAACTGGAGAGCATAATGCTAAGTGAAACAAGCCAGTCAATGAAGGAAAAATACCACATGATCTCACTCATTCATAGATAATAAAGACCATTACAAACTTTTGAACAATAATAGATACAGAGGCAGAGCTGCCTCAAACTGATTGTCAAACTGCAGTGGGAAGGCCAGAGAGAGTTGGGGGGCAGGAGGGAGGGGAGTAAGAGATCAACCGAAGGACTTGTATGCATGCATATAAGCATAACTAATGGACATAAGACACTGGGGGGTAAGGGAAGGTAGGGGTTTGTCAAGGGCGGGGGGGGGGGGGAAAGGACACTTATGTAATACCCTTTGTAATACTTTAAGCGAAAAAAAAAAAAAAAAAAAAAAAAAGAAACTGTAATGTCATAGCCATTGTGATGTCATAGCCATTGTGATGGCATAGCCATTGTGACATCACAGCAACTATAACATCATATATATTGTAAGGTCAAAGCCACTGTAGTTTCATAGACATTGTTATGTCTTTGCCGTTGACTTCATAACCATCATGACGTCATAGACATTGTGATGGCATAGCCACTATAGTGTCACAGCCATCGTAACGTGATAGGCAACACAATGTCATAGAGATAGTATAGTCATTTCCACTGTCTTGTAATAGCCATTGTGACGTCATAGCCATTGTGACGTCATAGCCATCGAGACCTCATAGCCACATTAATGTCATAGCCTTTGAAACGTCGTAACCTTTGTAATATCATATACATTGTAAAGTCATCGCATTTGTAATATCCTAGCCATTGTGTCGGCATACTCATTTTCATCATAGCCATCGTCATCATGGCCATGAAAACATCAGAGCCGTGGTAACGTCATAGCTACTATGACATCATTACCACAATAATGTCATAGCCTTTGTAAAGTCATAGTCACAATAATATCACAGACATTGTACCGTTATAGCCATTGTGTCCTCATAGCCATTGTGACATCATAGCCACTGTAACATCATAGCCCTTGTGATGTCATAGTCATTGTGAAGTCATGTCATTTGTGACTTCATAGCAATTGCGATGTCATTGCCATCATGACGTTACAGCAACCGTGACGTCCTGGCCACTATAATGTCACAGCCAATGTAATATCTTAGGCACTACCATGCAATAGACATAGTAAGGTCATTCCCACTGTATTGTCATAGCCATTGTGACGTCGTAGCAATTGTGTAGTCATAGCAATTGGAACATCGTAGCCCTTGTGATATCATAGTCATTGTGAAGGCTTGTCAATTGTGACTTCATACCATTTGTGATGTCATAGCCACTAGCCCATCACATCTACTGTAAATTCATGGCTCTTGCAATATCATAGCTACTGTAATGTCATAGCCAATGAAACATCGGATCCATAGTAATGGGCTAGCCACTCTAGTGCCATAACCATTGTGCCTTCATACCCATTGTGATATCATAGCCATTGTAACCTCATAGCCACAATAACGTCACAGCCATTGAGACGGCGTAGCATTTGTAAGGTCATAGACATTGGAAAGTAATAATATTTGTAATATCATAGCCATTGTGTCGGCGTAGCCATTTTCAATATAGCCATCGTCACGTCGTAGCCATCATAACATCAGAGCCATTGTAACTACATAGCCACTGGGACGTCCTACACACTATAATGTCATAGCTTTAATAATGTCACAGTCATGATAATATCACAGCCATTGCAACGCCATAGGAATTGTGACGTTGTAGCAATTGTGACATAGCAATTTTAACACCAAAGCTGTTGTGACATCACATAAATGTGAAGTAATAGCAAGTGTGACTTTGTAGCAATTGTGATGTCATGGCCATTATCAAGTCATAGCCATAGTGATGATGTGGCCATTTTGAAGTCATACCCACTTGAATTTCATAGCCATTGAAAAGTCATAGCTAGTTACTATGCCACAGGAATTGCATCTTCATAGCCACGATAATGTCAAAGCCATTGTAATGTCACAGGCACCTTAATGACCGAGATATATTGAAGTCCTTGCAAATTTCACGTCATAGCCATTTTGATGTCATAGCCATTGGAATGTCATAGCCACTATGATGTCATAGAAACTGTGATGTCATAGCCATGGTGATGTTATAGCCATTGTGATGGCATAGCCATTGTGACATCACAGCGACTATAACATCATATATATTGTAAGGTCAAAGCCACTGTAGTTTCATAGACATTGTTATGTCATTGCCGTTGACTTCATAACCATCATGATGTCATAGACATTGTGATGGCAAGGCCACTCTAATGTCACAGCCATCGTAACGTGAGAGGCACCACAATTTCATAGAGATAGTATAGTCATTTCCACTGTCCTGCAATAGCCATTGTGACGTCATAGCAATAGTAATGTCATAGGCATTGTGACGTCATAGCCATTGAAACCTCATAGCCACAAAAAAGTCACAGCTATTGAGACGGCGTAGCATTTGTAAGGTCATAGACATTGGAAAGTAATAATATTTGTAATATCATAGCCCTCTGTTGGCATAGCCATTTTCAATATAGCCATCGTCACGCCATAGCCATCATAACATCAGAGCCATTGTAACTTCGTAGCCACTGGGACGTCCTACACACTATAATGTCATAGCTTTTATAACATCACAGTCATGATAATATCACATCCATTGCAGCGCCATAGGAATTGTGACGTTGTAGCAATTGTGACATCGCAATTTTACCATCATAGCTGTTGTGACATCACATAAATGTGAAGTCATATCGAGTGTGACTTCTTAGCAATTGTGATGTCATGGCCATTATCAAATCATAGCCATAGTGATGACGTGGCCATTGTGACGTCATACCCACTTGAATTTCATAGCCATTGAAAAGTCATAGCTACCTACAATGCCACAGGAATTGCATCGTCATAGCCACGAAAATGGCACAGCCACTGGAACGTCACAGGCACCGTAATGATGGAGACATATTTAAGTCCTTGCAAATTTCACGTCATAGCCATTTTGATGTCATAGCCATTGGAACGTCATAGCCTCTATGATGTCATAGAAACTGTGATGTCATAGCCATGGTGATGTCATAGCCATTGTGATGGCATAGCCATTGTGACATCACAGCAACTATAACATCATATATATTGTAAGGTCAAAGCCACTGTAGTTTCATAGACATTGCTATGTCATTGCCGTTGACTTCATAACCATCATGATGTCATAGATATTGTGATGGCATTGCCCCTCTAATGTCACAGCCATCGTAACATGAGAGGCACCACAATGTCCTAGAGATAGTATAGTCATTTCCACTGTCCTGCAATAGCCTTTGTGACGTCATAGCCATTGTTATGTCATAGGCATTTTGACGTCATAGCCATTGAAACCTCATAGCCACATTAATGTCATAGCCATTGAATCGTCGCAAGCTTTGTCATATCATATGCATTGTAAAGTCATCGCATTTGTAATATCCTAGCCATTGTGTCTGCATACTCATTGTCATCATAGCCATGGTCATCATGGCCATGAAAACATCAGAGCCGTGGTAACATCATTGCTACTATGAGATCATAGCCACAATAATGTCATGGCCTTTGTAAAGTCATAGTCACAATAATATCACAGACATTGTACCGTTATAGCCATTGTGTCCTCATAGCCATTGTGACATCATAGCCACTGTAACATCGTATCCCTTGTGACATCATAGTCAGTGTAAATCATGTCATTTGTGACTTCATAGCAATTGCGATGTCAGTGCCATCATGACGTTACAGCAACTGTGATGTCCTGGCCACTGTAATATCTTAAGGCAGTACAATGCAATAGACATAGTAAAGTCATTCCCACTGTATTGTCATAGCCATTGTGACGGCGTAGCAATTGTGACGTCATAAAAATTGGAACATCGTAGCCCTTGTGATATCATAGTCATTGTGAAGGCTTGTCAATTGTGACTTCATACCATTTGTGATTTCACAGCCACTAGCACCTCATATGTACTGTAAAGTCATGGTTCTTGCCATATCATAGCTACTGTAATGTCATAGCCAATGAAACGTCGTATCCATAGTAATGGCCTAGCCACTCTAGTGCTATAACCATTGTGCCTTCATACCCATTGTGACATCATAGCCATTGTAACCTCATAGCCACAATAACGTCACAGCCATTGAGACGGCGTAGCATTTGTACGGTCTTAGACATTGGAAAGTAATGATATTTGTAATATCATAGCCCTCGTGTCGGCGTAGCCATTTTCAATATAGCCATCGTCATGCCATAGCCATCATAACATCAGAGCCATTGTAACTTCGTAGCCACTGGGACGCCCTACCCACTATAATGTCATAGCTTTTAAAACGTCACAGTCATGATAATATCACAGCCATTGCAGAGCCATAAGAATTGTGACATTTTAGCAATTGTGACATCGCAATTTGAACATCATAGCTCTTGTGACATCCCATAAATGTTAAGTCATATCGAGTGTGACTTCGTAGCAATTGTGACGTCATGGCCATTATCAAGTCATAGCCATAGTGATGACGTGGCCATTGTGACGTCATACCCACTTGAATTTCATAGCCATTGAAAAGTCACAGCTACCTACAATGCCACAGGAATTGCATCGTCATAGCCACGATAATGGCACAGCCATTGTAACGTCACAGGCACCGTAATGACGCAGATATATTTAAGTCCTTGCAAATTTCACTGCATAGCCATTTTGATGTCATAGCCATTGGAATGTCTTAGCCACTATGATGTCATAGAAGCTTTGATGTCATAGCCGTGGTGATGTCATAGCCATTGTGATGGCATAGCCATTGTGACATCACAGCGACTATAGCATCATATATATTGTAAGGTCAAAGCCACTGTAGTTTCATAGACATTGCTATGTCATTGCCGTTGACTTTATAACCATCATGATGTCATAGACATTGTGATGGCATAGCCACTCTAATGTCACAGCCATCGTGACGTGAGAGGCACGCCAAGGTCATAGAGATAGTAGTGTCATTTCCACTGTCCTGCAATAGCCATTGTGACCTCATAGTCATGTTATGTCATAGGCATTGTGACGTCATAGCCGTTGAAACCTCATAGCCACAATAATGTCATAGCCTCTGAGACGTCGTAAGCTTTGTCATATCATATGCATTGTAAAGTCTTCTCATTTGTAATATCCTAGCCATTGTTTCGGCATACTCATTGTCATCATAGCCATGGTCATCATGGCCATGAAAACATCAGAGCCATGGTAACGTCATAGCTACTATGACATCATAACCACAATAATGTCATGGCCTTTGTAAAGTCATAGTCACAATAATATCACAGACATTGTCCCGTTATAGCCATTGTGTCCTCATAGCCATTGTGACATCATAGACACTGTAACATCGTAGCCCTTGTCACATCATAGTCAGTGTGAAGTCATGTCATTTGTGACTTCATAGCAATTGCCATGTCATTACCATCATGATGTTACAGCCTTTGTAAAATAGCCACGATAATTGCGTAGCCATTGTAAAGTCACAGGCACCATAATGATGATGACATATTTAAGTCAATTTGTGTTAAGGTTAGGCTTAGTGTGAGGGTGAGGGCGGGGGTGAGGGCTGGGGCCAGGGTTAGGGTTAGGGTTAGGGTTAGGGTTAGGGTTAGGGTTAGGGTTAGGGTTAGGGTTAGGGTTAGGGTTAGGGTTAGGGTTAGGGTTAGGGTTAGGGTTAGGGTTAGGGTTAGGGTTAGGGTTAGGGTTAGGGTTAGGGTTAGGGTTAGGGTTAGGGTTAGGGTTAGGGTTAGGGTTAGGGTTAGGGTTAGGGTTAGGGTTAGGGTTAGGGTTAGGGTTAGGGTTAGGGTTAGGGTTAGGGTTAGGGTTAGGGTTAGGGTTAGGGTTAGGGTTAGGGTTAGGGTTAGGGTTAGGGTTAGGGTTAGGGTTAGGGTTAGGGTTAGGGTTAGGGTTAGGGTTAGGGTTAGGGTTAGGGTTAGGGTTAGGGTTAGGGTTAGGGTTAGGGTTAGGGTTAGGGTTAGGGTTAGGGTTAGGGTTAGGGTTAGGGTTAGGGTTAGGGTTAGGGTTAGGGTTAGGGTTAGGGTTAGGGTTAGGGTTAGGGTTAGGGTTAGGGTTAGGGTTAGGGTTAGGGTTAGGGTTAGGGTTAGGGTTAGGGTTAGGGTTAGGGTTAGGGTTAGGGTTAGGGTTAGGGTTAGGGTTAGGGTTAGGGTTAGGGTTAGGGTTAGGGTTAGGGTTAGGGTTAGGGTTAGGGTTAGGGTTAGGGTTAGGGTTAGGGTTAGGGTTAGGGTTAGGGTTAGGGTTAGGGTTAGGGTTAGGGTTAGGGTTAGGGTTAGGGTTAGGGTTAGGGTTAGGGTTAGGGTTAGGGTTAGGGTTAGGGTTAGGGTTAGGGTTAGGGTTAGGGTTAGGGTTAGGGTTAGGGTTAGGGTTAGGGTTAGGGTTAGGGTTAGGGTTAGGGTTAGGGTTAGGGTTAGGGTTAGGGTTAGGGTTAGGGTTAGGGTTAGGGTTAGGGTTAGGGTTAGGGTTAGGGTTAGGGTTAGGGTTAGGGTTAGGGTTAGGGTTAGGGTTAGGGTTAGGGTTAGGGTTAGGGTTAGGGTTAGGGTTAGGGTTAGGGTTAGGGTTAGGGTTAGGGTTAGGGTTAGGGTTAGGGTTAGGGTTAGGGTTAGGGTTAGGGTTAGGGTTAGGGTTAGGGTTAGGGTTAGGGTTAGGGTTAGGGTTAGGGTTAGGGTTAGGGTTAGGGTTAGGGTTAGGGTTAGGGTTAGGGTTAGGGTTAGGGTTAGGGTTAGGGTTAGGGTTAGGGTTAGGGTTAGGGTTAGGGTTAGGGTTAGGGTTAGGGTTAGGGTTAGGGTTAGGGTTAGGGTTAGGGTTAGGGTTAGGGTTAGGGTTAGGGTTAGGGTTAGGGTTAGGGTTAGGGTTAGGGTTAGGGTTAGGGTTAGGGTTAGGGTTAGGGTTAGGGTTAGGGTTAGGGTTAGGGTTAGGGTTAGGGTTAGGGTTAGGGTTAGGGTTAGGGTTAGGGTTAGGGTTAGGGTTAGGGTTAGGGTTAGGGTTAGGGTTAGGGTTAGGGTTAGGGTTAGGGTTAGGGTTAGGGTTAGGGTTAGGGTTAGGGTTAGGGTTAGGGTTAGGGTTAGGGTTAGGGTTAGGGTTAGGGTTAGGGTTAGGGTTAGGGTTAGGGTTAGGGTTAGGGTTAGGGTTAGGGTTAGGGTTAGGGTTAGGGTTAGGGTTAGGGTTAGGGTTAGGGTTAGGGTTAGGGTTAGGGTTAGGGTTAGGGTTAGGGTTAGGGTTAGGGTTAGGGTTAGGGTTAGGGTTAGGGTTAGGGTTAGGGTTAGGGTTAGGGTTAGGGTTAGGGTTAGGGTTAGGGTTAGGGTTAGGGTTAGGGTTAGGGTTAGGGTTAGGGTTAGGGTTAGGGTTAGGGTTAGGGTTAGGGTTAGGGTTAGGGTTAGGGTTAGGGTTAGGGTTAGGGTTAGGGTTAGGGTTAGGGTTAGGGTTAGGGTTAGGGTTAGGGTTAGGGTTAGGGTTAGGGTTAGGGTTAGGGTTAGGGTTAGGGTTAGGGTTAGGGTTAGGGTTAGGGTTAGGGTTAGGGTTAGGGTTAGGGTTAGGGTTAGGGTTAGGGTTAGGGTTAGGGTTAGGGTTAGGGTTAGGGTTAGGGTTAGGGTTAGGGTTAGGGTTAGGGTTAGGGTTAGGGTTAGGGTTAGGGTTAGGGTTAGGGTTAGGGTTAGGGTTAGGGTTAGGGTTAGGGTTAGGGTTAGGGTTAGGGTTAGGGTTAGGGTTAGGGTTAGGGTTAGGGTTAGGGTTAGGGTTAGGGTTAGGGTTAGGGTTAGGGTTAGGGTTAGGGTTAGGGTTAGGGTTAGGGTTAGGGTTAGGGTTAGGGTTAGGGTTAGGGTTAGGGTTAGGGTTAGGGTTAGGGTTAGGGTTAGGGTTAGGGTTAGGGTTAGGGTTAGGGTTAGGGTTAGGGTTAGGGTTAGGGTTAGGGTTAGGGTTAGGGTTAGGGTTAGGGTTAGGGTTAGGGTTAGGGTTAGGGTTAGGGTTAGGGTTAGGGTTAGGGTTAGGGTTAGGGTTAGGGTTAGGGTTAGGGTTAGGGTTAGGGTTAGGGTTAGGGTTAGGGTTAGGGTTAGGGTTAGGGTTAGGGTTAGGGTTAGGGTTAGGGTTAGGGTTAGGGTTAGGGTTAGGGTTAGGGTTAGGGTTAGGGTTAGGGTTAGGGTTAGGGTTAGGGTTAGGGTTAGGGTTAGGGTTAGGGTTAGGGTTAGGGTTAGGGTTAGGGTTAGGGTTAGGGTTAGGGTTAGGGTTAGGGTTAGGGTTAGGGTTAGGGTTAGGGTTAGGGTTAGGGTTAGGGTTAGGGTTAGGGTTAGGGTTAGGGTTAGGGTTAGGGTTAGGGTTAGGGTTAGGGTTAGGGTTAGGGTTAGGGTTAGGGTTAGGGTTAGGGTTAGGGTTAGGGTTAGGGTTAGGGTTAGGGTTCGGGTTAGGGTTAGGGTTAGGGTTAGGGTTAGGGTTAGGGTTAGGGTTAGGGTTAGGGTTAGGGTTAGGGTTAGGGTTAGGGTTAGGGTTAGGGTTAGGGTTAGGGTTAGGGTTAGGGTTAGGGTTAGGGTTAGGGTTAGGGTTAGGGTTAGGGTTAGGGTTAGGGTTAGGGTTAGGGTTAGGGTTAGGGTTAGGGTTAGGGTTAGGGTTAGGGTTAGGGTTAGGGTTAGGGTTAGGGTTAGGGTTAGGGTTAGGGTTAGGGTTAGGGTTAGGGTTAGGGTTAGGGTTAGGGTTAGGGTTAGGGTTAGGGTTAGGGTTAGGGTTAGGGTTAGGGTTAGGGTTAGGGTTAGGGTTAGGGTTAGGGTTAGGGTTAGGGTTAGGGTTAGGGTTAGGGTTAGGGTTAGGGTTAGGGTTAGGGTTAGGGTTAGGGTTAGGGTTAGGGTTAGGGTTAGGGTTAGGGTTAGGGTTAGGGTTAGGGTTAGGGTTAGGGTTAGGGTTAGGGTTAGGGTTAGGGTTAGGGTTAGGGTTAGGGTTAGGGTTAGGGTTAGGGTTAGGGTTAGGGTTAGGGTTAGGGTTAGGGTTAGGGTTAGGGTTAGGGTTAGGGTTAGGGTTAGGGTTAGGGTTAGGGTTAGGGTTAGGGTTAGGGTTAGGGTTAGGGTTAGGGTTAGGGTTAGGGTTAGGGTTAGGGTTAGGGTTAGGGTTAGGGTTAGGGTTAGGGTTAGGGTTAGGGTTAGGGTTAGGGTTAGGGTTAGGGTTAGGGTTAGGGTTAGGGTTAGGGTTAGGGTTAGGGTTAGGGTTAGGGTTAGGGTTAGGGTTAGGGTTAGGGTTAGGGTTAGGGTTAGGGTTAGGGTTAGGGTTAGGGTTAGGGTTAGGGTTAGGGTTAGGGTTAGGGTTAGGGTTAGGGTTAGGGTTAGGGTTAGGGTTAGGGTTAGGGTTAGGGTTAGGGTTAGGGTTAGGGTTAGGGTTAGGGTTAGGGTTAGGGTTAGGGTTAGGGTTAGGGTTAGGGTTAGGGTTAGGGTTAGGGTTAGGGTTAGGGTTAGGGTTAGGGTTAGGGTTAGGGTTAGGGTTAGGGTTAGGGTTAGGGTTAGGGTTAGGGTTAGGGTTAGGGTTAGGGTTAGGGTTAGGGTTAGGGTTAGGGTTAGGGTTAGGGTTAGGGTTAGGGTTAGGGTTAGGGTTAGGGTTAGGGTTAGGGTTAGGGTTAGGGTTAGGGTTAGGGTTAGGGTTAGGGTTAGGGTTAGGGTTAGGGTTAGGGTTAGGGTTAGGGTTAGGGTTAGGGTTAGGGTTAGGGTTAGGGTTAGGGTTAGGGTTAGGGTTAGGGTTAGGGTTAGGGTTAGGGTTAGGGTTAGGGTTAGGGTTAGGGTTAGGGTTAGGGTTAGGGTTAGGGTTAGGGTTAGGGTTAGGGTTAGGGTTAGGGTTAGGGTTAGGGTTAGGGTTAGGGTTAGGGTTAGGGTTAGGGTTAGGGTTAGGGTTAGGGTTAGGGTTAGGGTTAGGGTTAGGGTTAGGGTTAGGGTTAGGGTTAGGGTTAGGGTTAGGGTTAGGGTTAGGGTTAGGGTTAGGGTTAGGGTTAGGGTTAGGGTTAGGGTTAGGGTTAGGGTTAGGGTTAGGGTTAGGGTTAGGGTTAGGGTTAGGGTTAGGGTTAGGGTTAGGGTTAGGGTTAGGGTTAGGGTTAGGGTTAGGGTTAGGGTTAGGGTTAGGGTTAGGGTTAGGGTTAGGGTTAGGGTTAGGGTTAGGGTTAGGGTTAGGGTTAGGGTTAGGGTTAGGGTTAGGGTTAGGGTTAGGGTTAGGGTTAGGGTTAGGGTTAGGGTTAGGGTTAGGGTTAGGGTTAGGGTTAGGGTTAGGGTTAGGGTTAGGGTTAGGGTTAGGGTTAGGGTTAGGGTTAGGGTTAGGGTTAGGGTTAGGGTTAGGGTTAGGGTTAGGGTTAGGGTTAGGGTTAGGGTTAGGGTTAGGGTTAGGGTTAGGGTTAGGGTTAGGGTTAGGGTTAGGGTTAGGGTTAGGGTTAGGGTTAGGGTTAGGGTTAGGGTTAGGGTTAGGGTTAGGGTTAGGGTTAGGGTTAGGGTTAGGGTTAGGGTTAGGGTTAGGGTTAGGGTTAGGGTTAGGGTTAGGGTTAGGGTTAGGGTTAGGGTTAGGGTTAGGGTTAGGGTTAGGGTTAGGGTTAGGGTTAGGGTTAGGGTTAGGGTTAGGGTTAGGGTTAGGGTTAGGGTTAGGGTTAGGGTTAGGGTTAGGGTTAGGGTTAGGGTTAGGGTTAGGGTTAGGGTTAGGGTTAGGGTTAGGGTTAGGGTTAGGGTTAGGGTTAGGGTTAGGGTTAGGGTTAGGGTTAGGGTTAGGGTTAGGGTTAGGGTTAGGGTTAGGGTTAGGGTTAGGGTTAGGGTTAGGGTTAGGGTTAGGGTTAGGGTTAGGGTTAGGGTTAGGGTTAGGGTTAGGGTTAGGGTTAGGGTTAGGGTTAGGGTTAGGGTTAGGGTTAGGGTTAGGGTTAGGGTTAGGGTTAGGGTTAGGGTTAGGGTTAGGGTTAGGGTTAGGGTTAGGGTTAGGGTTAGGGTTAGGGTTAGGGTTAGGGTTAGGGTTAGGGTTAGGGTTAGGGTTAGGGTTAGGGTTAGGGTTAGGGTTAGGGTTAGGGTTAGGGTTAGGGTTAGGGTTAGGGTTAGGGTTAGGGTTAGGGTTAGGGTTAGGGTTAGGGTTAGGGTTAGGGTTAGGGTTAGGGTTAGGGTTAGGGTTAGGGTTAGGGTTAGGGTTAGGGTTAGGGTTAGGGTTAGGGTTAGGGTTAGGGTTAGGGTTAGGGTTAGGGTTAGGGTTAGGGTTAGGGTTAGGGTTAGGGTTAGGGTTAGGGTTAGGGTTAGGGTTAGGGTTAGGGTTAGGGTTAGGGTTAGGGTTAGGGTTAGGGTTAGGGTTAGGGTTAGGGTTAGGGTTAGGGTTAGGGTTAGGGTTAGGGTTAGGGTTAGGGTTAGGGTTAGGGTTAGGGTTAGGGTTAGGGTTAGGGTTAGGGTTAGGGTTAGGGTTAGGGTTAGGGTTAGGGTTAGGGTTAGGGTTAGGGTTAGGGTTAGGGTTAGGGTTAGGGTTAGGGTTAGGGTTAGGGTTAGGGTTAGGGTTAGGGTTAGGGTTAGGGTTAGGGTTAGGGTTAGGGTTAGGGTTAGGGTTAGGGTTAGGGTTAGGGTTAGGGTTAGGGTTAGGGTTAGGGTTAGGGTTAGGGTTAGGGTTAGGGTTAGGGTTAGGGTTAGGGTTAGGGTTAGGGTTAGGGTTAGGGTTAGGGTTAGGGTTAGGGTTAGGGTTAGGGTTAGGGTTAGGGTTAGGGTTAGGGTTAGGGTTAGGGTTAGGGTTAGGGTTAGGGTTAGGGTTAGGGTTAGGGTTAGGGTTAGGGTTAGGGTTAGGGTTAGGGTTAGGGTTAGGGTTAGGGTTAGGGTTAGGGTTAGGGTTAGGGTTAGGGTTAGGGTTAGGGTTAGGGTTAGGGTTAGGGTTAGGGTTAGGGTTAGGGTTAGGGTTAGGGTTAGGGTTAGGGTTAGGGTTAGGGTTAGGGTTAGGGTTAGGGTTAGGGTTAGGGTTAGGGTTAGGGTTAGGGTTAGGGTTAGGGTTAGGGTTAGGGTTAGGGTTAGGGTTAGGGTTAGGGTTAGGGTTAGGGTTAGGGTTAGGGTTAGGGTTAGGGTTAGGGTTAGGGTTAGGGTTAGGGTTAGGGTTAGGGTTAGGGTTAGGGTTAGGGTTAGGGTTAGGGTTAGGGTTAGGGTTAGGGTTAGGGTTAGGGTTAGGGTTAGGGTTAGGGTTAGGGTTAGGGTTAGGGTTAGGGTTAGGGTTAGGGTTAGGGTTAGGGTTAGGGTTAGGGTTAGGGTTAGGGTTAGGGTTAGGGTTAGGGTTAGGGTTAGGGTTAGGGTTAGGGTTAGGGTTAGGGTTAGGGTTAGGGTTAGGGTTAGGGTTAGGGTTAGGGTTAGGGTTAGGGTTAGGGTTAGGGTTAGGGTTAGGGTTAGGGTTAGGGTTAGGGTTAGGGTTAGGGTTAGGGTTAGGGTTAGGGTTAGGGTTAGGGTTAGGGTTAGGGTTAGGGTTAGGGTTAGGGTTAGGGTTAGGGTTAGGGTTA